>NC_090933.1:922782652-923092100 GCF_040938575.1 Ambystoma mexicanum | reverse complement strand
CCATTGAAAAGATTGTATTTGATAAAATTATAACAAGAGATTTGAGGGGACTCACGGAATTCTGCCACACAGGAGATTTGGAGGTGTTCCACAATATGTGCCTAAAGTACAGGCCAAAACGATTGCATTTTGGCATGGAGGGCATGATAAATCGGACTCTTCTAGCGGTCTTGGCACATAACCATAATGTTGGCCGTCAACAAAGTAGGACGACCGGAACTTTAGGGACGCTTCGCTACAATAAGGCCTTCACTAAAAGAAGTAAACAATGGGTGATCAAACCAGTGTTTCAGGATATGCAATATGAGTTTATTGAGAGACTTATTGTTGATGTCCTAGATAGGCACATACATGGAGTTGTGAACGAACCTGTGCAGGGGACAACTGCATTGCCACCCAACATTGCCTCTGTTCCATGTCCACCTAAAGCAGAGCTCATTGAGAAATACACATCACGGTTTAAATGATTGTAATTTGATTGTCTGTTCTCTCGAGTCTCCTCATGTTGCAGGCCCATTGAATATGTGTATCTATGTAATGTGTAAATAAAAGTGATTGCTCAGTGTACATGCAATGTGTCTCTCCACCCTTGCCCCTCCCTTCACCGTGCAGTAGTGCGAACCACCCAGGTGTCACCTGTGACTTTGCTCTCGAGTCTCCTCGTGTCGCAGGCCCATTGAATATGTGTAGCTATGTATTGTGTAAATAAAAGTGATTGCTCAGTGTACATGCAATGTGTCTATCCAACCTTGTTCATTTGCGCATTAAATTAAACCAAACAGTAATATAAATCATTTTTCAAAAAATATAGAATGTCTCCGTATTTATGGTTCTCTGGGGCTGCAAATGCACGCAGACAAAATGCAAAGATGGAGTGTAAATTTCAAGTCCTGTGAGATGGCCTTACACTGAATGTAGCTAACTAGGAATGTGTGCTCGTTCAAAGTGAAGGTCAGCTGCTTTGATTTTTTGCTCGGGTGCCGGAATGGCCCACGACTCAGTATAAGGTTCTATTGTTATTTGACCTTGACAGGCCGGGATCATCCCGAAAGACTTCTTTTTGGGGGTGTGGTGCAATAACGTAAACGATAATGAATATAATTTCAGAAACGAAAGCCATTTAATGTACGTTCATTAGAAGAAATAACGTCGGCATAGAAGGAATGGTATTTCGGGGCTGCCCTACGCACAGACACAATGGAAAATGCAAATATAATGTAAGTAACTCTTTAGATGAGTTTATACCGCAATTTAATTACTATACAGTAGCTTTAAAGACGGGTTAAGTTGTACTTGTTCGTTCTATGTGGCATATTGTTTTGTACCGCGCACTATCTTGAGGAGAACCATCTCCTTTTACGGAAGCACCTCAAAACCTTCCCCTTTGCTTCTGCTTTCTCTCTCCCTCTCCCCTGCTACAACTGGTCCACTGTCTGCGACCTCGGTCCTGGGCCCTTCCACTCTCCACCTGCACTGCCTCCCTGTCAACCCCTGCACTGGGGGACTGTCTCAGTATCCTTGCACTGTTCTAGCTATGAAATAATTTCCCGACCTAATATATAAAATGAATAATTTTAATAAAGATCTGATGGTGAGACTAATTTCATTTTTTATGTTTTTAAAACAGGTACATCCTTCATTATTGTCTGTTGTCACGAGTACCAGACACCGGCGGATGGCTTTTACAGCCGCCAGTTGCTTCTCCGCTTGAACAACGTTACCACCCTGACCATTTTATGGGACGATCGCCAAGTACAAGTATGCCCTTACGCGGTACTAATGGCTAGATGCAACATACATACCATTGTGGTGGCCTAGTGCCTCGTTGTTGGAACAGCCATGCGATGATCAGTGCGACCGAAGAGCTTATTTTATCGTAAACCAACACCCTGTGTACTGCACACGAACATCGCTTGCCTCAAGACGAACTATTTTGGATCGAGAGCAAATAAAAATGCAAATCTCTGAATATTCTCTAAACATTTGATGTCCAATAAATGTACTTTGCCAAATGTACAATCTTGCCGTTTGCTTTTAAACCACAGTTTCATATTCCGAATTGTGGCGCTGTATTGTGAGATGATCTAAGACCCTGTGTACAGCAAAGGAACATCGCGTGCCTCAAAACGAACTTTTTGGAACGTGAGCAAATAAAAATGCAAATCGCTGAATATTCTCTAAACATTTGATGTCCAATAAATGTACTTTACCAAATTTACAATCTTGCGGTTTGATTTAAAAGTACAGTTTCATATTCCGAATTGTGGCGCGCTGTGTTGTGAGCTGATCTGTGTTGGTTTCCGGGTTCTGTGTGGAGTCGCGTAGAAGACGCCTGGGCGCGTTTGCCTACGCAGCGCAGTCATGTCACGGATAGAGGCGGGGAATATGAATATTTTGATAAAGTCCGTTTCAGGGGCGGGGGATATGATTTAGTGCCGCAAACGCAGGTGAGCCAGGTCGATGGGGGGAAATGATAGGATTATCACAAAATGGCGGCTGATTTCGAGTGCGTTAATGGACGAAAAGTCGGGTAAGGTCCATAGGAAAGTTTTCTACGATCTACCGATTTATGCTTAAAAACACATGGCCGAACCGTAGGGACAATAAAAAAAAAGTCCCGGAACTATCCTTTAAAGAGGGGAGGTAATACCAAGGAAGAGAATGAAGCAATACTGAAGCTGCAACAGAAATGTGCGGGGTACTGGGAGAGACTATGCAATCTCAACTATAAAAAGTACATAGAGAGGCAGCACGCAGGAGGGGACAAACCAGGGAGAGCCCTAGCATGGCTATGTAAGAGCAAGAGCGCGAGACCTACAATCAGAACGAGAGCGAAGGATGATGTGTGCGTAGTGGACACCCAAGAAGGAGTTAACCAGGAATTTGTAGATTATTACCGACTCCTGTACGGAGATAAAGAGGAAAGTGATTGCGAGGAAATAAGAGAAACACTGGAGGATATCGGATTGCCGCAGATTAGCGCAGAAGAGCGAGAGGAACTGGACGCTCCGATTACTTTAGAGGAACTGGAAGAGGTAGTGAGGCAGCTACTCACCAGCAAGACCCCGGGGGCCGACGGACTCCCTAGCAAATGTTATAAAATGTACAAAACTGAGGTACTCCGCCCCCAGCCCCCCGCTTTTAGAGATGCTAAATGAGGCATACGAAGTGGGAAGGCTGCCAGAGTCCCTAAGAGAGGTGATTATCATACCACTTCCCAAACCCAATAAGCCTGGCCATGACTGCGGCTCATATAGACCTCTATCAATGTTGAACCAGGACAGTAAAATATTAACAGCGGTCTTGTCAAATAGAATGAGGAGGCTCATTGATAAATTAATACACCCCGACCAGACCGGCTATGTCCCCAACAGGAACATATCCAACAATCTTAGACGACTCCACCGAGTCATTGAACATGCAAACGGGGACGCGGGCGAAATGGCAATAGTATCGCTGGACGCAATAAAGGCCTTTGACTCTGTCAAATGGCCGTGGCTGATCACGGCCCTGACCAACTATGGAATAGGACTGGGGTATCTCAACTGGGCTAAATTATTATATAGCGCGCCGCTGGCAAGGGTTAAAACAAGAACAGTAATATCAGAGAGGTGGCAACTCAGTAGAGGTACTAGGCAGGGATGCCTGTGGTCCCCCATGCTGTATATTCTAGCCCTGGAGCCCCTGGCGATATACCTGAGACAACAATATGACATAATAGGCATCACCATAAAAGGGGAACTGCACTTATTTCCTTGTACGCTGACGATATGTTGTTGTATCTACGTTACCCGGAAGAAAACCTCCAGTATATTCTGGAAGTGATGGAGCGATTTGCATGGCTGTCGGGCATAGCTGTGAACCCAAAAAAATCTTGTATAGTTCCACTGGGCAGATATCAAGGGATCCCGTTAGAGCAGTTACCGGTTTTACAAATACCGTGGGAGGTCAGCACGTTCTGATATCTTGGGATAGACATATCATACAGTGGAAGCAGAGCACCAACATAACACTGAGAAAGCGGTCAATAATATTGAAAATAGTATGAAGTTCTGGGTGAAGCTCCCCTTGGCGATGATTGAACGAGGGGCAATGCTGAAAATGGTGGCCCTGCCAAGACTGTTGCTTCAGAGGAACAGAGTGGCCCTTTGGAAGCTACAAAACCCATATGAGAAAGGGGGTATAAAATTGCCAAACTATGAAATCTATTACATAGCAAGCCAGCTGCAATATGTAGCTAAATGGCTCTCTGAGGAACCAACATCAGAGTCCAGGCTGTTCCGATTGGACTGTGCCCCATTCTTCCTGAAATAAATGATGTGGTTGCCCAGGGCGGATATGGAAGGGCACCCAACGATGATGATGCTTGTGTGGGAAATATGGCGTAGGGCTTGTCAGGTAATGAGGAATCCCGCAAGTGCCATTAGTTGCACTGACGGGAAAAGAAAAGCAATTAAGAATGAGGATCAGGAAGCACTGGGAACTGGTGGGGATAGCAACAACGGGTGACATATGGCAAGAGGGGAGTATAAAGGACTTTGAGGTGTTGGGGAGGAAACGGGGTTACATACGGGGCAATATATCTCATACCATAGGGTGGTGCAGCGAATCAAAGACACATGGTCCAAAGTAGTACTAGAAGATGAACCGAATGCCACCATAGATATAATATATGATATAGCAGAAGGGGGACACAAAATATCTAGAATATACGAGCTCATGATGTCCAAAGTGGGAAAGGAAGTGGTACAACTGAGACAGGACTGGGAGGAGGAAGTGGGGGCCCTAATGAGTGAAGGGATATGGGAACGAGCCCACAAAAAAAAATGTCAAGAAATGCAAGACCGCAACAGATACAATTGTATATAACCCATAGGGCGTATATGACACCCCAGAGGATTGCCAAATTCAAACACACAGGACGACAATCATGCCCCAAATGTGACGAAGAAAACGCTGGAATGGTGCACATGTTCTGGTCATGTCCAGTAATTGAGAGATTCTGGGGAGAAGTAGCACATAGGCTAGAGGAAAAAGGGATTGAGATAGTGGTGGACACGGTATGGGCTTGCCTGATAGGAGGGTTTTCTAGACCACGTAACCTCAAACATGTAAGCAAACTAAAAGACTTGTCGTACGTACTTGCAAAGAGAAGAATCGCTATGGGGTGGAAGGCATGCCAAAGTCCAAGAATAGAAGTATGGTGGAACGACCTACAGAAATGGGCTGAGGCTGAAACCTTGATAGTCTGGAAACAGCTAATAGCGGAGTTATTTGGGCCCACGCAAGACTGGTCAAGTGATCGGGATCCAACAGAAACCATGGAAGAGGAATCCCTGCTACAAGACGGAGAAATAGATCGGGATCCAACAGAAACCATGGAAGAGGAATCCCTGCTACAAGACGGAGAAATAGAACATGAAGGAGAGTAGGCTCGGAAGAGGGGGGGAAATGGGAGAAGCAGTGAACACAGATGAAGTGATGTATATTTCAAATGTTATTGTATGCACTGCCAGTTTGGTTGTGTTTGTTGAAATAAAATTAATAAAAATTGTTTAAAAAAAAAGCCACAATGAGGTGCTATATTTTCCATAAAACACGGATACTGAGCACACCATGGAACACATTTACGAGGCATGTGCCATCCAAACATCAAACTTATTTTTCATACACTTTTACTTTACATTTTCTACCTTAAATCTAAGTTTCTTTTCATTTCATGGGATTTGTTACGTACAGAACTCTGATGATCACGGAACAAAGCGTGAAACACATGTTGGCTCTTTACAGCTCACAATGTTTGTGACAAAAACAGACTAATAAAAACAAACCTTACACAATAACTGTACAAAGCTTGAAGATGCTGTCTGCATGGTAGACTGGCACTTTAGACAAAGCAAAGGCAGGCCAGAGGAGAGGAACATATCCATTCTCTCACTTGCCAAAACAAACGCACAGGTCTCTTAAGGACAAATAAAAGGCATGAGGCACGCATAAGTGGCAATAATGAGGCCTAGTACCAGTCCACTAGAAGTCTCAGAACAGCTGCAGTTCTATGTTGTCTTGGTACAGGAACCTGTAAACATCAATATGCTTATTTGTTTACCAAGCCTTAGGTCAAGATTGGATAAAGAAATCCAACTAAGCAGGGTTTCTTTTACCGGAATGTGACCAGAAAAAAAGCCACAAGCAGCTATCATGGTGTTGTACCATTAAAATATGAAAATTAAATGGATCAACATTTCACGTGTTGGCTTCAAAATGTAACATGTAACATGCTATTTTGCAAAGGGTGATGGTTTAAGTTACTTACCTGTAACTACTGTTCTCCAGCATGGGTCTGGCATGGATTCATGTTCATGAATATTCCCTGTCGTCAGGCTGGGAATCCTTGGTAAAATAAAAAACAGTTTCACTTTCACTTTAAAACTGTATTTCGCCTCTAAACCAATCATTGCCCTCTGGGTCATACTGCCCCCCTCCAATGATAGTCCTCTCCCTAAGCCCCGCCTCTGGTAGCCATCTTCAGATTTGGTAAGCATGTAAAGTGGCAGTATGACCAAAAAGAGCTGCAGAAGGGCCGGAGGGAGAGTTTGCATGTGAAATTATGATAGACCCATGCTGGAGAACAATAGTTACAGGTAAGTAACTAACTTTCTCCAGCATGGGGTCTGCAATCGATTCACATGCTCATGAATAACAAATTCACAGCAGTACTCATTACACAACCAACGGGAAATGGCAAGGCTCAACAGAAGCAATTAACTTTATCCCTGGAACAGACTCGCATCAAGATAACAGGTTGCGTACCACTGCTTAGCTGACTCTGGACTCCTCCCTGGAATCCCGGTCGACACTGTAGAACTTCGTGAAAGTATGCGTGGACCACCACGTTGCAGCCCTGCCGATGTCAAGCAGGGGCACACCAGAAAGGAACGCTCCTGTCGCAGCAATCACTCTGGTGGAGTGGGCTCTCGGACGACCCAGCAGAGGCCAGTTAGCCAGCCGATGACAGTGCATGGTGCAGCCAGAGAGCCATCTTGAGATGGAAGCCTTGGGACAAGACCTTTCCATGATTCACAGGTCCAAAGTCTTCCGAGAACTTTGTGCATGCCACATAAAAACTTCAAGGCACGCGCAACGTCCAGCCAATGCAAGTGGAATTCAGACGAGACCTTAGTCATGAAAGTGGGGTGCGTACGCAGCACCATCCTCGATTTGTTGGAAGTCAGATACGGCTGCTTGCAAGACAGGGCCAGGATCTCACCCACTTGATTGGCGGAGGTGATGGCCACAAAGAACGCCATCTTCCATGAGTGAAACTTTTGTGGGGCCTGATGCATAGGTTCGAAGGGTGCCCCCATGAGTCTTGTCAGTACTATGTCGAGTTCCCATGCCGGGGCAGGCACCTTCACTGGTGGGAAAGATTGAGAAACTGACGACTGTGGGACCACAAAAAGTATCTTCCCAGGGATCTGGTGTAGCGCGAGATGGCCGCAGGTGTACCTGGATAGATGCGTGAGCCAGATCAGCTTTTGCCAAGGAAAGCAAGTATGGAAGACTCTGTGGAGCCGTGACCCTCGCAGGGGTAATCTTCTGCGACTGGCACCATGTAAAGAAAAGCATTAGTGACGACAATGCCCTGGATTTGGCGAGGACCACTCTGCAGCCCGTGGGCAGCTCATAACCTCAAAGCAGGAGCCATGCCTTTAGGTTCAGAGATCCTGGGTCGTGATGAAGGAATGCTCCTCTCTGGTGAGCAGATCCGGCAGTACCGCCAACTTGACTGGAGGTGACACTGACAGGCTGAGTAGGACCGGATACCAAATCTGCCTCGGCCACGCTGGGGCGATGAGGATCATCTTGCACTGACACTGTCTCGAGTGTGCTAATCCCACGTAGCAGGAGAGGAAGCATAGGAAAAGCGTACAGACACAGACCTTCCCACAAGAAGGAGAACCCATCCCCCATGCTCCTCGGTTGGTGGAATCTGCTGGCAAATTTTTGAGTTTGCAGCCGTGGAAAAAAGATTGATCGGAGGTCTACCCCATTTGACGAACATACGTCCACCTGGTCCTGACTATGTTCCCACTCATGCAGGAGCGCAGTTCCCTGCTGAGGGAGTCAGCGATGGTGTTCTTGACACCTGCCAGGTGGTACGGGATGATGAACATCCCCTGTCCGATGGCCCAATGCCACAAGTCCTGAGCTTCCTTAGAGAGAGCTGGGAATTGCATGCTCCCTTGCTGGCTGATGTAGAACATGGTGGTGGTGTTGGTGGTGTTGTCCATGAAGATCTCATATCTTGCCTCTCAGAGAAGGTAAGAAAGACGAGCTCCAGGATGTTGATGTGCAGATCCTTTTCCTCTAGAAGCCACAGACCTCTGGCACGTAGACATTCAGTGTGAGCTCCCCAACCTTCCAGAGAGGCGTCCGTGGTGATCGTCTCCGGGTATGGCGAGTTTTCAAATCCCATCTCCCCCAGGCAATGTGGGAGTGTACCCCCCCCCACCACTCGATCGCCCGTCGGAACTCCACATTGAGGGGAATCTTGTCCGTAAATTTCCCGGACACAGGCACACAGTTTTATCGGGTGGAGGGGGGGGGGGCAGTAACCACAGTACAACCCTTGTGGCACAACAGTCATCTACTCGAACTGAGAAAGCTCAACCCACGGCCCATATGGACAGAGGCAGGGATCACAAAAGTAGGAGATATTCTTGTAAATGGTGTCACAGCCTCATTCGCAGCCCTACACCAAAAGTTTCAAATCCCGAACACGGAGCTGTACCATTATACACAATTAACACACGCCCTGAGGAAACATATCCCGGCAGATATTACAGTGCCTGAATGTACACCCATAGAACGCAATTTACTTCCTGTATACATCCCCACCAAATTCACATCCCCACCAAATTCACCTATACAACGCCATATCAGCCTTCGCTACTCCAGACTTGGCCAACCTCAAAGCTGGTGGAAAGCTGATGTGGGAGCTATAGACACGGAGGATTGGATACTAGCACTAATGCACCCACGAGAAATCACCATTTCTTCCAGACTCCGTCTGTTCCAGCTTAAAATACTACCCCAGGTCGTTATATAGCTGTAAACGGGCCACGAGTCCAGATTGCCTTCGCTGCCACGAAAGGGAAGGCACTTGCATACATATTTTGTGGGAATGTCCCCATATTCAGACATTCTGGAGCAGATGCTGTGATAAATTGTCTAAAGTTCTTGCCTGCACCATATCGCTAGAACCAAAGTCACTCTTACTGTATACCCAATGTCAACACCACCAATAAATGGGAGAGACTTTTCGTATCTACGGCTATGGGACTAACGAAACGTAATATTGTGCAGAAATGGAGCGCCCCAGACTTACCGGCCTCGGTCCAGTGGGCGTCTGATATAGATGTGTGCGCAATGACAGAACACAGAATATATACTGCAAGGGGCTACCCCACCAAAGCTACCAAAATATGGGGGGGAAACGGGAGGAAGAGGAGACTTAAATATCCTTTGCATACAGCAAAAGATGGTTGCCTGGTACCACATGGAACTTCTGTTACCCACTACAGATATCTGACCAAACAATTTGTACAATCATCACCAAAGTTAAGACATATGTTGGTAATAGATTAATGTAATGTCTTTGTTTTGTTGCTATTTCCTATGTTTGTTTTTAAAAAACAATAAAAAATGCTTGAAAAAAAAAATTAAAAAAAATAAGTCCCATTCCTTCAGTTGGCTGAGCACATGTTGCAACGTGACTATCTTGAATTTTTGGGACGTCAAGTACTTGTTCAGACGGCGTAGGTGCAGGATTGGTCTGCAACCACCAGTCTTCATTCTGACCAGAAAGTATCGGGAATAGACTCGGGAGTCCCGGAGCCGTTTGGGAACAAGCTCCATTGCCCCTTTCCGTGACATGGCTTGCACTTGTTCTAGGAGCTGAGGGATGTGCTGCTCCTGACGGGGAACCAGTGGAATACGAGGGCAAAGGTGTGTTCCTGGGCGAGAGCATCCAGCATCCATCTGTCGGTGGTAATCTTCCACACATTGATGAACCTCATCAGCCGGCCTCACACCGGATGCCCGAGTGGGGGACCGATGTCTTGGCCGGTTCAGGCTTGCTTGGGCGCCCTGCTCTGTGGGCAACACAGACCTCTGCCAATATAGGCCTGGGAGCGACCCCTGTATGCTTTGTGTGTGGAGGATCGGGGAGGTTGCCTGTACGACGTGGAGTAGCCCTTGGATGATCTGCTCGATTTTCCCCTGGAGGAGTGAAAAGACAACAAGCAGTGCTGCTGTAGAGTGCCAAAGGAACGTGCTGTCTCAGTGTCCGTCTTTATGGCTTGAAGGGATTCGTCGACCGCCTTCCCGAACAGATTTTCACTGTTCAAAGACATGTCCAGCACCTTTTCATGAACGTTCTGGCAAAAGTTCAACCATCTCTTCCGATGAAGTCTAACACCTTTTCCCATCTGTCAGAAGCCTGTGTCGGCGATGTCCACTGCCACTGCAATGGCATTGTCCGACGCCATCTCCCCCTTCCTGGAAGAGGGCAAGAGCCTCAGTTTTCTTGGCGTAGGGAAGGAATTCCAGGATAGGGCCCAGCTTGTACCAAAGGTCCGGTCATATTGGGACAAGATAGCCAGAACATTAGCAGCTTTGATTGTGAATGCCGCCGTGTAGATGACTCTCTTTCCCATGGCGTCCATCTTCTCCCCTTCACTGTCCAGGGGGACTGATGATGCAGAGGGCGAGTTGGCTGCACATATTGTTTTCGCAGCCGATACTACTGTGTCTGGAGATGGTTGCGACCTCAAGCACTTGGGTGCGGAGTCCGGCACCCTGTATTTCTTTACCAACTTGTCTTGTATGGTTGGAGCCGTGCATGGGTTTTTCATGAGGGCCAGGCCTTCCTCCCAAAAGTCGTCCAAAAAGGGTACAGACATGATAGTCTTCTTGGACTCCTGTCGCCGATATAGGAAGCCCTCCTTTTTGGTTTCCTCAGGAACCAGCTGGAACAGCACAGAGGCCCTGAAAATCAGAGTGGAATGATTCTATCTGGTCTGATGGAGAGCCTCTATGTGGGGCGTCCAGGTGCGGTGATTAGTCGTCTGCTGGGACAAAGTCCTCATCTTCGTCGGTTCCTGTGGCCATGTCCATACCAGTGTCCGTGTGTGTATCTGGGTCCGCTGGTGGAGTCGGGTCACAACCTGGTGGAGGAGGCTGATGCAGCGGCATCAGATGACGCTTCCTCTTTTTACGTGGAGGTTGGACAGGGGCCTGCGGTACAACAGGTGCTGGTGTTGTTGGCAACCTTTGCTGGATCTTCATCACCAGGATGTGGAGAGTTGGCAGTATGTCCATGGATGGGTCCCTTGGCCGTGGAGGGAATGATGGAGCGGTAGGTTGTGCGCCGCCGTCCTCCTTTTGTATGGACGGACGCTTGGTCATGGTCCGTGGAGGAGATGCCCATTGGCTGATCATAAACCCTGCAGGGCTACTTTGGAGCCTCCTTGCCCCCCCTTTCCCTACTTTGCAGCAACCTCGCCTGTCGTGTCATGCCTGGGAGGCAGGAATACACCCTCTTCGGGTCGGTACCACCCGCCATAGCGGTCGCCCCAGAGGATGTTGACGAAGTGGTCAATGGCGTCTTCGGCTGCGCCTGGTGAGCTTGCTGTAAGGTGTTCTTCTCTTCCTCCAGCCTTTGTTTATCCAAGTTGTCCTGTAAGTTGGCCGGGGTGGAGGACTTTGTCTTTGAGGAGGAACCCAATGGCAGGCTGGCTGAGGAGGTGGCCATCGGTGGATTTCACGGTCTATCCGACCTGGGACCTGCATCAGCAGCGAACCCAGCGGAATCTGTCTTGCGGTTCGTGGCCTCATCTTGGACCCCCATGAATGGGGCATCCTCAAAGTACTTCGACCTCCTCCCAGACTGAGACCGCTTCTCGGACCGACCGGTCCTGGGTGAGGCATGACCCCTGCTCAGAGCATGGGTCAGGGGCCTTGCTCGACTTGACCCATGCCGCCATCCTGCCATACCTGTCTTTCTTCGAGAAGCCCAGGCATATCTTGCACCCATACTCGTGGGTCGCGTGCAGGCAGTACAGACTCTTTTGATGTTTGTTCTCCACGAAGACTTTCCTTAGCCCGCATTGGGTGCAGTGCATGAACAGTGTCTTTCCCTCCTTTTTCTCCTCTGTCATGGTCGGAGGGCGCAAAGGGGCACGCAACTTCACTGACAACAGATCTCCATTGACGGCTGATGAAGATAGGAGCACAAGGGCTCTGATGCAACAAAAATGGATGTTTCACTGAAAAACATGTAGAACTCGAGGACTCCCAAAACTGGAGTGCGGTAATGATCTGAAGATGGCTGCCAGAGGCGGGGCTCAGGGAGAGGATTGGGCAGTATGATTTTCAGAACAGTTTTCTTTTATCAAGGATTCCCAGACTGACGACAGGGAATATTCATGAGCATGTGAATCCATGCCAGACCCCATGCTGGAGAAAGAAAAGTTACCAATCTCTGTAGACCTTCTTTGGGTGATCCTTTTTACATTACAATTTTGGACACAAGAATTAAGCTTAGCCAGAATGTGGGGCTAACTAAGTGACACATTCTAACCCTCAAACTTGCCTACTGAAAGCTCATTTATACACGACTATAAACAAACTCAATGAGTTAATAATACGTTATTCTGGTGATGGGTCCTAGACCACAGTAGGATGATAAACCAATGATGGATGGGGTGACTTACAACTCTTTAAGAGTAAGCCCTGCAGAGTACCTGGTCTGGTTTAGGAAACAGACCTATGCCAAAGAAAAAGCAAAGCAGCAGATAGAATATGGGAGGGAGACTCAAAGCCCCCACATCACTCAGACCATACACAATATTTGTGAAATTCACTGGCTCATCAAAAGCATGTACATTGAAAACGCAATTTCTCCTGTAATAATGCACACAAAGCTTACTTGTCCCAATCCCTATAATCACGTGGCATTCTTTTCTTTTTGCCCAATGTATTTTCTGAAGATTTATTCTGAAACAGAAATAAACAGACAATAAAAAGCATGCCTTAAAGCAGCAGACAAATTGAGCGATGTTTGAAAATGGCTGAACTTTATCCAAATGACTTTCTTCCGCTTGTGTTCATCCCACTATTAGGATTCCTAGTCCCTATGGAAAACAACCCAATATCAAACTTAAATTCACTCATCTTGTGCATCTCTTATTAATTTGTTAGAAAACATTTTAAAAAAAGGGAAATACTTGTTATTTCTAATTTCAATGAACTATCTTCTATGCAATAAGTATCTTTGCAGGTTATATTTTTGGACTACAGATTTACAACACTACTATACCTCCCCCATTATTTTCCAAGGGTACATGCTCCTTGTCCTTATGCAGATTCTTTATGGTCATTTAAAATTCACATTTGATCCACCACCTTCACATTAAAAATATTCTACTGAAACTGTATACATTGAAAGTAAAATACCTGAGTGATGGATGGACAGCTTTTGGAACTACGAACTGGCGGCAAATTTGCTAGTTTCTCTTGAAACGTATTTTCAGTTTTTGGAAAACATATTGTTTTTTCCTTCACCTTTATATCAGTCACCCATCCCTGAAAAATACATGACAGTATTTTAGAATATGTTACTCCATACAGAAAAATACTTCATATTAAAACACTTTTGCATCCAGGTCATTAATGTGTGGTAAAAAGCAAACAATGATGATCACAAGAAAACCAAACACCAGTCTGAAATCAGAAATAAAATCATAATATTCAATACAAAAATAGGATGCCTTAATTGTTGATAATATTGTATTACACGGCCTGCGCTAGCGGGCCTTTAGTTATGATTAAGTTGCTTCGCAACCCATAATAAAGGATAAACGTAACGCAGGGTGTTCTGCGCCTTATTAATTCAGCATACTGTCATTAATGTATGTAATATTTATCAAAAAAAGCTGTCTGGAATGAATCTGCCATTGAAACCCATCAAGAGCCTGGTTCTAGGTTCATGGTGTCGTAGACAAAGTTAGCTAAAACAGGTTTTGTCTGGACTCTGGAAGTGGATAGTTACTGGTTTCATGGACGTTTCGGCTAAAATTGAGGGCGCCTTCTTCTCAGCCTTGGACTGTGTCTCTCTAGAGAAAGAACACATATTTGTGCTTTATTGGAGTTAAAAAAGTGGGTGCAAAATAAAAGATACCCAAGAAGTAGGCTCTTAGGCGATGAATAGTGACAAATAAAAATAAGGAAGTCATTTGCTCTTTATCTGTAGTGAGCACCACTGACCTGGTGGGAACTTCATTAGGGGAGGGATAATGCATCGATTGTATTCCTTTCGGCACTGGTAGTTGTTATGGCGCCATTGTCACTGGGCAGATGGACGCCATCGGAGCCTAGAGGACCAAGGGGTCCCAATGGGGTGCGGGGACAGCGCTCCTCATTAACAAGTGATCTCTGTGGGAGAAAACCAAGATACATAATTTAGTATTGCAGGCTTCTCAGGAGACGCATTAGTAGTGGGTCGTAAGGGGCTGATAGAAAGTACCCCGAGTTGTTTAACACATTGTAAATACCTTGGTATTTCACATGCTGGATTTTATGGCTGTGAATGCTTGCGCTGCGACCATCAGGTAAGAACCTATAGTTGTTGAGTTTACAAGGTTGTCTCTGCCCAAAACATGCCATAAAGTTAAGTGAGGAGCTTAAAAATTGGAGCTCAGCCGTCAGATTTGTTCAGACATGCTTCTTCCTTCTCAGTGTCGGGACAAACTCCCAGGTAGGTTCCAAAGCTACTAGGAGTTTGCGAACTCTTGGAAGGCCCAACACCTTCCCCCCCAAAAAGGAACGTAGGCCTAGTTTTGTCCTAAAATTACGTCAGCATGTCGTCACAACCAGGGCCCCTCTCCAGAAAACCTATCACACTACTGGATTGGTCGTCAGGAGCCTAATAACCTATATAGTTATCTATATGAGTTATTCTACTGGCTCTCGCATGTCAGGTAGCTGGCCTGGTCCATCCCATCCCCAAATTGCTATCTCTAAAAATGTTGCAGTGTGAGGGTCTTACCATTGGTTCTGGCCCGTTGCTACCCACCCCTAGGAGCCTGAACTGTGATTGGCCAGAGCTGACCTCCCCAGGCCTGGGATCCGGAAAGGTTCTCAGCTCTTTGTGTACCTTTTCAATGTAATAGGAACGACTATGTGTCTGCATTGTAACTTGTGTGCACCACCTTAGACAGAGTGCTCGTTCATTTCATGCAACACATGTCCAAAATTGTAACATCTTTGTTGCAAACTTCTGTCTGGCAGCACGAGATCAGCTCCGTTTCCCAGAGCTGGTTTCTGTCCATTGTGTGAGTCGACCGGGTCACTTGTTCGGAGACCATGATTTGGAGCTCTGCAGCTCTGAATTCTGAGGAATTATTTGCATTTATTGCAGCTGTTACAGGGAATGGAATGTCACTCGAATCTAGTGGCCTTGGCAGCGGGTCCGGTCTCACACGTTGGCTCTTGTCCAGCCTGAATTCAACTTGGCTCTTGCTGAGAGGCTTGTGGTCTGCTGTAATTTTCCTAAACCATTATGCAGTTCCTACAGTGTCCATGCTATTCTATATTCACCATATGTTAGTCACAGTAGGCCCGGTCAGGTCCCATAGACGCTCCTGCAGTTCCGTAAGGTTATTTGCATATAAGCATCTGCAAGCTTTACTCTGGATGTCTTGCTTCTTAAGGTTCCTGCGTTGCTGTGTTCGGCTAATGACAAAATAATAAAAGCAATGACAGTATGTATCTGTATCTGTCCTCCATCTATAGAACTTTAGGCATGTATTCTTCATGTATTCAGTTGCGTGTCTGTGTCCCGATGTGCGGATGGCATGTGTGCTTCATGTCTAGCGCTGCTAAGTCGTGGTGTCTCCAACAACGTCAGAAATGTGGCTTCTTGGCACTTTTATCAATAATGTCAATTGATGTCTCTTTAGTTGCAGTCTGGGGCTCCTCATCCACTCTGTGGTAGACTTGTACTGCACCAGGTCTCTAGGCCTGGCTGAGTGGGTACCTCTCGACGTACTTATCGATCATTGGAGCACTGGGAATTGGTCTGAAATAGTATGGGCATTAACTGCATCTCCTGGCATTCTTCTGCATCATGTACCTTATTAGGAGGAAGAAGAAGGGGCGAATTTGCCCATCCCACTTCAGTCCCCCCTCTGGTCGACTTGTCAACCACATCCTTATACGACAGTCCTTGTGCTCTGGGCTGCCATATCTTCGTTATTCCTCTGAGTTGTCCATAATAGTTTGTGTGATCATCAAATGACCAGTGCTTGGAACAGCATACTCCTTTGGAGTTGCACCAAACCCACTTCCCTTCATAGAACTTTGGATCATGGCGATTGTCCAGTTTCATTGTTGCTGCTGGAAATAGTTAGCACTGTGCAATCTTCGTTCTCAACTTGTTTCGTTCTAAAACAATCTCATCTTTCGTTCCTCCCATGTTCACATCCATCAGGATCTGCATTCCAATAGCATCTTCTGTTGTCTTCTTGCACCTTGCCATACAGATCTTGATCCCACACACTGCTGCTGCTATCAGCACAAGTGCTCCTGCTATCACCATCAGCCCATCTGACAGCCATGATGGAATCCATGACCATATGTAAGCCAACTAGCTCTTGTCCTTCCCTGGTCCTCGTTCTTCATCCTCGATTTTCGCATGCATCAGGGCCAACTGTGCTACTGTATCTGAGAGAGTGGTTATCTTCGTCGTTAGCTAGTATGAATATGCAACATCAACTCCCTTTCTTTCTGCTAACTCCTCCTTCTATGGCCGTGAGGAGATCCAGTACATATCTATTCTAGAGCGCCACCAACCTTATTGCTCCAAGCTCTTGCTTTATGGTGTTAAACCCATTCACTGTAGAGTTAATTGTTACCATCAGCTCACAACGAGCGATCTGTAACCACTTGGCATTTGTGTACGTCTGTATTCCTAGTATTATTGAGGCAAAGAACATTTGTGTTCTGCTAAAAATCTGTGTTCAGTTGGGATCTCGTCCAATGCCGTTTATGATGCCTATGAAAAGTAATTCCCCCCTTTTCACTCTGCTCAATCCACCCTGCTTCTCCATCTTCTCTACCTGAGCTGTTGGCGCCACTTTAACCAATGTCTTCCTTCTCTTTTTGTTGTTCATCTTTGGGAAGTTATCAAGCTTCATGTCCTTCTTGGGTACAACCAACAAAGGCATGTTGAGGTGTACCAAGGAGCATACTCCTCCCCATTCACGTGGCAGCTTCTCATAAACCTTTGATCCACACGCCCAGTTGTGATCATTCAGCACTGCTGTTCCTGCTCTCATTGCTGCAAGTTGTTCAATTGTTTTGCATCCTAAGCTCGCCAACCTCAAGATCGCCATTGTTCTGATAGTACAAGGCTAGCGTCTTCAGAGGAATTATTGGTATCGGTCCAGCTCCGTTTTCTACCCATGTCAGCAACTTTGCGCTCGCATCCCATTCCTTCAGGCACTTGCCATTTTCCTCCTGCACCTTGTTCCCCGACGACTGTGCTAGTGTCAGCGCTTAGCTCCCCACCACTCCATCTTGCAACCCATAGTTAGCGTACACTCGTCCATACACTAATATCTGTGACTTTTCCCAGCATCCAGGCTCTCCACTTATCTCCTTCACTCTTGTCTAGGGACATGGCAATTCCTCCAGTGTGATAGTCTTTGTCTCTCCTCTCTCGGGTCAATCAGTTATGTACTGCAAACCTTCAAGTAGCTGCCAGAAATTGTTCATCATGTTTAATGTCTTCATGCAATCGTCTTCATATGCAAAGGTCCCTTTGGACATCCATCTCAAAGTTGATGTCGTCCCTGGGAATCTTCCTCACGTTTGCGCTATCGCAAGACACATCAGGCACTGTGCTCTGGCTGCTGTTATTTCAGGTGTTATGAAAGTTCTGGAGGCACTCATGGCGTAGGGTATTAAAGAGCAGACATAACCGCTCTCCCCGGTGGTTTACTTACCTACTTTGGCCATGTGTTTATACCACATATTGTAACATACTCGTGTTGTGTCCGTGAGGTACAAGCCAACTCCCTTCATGTCTGTGTCAACGCTGTGCTTACCTCACCTTACCTTATCAGCAGTGTCTTCTCGTCCACCTGACATGTTCGTTTCCCCTGCTTGGGTCTGGGCAATGTTAGTATAGGGTACAGCGGTAATGCTAACAACAACATATAATTTCTAAAATACAAATCCCATCAAGCAACTGGGAATTAATAGACATGACATGATGAAAGGCGTTACCGTGTTAGTATTTGTCAATCCCGCCCCCCAAACCAAATAATCACTAATGGCGAAGGCGAAGACCTCCTCCCAGACCTTTCTTACTGAGGGGTATCAATGTAGCCAACACTGGGGATTCACCGTGTTCATGCTGGGGGTATGCTTGGGCCAAATACTTCGCAAAAACCAGATAATTATACTGCAGGTGATCGTGCTCTGAATCTTCTGGGTCTCCTTATATAGTGCACAAACGGATTAGAAAAGCATTCAGGGTTATAGATGGGAGGTAACATCAGGACAACAAGCTAACAATCTATACAATCCCCACAACATTTGTGTCAACCTGCATGTGCGGAAAGGAAAAATTACAGACAGCGTTTCATTCATCAGTCTGCACAAGTGTTCCAGTGGCCACTTCTGCTGCTTGGGATCGTCTAACCATGGGGTGACCTTGTCTCCCTAACTTGGTGAGGTTCACACGCACTTGTAGTTCGAGGTCCTGAAAGTTGGCCCTGTCGGTCACAGACTCTGTTGCCAGGTGAGGCCAATGCTTTGTACAGCTTGACGTCTTGAAGGTGATTCCAGACGGACTTCCCTACTAATTTAACTGCTCCGTTTGCTACGGCCTCAACAACGTGAGGGCCAGTGAACCGAGGCGCGTTCAAGCGCCAGACGAAGTTGCGCAGGAGAACAATATCTCACAGGTTTACATAGTGCTTTAGTGCATTGTCTTGTGGTGTGTCCTCGTTGTTGATGTCTTTGCTGTCTTCTGGGCTCCCCCGAATCTGCAGTATCTAGCGAGAGATAAAAAGAAGCACTAGAAACCAGAGAAGTGATGTATTTGTACATCTCCTGTCTTAATCTGCACTATTCCCACAATCTTTCAATGCCCTTGTGGGAGGAGCCAGGGAAAGATGCATGCGCCGTCCTATCACCACCTCGTTTGTGCAATTCAAACATGGCCAATGGTAAACAATGTAGCCAGTTTTTCTTGGTGCTCTGCTGAGGTTTGGCTAGGCACTCCTTTAGGAGTCCATGCAAGCGTTCACACACCCCATTTGCTTGCGTTTGGTACGCACAGGCGAATTTATGCTTGATGCCTAGCCGGTTTGTTATGTGATGAAACAGTTCATTGGCGAAGTGAGGGCTGTTGTCATACCGCAGGACCTCACAAATGCCCCATCGAAGGAAACTTCCCTGACCAGGAACTTGGCCGCTCTAAAACATCAGCATGGGAACAGGGCCCAGCCTCTATCCACCTAGAGAATGGGCAGACAAGCACCATCATGTTGCAGTAACCTTGGCAAACTTGAACAATGTCCACGTAGTCCAAGTGGATATGCAGAAATGGGCCTACAGGTCTTGGTATAGCTCCTCTCACAACTCTCAAAGTATGCCCTGCTGTAAACCGCTGGCAGGTCAAGCAATTGCTAATAAAATAAGCTGCATGTTCGTTCAAATTTGGGTAAAATCACGTTTCTCCAGTGCGTGTAGCAATTACCTCTTTCCTTTGTGTGTTGGATAATACAATTGTGCTAATCCGGATTTCAGTAATGCTAGTGGCAGGATTACTTTCCCTGTATTATTCCGTCGCCATAAGGCATTTGTTGAGACATGGAACATCCTCGCTTTACCCACAGCCCCTTCTCCTCCTATGGTGCAGCTCACTGCAGTTCCATAATCAGCGTCTCTGGTAGTACATTGTAACCTTCCCTCATCACATGTGCCTTACTCCTCATTGAGCGTTTGGTCTCTCCTTTAGTTCCCATAATTGCCCAAAATACGCTGCGCACATTGCCTCATAATCTGCTGCTTCATTTCCTCTAGAGATAGGGTCTTTCCCTCTTGTGTGACTTCGATCAACTTGCCCAATCATAGCGCATGCTGCACTGGGGTCCCATCTGCTACCTGAACTCTCTCCTGAGCAATCGCGCTGGTCCTGAGTGTACTGTTGATGTCACGTAGGCGGAGTCAAAATACATGGTCACATACTTTTCTATGTTGTTTTCTAGTGCTAATATAAGAGCCACTAGTTCTGCTGCTTGTGCAGAGTAATGGGATGGTAATCACGTAACTCACAACCACCTCACTTGTCCCGTCCTCCTTCAGTCTCATTACTTCGGACCCAGTACGTCTGATCCCATCAGTTTGATCAATTGTTGACGAACCATCAATGTAAAGCACGTCTCTCCATTCAAGTGCATCGTCCGCCACCTTGCGAGTCTCACTGAACATGTCTGTTGTTCTTTGTGCAGTCATGTGCATAGTCTCCTGCCCAGAAGACATCTGCGAAAAAGAATGGTGGATTTACAGTCTTGGACCTTACTATCTTCAATCCTACATTTGATAGTATCACCTCATACCACGATGCTCTCTGCACAGTCAGTGTGCTTTTTGGCATATGCTGTATTACAAAGAGGGCGTGTTCCACGTACAATTAGGTGGTGCACACCATTTTCACTGCTGATGACTTTTCCACTGCAAAAGCTGCAGCTGCCAATGATTGTTCGCAAAGATTACGTCCTCTCATCACTGGGTCAAGTTGTCCACTGTAGTAAGCAATTGGCTTATGGCCTATGCTTTCTTCTGTGTCAGTACGACCTTCATCACTACACCGTCAGGGTGTGAAAACAAGAGAAATTCCTTCTTATAGTCGGGGTTCCCAACACTGGAGCCGTACTTATTGCTTCCTTCCGTTCTTCAAAAGCCTCAGTCATTTCTGTGGTCCATGTCAGTGTCTTTGTTCCCCTTTGTGCCTCTTTCAGTGCATCCAATAGTGGCTTTGTGTATGTGCTGTAGTCAAAAACCCTTGCTCTGCAGTAATTGCACAACGCAACTGTTGCATTTCCCTTACTATCGTGGGCTAGGGTGTGTTACGTATTGTCTCTGCTCTCTTTGGGGCAATGTGTCAGCCGTCTTTAGATATCAACTGTCCAATGTATAGCACCTCCTTTTGGCAATACTATAGTTTGGCCTTGTCCACTTCTGCACTCGTCTTCTGTCTCACTGCAAATCAAAATTTAGTCTACATACTGCAAAACTGTGCTTTCTCTCTGTATGTTGCTTAGATCCATCTGTATCACTCTGTTAAAGATGGATGGTGACTCGTTGTGGTAAACAAGAGCGTTTCAACTTCTGATTTCGGTAACTAAAGCTGGTCAAATCTTGTGAGTCTAGGTGTAGTGGTACTGAAAAGAATGCATTCTTTAAATCAATGACCATGAAACAGGTGGCCTGCGCGGGAATGCCGCACAGAATTGTTGCTGGGTTTGCTGCTACTGGATACTCTGCTTCTACAACATGGTTAGGAGGTCTTAAATCCTGAATAAAAAGTCATGACCCCGTTGGCCTTGCGCACGGGGTACACTGCTGTGTTGCATGGAGATTCTGACGGTACCAGAATGCCTCTGTCAATCAGAGCTGAAATTGTTTCATAAATGCCTTCCTCTGCTTCCTTTGTTAAGGGGTATTGCTTTACCCTTGGCACAATTGCCCCTGGTTTCAGTTTAATATTCACTCCCCCTATGCTCTTTATGCAGCCCACGTCATAAGGACTTGTGGTCCATAAACTGCTGGGTACCTTAGCCATGTCCTCCTCCCAAAATGAGGGTGGCGCCTCCAGTGCCATAGCCATCCTCTGTGGCACCTCCCTATAATGTATCTGTAACCAATAGGTTACACTCATTTCTAACACCATCTCCAATTCCTGTATCTCTTCTCCACTGTCACTGTGGTTAACCTGCAATCCTCTGCAACTGCAAGGATTTCTCTCCACGCCCTCCCAGTGTCATCTACTCCATGCACTGCAATCCAATCCTCCCTTGCCAACACCGCCTCTATCTCTATGTACACTATCGTCCCTTCTGGCTCATCCAATGGGGTCTGTGGCCTGAACAAGTATTTGTTTGTAACCCACCACACCTTCCCTGCAATGCCTGGTATCCATGCAATGGCAATGTCAGTCCCATATTGAAACATCTTTGGGTCCACTGACACCCCCCTCGGATCCGTGCATCCACAATATGCTTGGACGATCTGCTTTTCATTTAACATGTGTATGCCTGGTGTTGAGCACACTGTGGGCCTCATTATGAGTATGGAGGCAAGTAACTGCCCTTACCGGCATGGAGGAAATACAGTGTACGTGTTGCTCCAAGCCCGCTATTAGAGGGCGATTACGAGTACGCGGGCAAAAGCTTTGCGCCTTGCCGGTAACGACCTTACTGCCCTGCCGTTAAAGGGCGAAAAATCGTCCTTACCAGCATCGTGCGAATCGCAGATAGCTCCACCGCCATCCATGCCTCCGGCATTAGCGGTTACCGCTATCAGCGGTGACCGCTAGTAGTGGTCACCGCTGATATCAGTCACCTCAAATAAGTGGAACCGGAAGTAGCGTCATCGCACAGGAACGGGAAAGAGCACGGTGGCCATCTTTAAAAACACAATTCATTGCCATCCTCTGTAACCAGGACCCATATCACCACCACACCTGTTCCGACATATACTTGCAGTATATTACAATGCCCAAGGCACTAAAAAAAGGTGCTGCGCGCTTGCGCAAGGAGCGCTTCACAGAAGAAGAGCTCAACATGCTAACAGATACCTTGGCAGAAAATGGGGATGTTGTCTACTCCATTGACATGCGGCGACCTGCACTGATGCGGAAAAAAGAGATATGGGCAGAGGTGGCGCGGAAAGTGAGTGCCGTTGACACCACCCCGTGCACAGTGAAAGATGTCAGTAAGTGCTGGGACGACCTGCGCTTGCGCATCTGTAACATCATCTCTGCTAACCGTAGCCAGGGGATGGCAACAGGTGGTGGTGCTGCCTCCCCCATAAAGATGACTCGCTGGGAGGAGACCTGTGCGAGCACCATCGGGATGGAGGCAATCGAGGGAGTGGGGGATATGGAGCGTGGAGCCCCGTCATCGGCTGATGCAGGTAGGTGTCCCAAATGAACCACTGTAAAGAATAACACGATGATGTCCCCCTGAACTGACAGTGCAATGATGCAAAGCAGGGTCCACCAGACACATGTTCGCAAGACTGCCTACAGGCAGTGCACAGCACCATCTTGTCCACATGCATGATGCACCCCATATATGTTTCATCCCAGACGCATCCCTGCAAGACCCACCCAAAAGGCAAGCAACCCGTATGTCACTACCCCAACGCCAATTACCTGCCATTCCATAGAAATGCAGCTACCCCAATGCCTGCCTGATGCATGTAGACCCATCACTAATGGTCTCCCTCTCTTGGTCCCCCAGAGGCACACAATCAGAGTGGAGATCAGGACCCCAGGGAGGATGCTGCGACACCAGCCAAGAAGTCCAGGGGCATGGAGGGAGCAAACCGACCCTCAACATCCAAGGGAAGGGGGCAACCTGGACTACTGCACAAGCCCAACACAACCCAGGAACCTACAGCACAAATGTGCATTAGGGACACCACCACAGCACCCACACCTGCCACATCCATACAGGAGCCAGTGGCTGAAGCCACGGTATCCACTGCAAGCAGTAGTGTCGGGAAGACAGCTGCCACGGCAGCTGTGTCAGATGATGATCACACTCTGACACCCGGAACACCTACTGCTACAGGCCCCCAGTAGTCACCCCAACTCTCCCCACCCAGCAATCAGTATACCAGCAGCCATGAGCTGTCTGTGGTGGAGTCATGGGCAGGGAGCTTCAGCCCCACGGGGAGCATGCATGAGGCGCCAACCATTCCGCATGCACCATCAACATCCGCCAGTGTCCGGGACAGGCAGGAGGGGATCAGGGCAATACAGCAGCGCCAGGAGGAGCTGACAGGGCTGCTGACCCAGCACATCACCGAATGTGGCCAGGCAAGGGAGGAAATCGGGGAATGCACAGCATCCCTCAAATCTTCCATTGAGTCTACTTCCAAAGACTTATGTAGCGAATTGGCGGCTGCGAGGCAGATCCTCACCCAAATGGCAGCAGCATTGGAGGCCCTGTGTCCCACACAGGTGGTTGAACAACAAGGCACCTCCTCAAATGCCAGCTCCAGTCAGTCCAGCCCCCTGCGTAGGTCTGGGCAGAATTTGCGCAGGTCAGACAGGGGTCCACCCGATGCTGCCAGTGGAAAAGGGGTGTAGGTGCAGCCTGCCATTGCAAACTCCTGAAGACTAATGGTGCATGCAAGTGCACACCATGTGTGGGGAAGTTGAGGGGGGGGGTAGAGGGTGTGTGGGGAAGTTGAGGGGGGAGGGGGAGGAGGGAGAGGGTGTGTGGGGTGGAGGGCTTGTGCACT
Source organism: Ambystoma mexicanum (assembly GCF_040938575.1). Taxonomy (NCBI): domain Eukaryota; kingdom Metazoa; phylum Chordata; class Amphibia; order Caudata; family Ambystomatidae; genus Ambystoma; species Ambystoma mexicanum. Next base: position 923,067,491 of record NC_090933.1, on the reverse strand, counting down.
TAATAGGTTATATTTCTTTAATACACCGGTTGTGAAATCAGAATTCACGTGAGCGGACATTGCTTATTGTGTACGTGTGCTTTATTGGTGAACAGTCTACAGTGTCCATGTCCCTGACACACCCAGTACCCCGAGTTCCACCTCCATGTCACACTCCGCATCCATGTGTGCTAGAAACATTGGTTAATCAAAGACTGATGCACGGTACGTCCCTCCTGTGCATCGCTGCCTCCCTGAAGGGCAGCCCCATCTCCACCCTCCTCATCCTCCTCTTCAGGTGGTTGCAGTTCAGCGTCAGGGGGCAGAGGCATATTCCGTCTGGTGCACATATTGTGTAACATGACACATGCCAATGACGATCTTGCCCACCTTCTCATGCCCGTACAGGAGTGCCCCACCAGACATGCTGAGGCAGCGAAACCGTGCCTTCAAAAGGCCAAATGTCTGCTCAATCACCACACGGGTACGTGTATGCGCACAATTGTAGTCCTCTTCGTTCCTGTTCTGCGGGTTCCAGACTGGGGTAAGGAGCAACCTCTTCAAGGGATAGCCTGCATCACCTGCATGTGTGCAACAATGGTTATGAGTAAGTGATCACATCATATGGGACCTGTATCAATGACACCATAGCATGCGTTTATTTCCTGGTTGCACCCACATATCAATGCATGAATAGAGCTTCATGATGTAACTGCAATGTGTGCATTCATCTGATCGACAGGTGTGCGTGGCATCGTCTAGTGGGCGCAGGGGTGTCCTATTGCTTGTGGGTGCTCATGCACTGTGGTAGTCCACGCCGGTTGTTCCCATGATCTGGGGGATGTGTAGTCAATTGTATGCTTTCATCCTGTCACCGTTGATGGCAGACTCATGATGATCTCACTATGCACGACAGATGTTGACATGCTGTTTTGGTGGACCTCTGTGTTGGTGTAGGGGTGTGTTCATGTATTTTGCCCTCATGTGATTCCTTTGTACGCGGTAATGGACAACTGTCCTTTTTGGTGGTGGTATTTGGTGCTGTTCATTGGCAATACTATTTGCTTGTCGCTGCATTGTGTTGCGGGGCTACGGTCTGATTATGTGCAGTGTACATGTTGATGGCTATGGAATGGTTGTAGCACTGCATAATTTTCATGGTAGAGCAGCTTACGTCCTGCATTTTGGGGTCAGATGTCAGGTCCAGTCTGGCCTGCTTTGGGGTATGAGCATGGTCCATCCTCCCAGGTACTCTCAGCCAGGTGAAGCATGCATCTCCCCCGCCCCCCGCATCTCAGCCAGGTGAAGTATGCATCTCTCCCCCACCCCATCTCAGCCAGGTGAAGTATGCATCTCTCCCCCCCTGCATCTCAGCTAGGTGAAGTATGCATCTCTCCCCCCCTGCATCTCAGCTAGGTGAAGTATGCATCTCTCCCCCCCTCCCCATCTCAGCCAGGTGAAGTATGCATCTCCCCCCCCACCATCTCAGCCAGGTGAATAATGCATCTCCCCCATCTCAGCCAAGTGAAGTATGCATCTCTCCCCCCCAATCTCATCCGGTGAAGTATTCATCTCCCCCCCCCCATCTCAGCCAGGTGAATTATGCATCTCTTCCTCCCCCCCCCCAATCTCAGCCAGTTTAAGTATCCATCTCTCCCCCCCCATCTCAGCCAGGTGAAGCATGCATCTCCCCCCCCCAATCTCAGCCAGGTGAAGTATGCATCTCACCCCCCAATCACCTACCCACATCGCGATGCCATGAGCCTGACATTCAACTCACCAGGTGATGCATGCATCTCCCCCCCCCAATCTCAGCCAGGTGAAGTATGCCTCTCACCCCCCAATCACCTACCCACATCGCGATGCCATGAGCCTGACATGCAACTCACCGAGTAGCCAGGATCTGTGCCCTGCGTGTCGCTCCATGTAGCGTGGTATCGTGGATTTCCGCATGACCATTGAATCATGGGTTGATCCGGGAAATCGGCCACAACAATGTGTGATGATCTTGTTTGAGTCACATACCATTTGCACGTTGATGGAGTGGTATAACTTACGGTTGCGGTACACTGCCTCCATGGCATGTGGGACCACCAATTCAACATGGGTGCAGTCGATGGCGCCAATGCAACCAGGGATGCCGGCCAGTGAATGAAAACCAACTTTGGTGTTGCAGATCTCCTGGGCTGTCCGTGGTGGGAAAATGTGGTCGCCTTTGTGCTTCAGGAGGGCATTGAGCACCTGGTTCAGCGTACATGAGAATGATGGTTGTGATATGCCATGCATCTGTCCTTCTGTGTGCTGGTAGGTGCCTGTGGCCAGGAAGTGGAGCACAGACACCACCTTCAGTAGAGGGGGGATGGTGGTACTGATGTCTATGAGGCTGGCAATGTCGTTATATATCATGTCCACAATGGTGGTGATGGTGTCCCGGTCCAGACGGTACCGGGTGTGGATCTGCTCAGGGGTTAGGCTGAATCGATTGGCTCTGATTCGAGGGATTGGGGGCTGACTGTGCGGTACAACTGCCAGCAATGGTGGTTTAGGCTGTGCCTGCCTCACCCTCCTTCTCCTCCTGCATCTCCTCTGTGCTGCCTGTTGTTGCTGCTGGAGTTCCACTTCAATCATGTCCTCCAGCCCCAGTATTGCTACTAGTATTGGACTCATTTTTGTGTGTGACTGGGTGTGGGAAGGGGTGTGGTGTGCTCCTTTTGTGCTGGCCCAGTCTATATTGCCTCCACCTGTGATGATTGTGTGCACCTGTGGCAGTTGGGAAGACTGCACATGGCCGTTTACAGGCGGTCCGCGATGCCGGTATTTGCTCCATGCCGGTAAGGTACTTTTCTGTCTTCTGTAGGCCGTTATTATTATGTCCGCATTACTTGTGTTCAGCTCCTGTTTACGCCATGCCGCTATTGCCAGCATGTGAGGTCACGTGCCCGCACCCATGGCGCTATTAGAGGCACCGTTATTTACGGTACCGCTAATAGTGGGTTGGTGGGTCGTAATGGACCGGAGCGGTAAACGATGTCAGTAATCCTTTATCAGCATCGTTTTTCCCTTACCTCCAAACTCGTAATGAGGCCCAATGTCTTTGAATGAAATAGTCATGTTTAGTCTGCTCATGATGTCTCGTCCCAATAGGTTTACAGGTGTCTATCCAGAGTAAAGTAAAGGTAGTGATAAGTCGTGATCTCCTACAGATAGTAAGATGTTATCAATAAAAGAAGGGACCTATATACAACCTAAACAACATTAATTTGTGTACCCTATTAAATAGACAGGGTAACCTTGGACAAACAAGCTCTAAACGAATATAGGTTGTGCAACATGAGCGAATTAATATCAAGCATCATATTTTATTCTTATTTTACTCAAAGCATCAATATCCTAAAAATATAAAAAAACATATACACACGCCACAATACAGTATACAGAAGCATAACAAATTGCATAAAAACAATTTTTCAAGTGTTCACTACTTGAAAATGTCACAGTGCCAAATGAATTGTCGCAAATGTTTGTGCATTTATATAGCGCTACGAACCCTCAGGTATCTGAGCGCTGCTTATTTCCCTCATGCGTGGTGCTCAAATGCACACTGAGACCTCATTAGCCTGACTTATGTAAGTTTCTGTCCTCGATGCTTTACAATAACTGGACATTCCTCAGGGGCAGTCATGTATCTTGTGCTTTACGTAGAATTCCTTTCCACATTTGCTTCTCATTTTTTTTACTTGTTCCAAACCGGGGAACCTGTGTCTGTAACAACAGCCTGAAGGAATCAATATCTTCGGCCCAATTGTAAATACAATTCTTGCTGTGGTCTTCACTGGCAGTATAAAAGGTCCGCTTTCAAAAGGCACACCTAATATGTTAGAGCAGATTCAGACATAAGCCACGGGTCAATCATCCAGTAGTATAAATGGCCCGTCCATCTATCTCCGATAAGAACAGCCAGCAGGTAAGCAGGCACCTCTCAGAATAGAAGTCCTTGGTCTTGTGCTCAAGTCCGTTCCAGGAACCACCAGGTGGTTGTCCGATACAAAAAAGAGGATGAAGTCATCCACGTTCAGGTATAAATCCCCCCCACACGGCTGCAATGAATGCCTTAGTCCTTCCTTCCTTGATCCCATGGGCGGTGCAAACTGTTGTGGTTATTGATTCTGCTCCTGTCCTTCTGGGGTGGGGCTGGTTATAACCGCCCCTTCCATCGCACACTTTGATAGCTTCTGCTGCACTAGTTTGTCCTCATCTGCCTTCCTATCGACCGCTTTTTGCTTAACCTTCTCCTGCCATAATCTACAATGATGCACTATTGTGAGCTGTATTTCTGGCCATCCCTTCACTTCCATCCCCACCAGTTTCTTCAAACTATTCTGTACTGGCTCTGGTAGACCCTACACTAGAATTAGATAAAATATTGTTTTGTCCCAAGGCTCTCGAGTTTCGAGGCGCCAAAGCCCTTGAATCTCTTGAATGTACTGAACAGGATCTTCATCTTCCCTCATCTTTCGTGACGTAATTGCCCCAATGTCTGACGTGTCTGGGTATTGTGCTCATAATGCTTGCCATACTGCTGCCCTGCAGTTTGCAAATGGTGCCCCATCGGGCTATGTGTGTTTTTTTAAAGTGTTGTGTTGTCACTCCTGGGAACCCCGCCCTCTCCCATACATTATCAGCTGTGTTGCCTAATATCGATACCAACAGTCCTTTTACGTCACCCACGGCTAGTCTGTGGCCAGCTGTCATCTTCTCCATCTCATGAATCCATTTCCCAGATACTGCGCTCAATGATGGTAACCTACACTTCACATTCTCCTTGTTTGTGTGCTTCCATGGCACGTACTGAGGTCTCGCCCCTCCTCTCTCCAACAGAGCCATCTGTGAATATGCCACCCTCTCGTCTGGTGTCCTTCGGTACAGTCTAATTTGTTGATGCCCTCTCTCGTCCTCAATGTCTGTGCATTTATCTACTGGTTCCATTGGGGGCATCCTCATGTTATCGTCATAAGATTTAGACAATCGTCATCTCAAACAAGCTAAGCTGTCTCCCCCTCCTTCATCCTGGGAAATCCCTCAGTCTATTAACATGTGTTGTGTGGTGCAAATGTTGTTCGTCTGCTGTGCCTGCTCTTCTGAATCGAGCCCTCCTTATCCTTGTCTGTGGGTCCTAAAAATTCCCATGACGCCACTTGTCTGTCCCCATGGACTGTAATCAGTGCTGCTACCCCCTCTCATCTCACTGTATTTGTCGTCATCGTCAGATCCTGGGTCCATGTTGCTACAAAAATCATCAGCAAAACGTAGTTTCCTCGAAGTCTATGTTAGGTTTCATGCTGAGATCAATGTCTACCAAGTCATATTTGCTGCCTCCTACCCAGGCCCCTAGGCCTGCTCCACCCCCGTCTGATGCGCTACTGGCTCGTGAGTTTGTGCTGTCTGGTTCGGTTAGTCTGTCCTCCCGTTTGATCCTGTCCCTATCCGTTGATGCCTGTGCCGTCACTGCTCTTATTGCTCGTTCGTCCTCCCTTCGCTCGTTCTGTTGCCAATCTTGCCAACTGTGACTTTCTCTGCTCCCTCTCTGCAGACTTGTGTTTTTCTTGCTCTGCTATCTCCCTCCGTCTCTCTGCCTTCTCCAGGTCTCTCTCCCTTTCCTCCCTCATCTCCCTTTCCGCTCTCTTCCTCTCCTTGAGATTCCTTTCTATTCTTTCCTCCCGCTCACTTTCCAAATGCTCTTTCTCTTCTTCACTCCATCTTCTCACTCCAGTTTCTCCTCCTCTCTCTGTCCTCGCGTTCTAAGCTCACTGCCCTGTCCTTTTCCCCTTCTATCCTCCTCTTCCACCAGTTCTACCTAATCTGCCATGTCGCTGTCCCTCTTCAGGCTTTCTATTGCCTTGCTCACCCCCTTCTGCCTCTCCATTTGTCTTCCCGTGCAGATTTAAAAGTACTTTTGCTGCTATCTATTCATTCGTGCTTATGCATCGAACTCCTCATTTGTGCGCCTCACTGCTCGCCACCTGCATCACTAGCTGGCTGTCCTGCACCTTTCTGCTTATCCTCTTTAGTTTATGGTAGTGGCTTATATGTCAGATTTGAATACCCCTCTGCTGCCCTTAGTTCCCTCATTGGATACATTCCCTGTTCACTGTCTGTCATCAGATACTACACTTGGAGGGGGAGGAGGCGGTGTGGAGGGATGGGTCCCTTGGTCCTTCAGCTCCTGTTGGCTTAGCATCCACTGATGGCTAGCGGCATCCACCACTCCCTCCTGAAACATGCGCCACAACTCAAATATGGCCATGCGTTTGGTCAATTGTCTTCCCATTGTAGGCACCCTGCATGTGTGTCAAAAGGGATTGCTGCACGTCTTTGGAGAAACTTCCACAAGGTGGCCATGGTTTCGTTAATTTACCTTCTGTACTTTTGGACCATTCTATGGTATATTATATTTGGATATGTTTTCATTGTAAGGCAGAAGTGTTACACAAATGCTGAAGGAGAGTAGTCCCCCCCCACTGTTACCTTGATACAATCCAATACCTTTTACCTGACCTCAAGACGAGGGTTTCGATAATCTGCTGTTCAGGAATAAAAGTCACAAGGCAATGATAATACTGTCCAGTTTCTATGAGCTTCTCTGGCTCTACAACTTATCAGGCATGCTCCAGGCACCGCCCATCGTTCACAATCACTGCCTCCTCAGGCACACAATCAGGAGCATGCACCTCCCGTGCTCCGCCACTGGTTCACCTCGTCTGCCAATCCCAAGTTCTCAATACCAGCTCACCGTCACAAATTCTCTGTGTCTTATATGCAACCCTAAGGGTGACGTCACAAAGCTATCAACACAATAAAGGTAAATCAAATATTGCGCGCACACTATAACAACCGGTTACTCCCAAACCCATACAAAACCCCCACAGCTGTCTTCCTGCTCTCCAGGCAGAGTATACCAATATTCTCTTGTGATCGAACTGCACCCACTGCGTCGCCTAACGTGTGAAACGACTCTCTCTCCAGGAAACAACCAGCCGACTCACCTTCCATAATCTAGGCTTGCTCCCTTGCTAATCTTCACGGGGATACCATCATCCATGACCCGAGCTAAAATGCCCTACTCACAGGAATACCTTACTTCCATAACTCTTGTCATCCAAGTCTTTAAATCAATAGTCTAGGTTATTCACCAGAACCTTTAACCTCAAAGACCGAATGTACCCTAGACATAGAAAAGGGACTTCTACCTCAGCTCCTGTCCCTACAGCAGCACCAAACAATACTATAACACTAAATAATACTTCACCAATACTCCGCATTAAACAATACTCCATACCCACCCTCACACCCCCAGTTGCTGTCATACTGGATCAATACTTACATTCGATGGTGTGCTGGCGCTGCTCGGCTCCCCATGAAGGCGCTCGCCTCCCCGTCCTAGTCTGCCTGGACAACTCTCTGATCTCGGGCAGGGTGATTTCCAAGGGGCTCCTGACGACCTTTAAACGGGCACCGTTTTGCCATCTCTCTCGAAATGTGCGAGGGTCCCACAGCCTCTCAGGTTCAACAGCGAAGGAGTCGACTTGGTGCCGGGGCTGGTGCAGCCAACCATCCTCTGGCTACCAACTTGTTGGGACAAACTCCCAGGTAGGTTTTGAGGGCTACTAGGAGTTTGCGAACTCTTGAAGGCCCAACACCTTCCCCCAACAAGAAATGTAGACCCAGACAGACAGCAAGTTCAACTGCGGTTTATTACAGCACAAACAACAGCGATCAGTACAAGGATAGAGGAAATCCAAGGACCCCTCATCGTCGCCTGGCTCGCAGGCCAGTTTTGTCCTAAAATGATGTCAGAATAACATCACAACCAGGGCCCCTCGCCAGAAAACCTATTGCACTACTGGATTGGTCGTCAGGAGCCCAATAACCTCTATAGTTACGTATACAAGTTATTCTACTGGCTCTCGCATGTCAGGTGGGTGGCCTGGTCCATGCCCAAATTGCGATCTATAACAATGTTGCAGTGTGAGGGTGTTACCATTGGTTCTGGCCCGTTGCTACCCACCCCTAGTAGCCTGAACTGTGATTGGCTAGAGCGGACCTCCCCGGGCCTGGGATCGGCAAAGGTTCTCAGCGCTTGGTGTACCTTCTCAAGGTAATAAGAACGACTATGTGTCTGCATTGTAACTTGTGTGCACCACTTGTCCCACATTGTAACATCTTTGTTGTAAGCTGCTGTCTGGCGCCATGAGATCAGCTCCCTTGCCCAGCCCTGGTTTCTGTCCATTGTCTGAGTCGGCCGGGTCACGTGTTCGGAGACCATGATTTGGAGCTCTGCAGTTCTGAATTATGAAGAATTATTTGCATTTATTGCAGCTGGTATTAATGTTGTTCAGGGAATGGAATGTCACTTGAATCTAGTGGCCTTGGCAAAGGGTCCTGTCTCACACGTTTGCTCTTGTCCAGCCTGAAATCAACTCAGCTCAGCTCCTGCTGAGAGGCTTGTGGCATGCTGTAATTTTATTAAACCATTATGCGGTTCCTACAGTGCCCATGCTATTATATATTCTCCATATGTTAGTCACAATTGGCGCTGTTAGGTCCCATAGGTGCTCCTGCAGTTCCATAAATTTATTTGCATATAAGCATCTGCAAGATTTACTCCGGATCACTTGCTTCTTGCGGTTTCTCCGTTGCTGCATTCAGCTATTGACATAATAATAATAAGCAATGACCGTATGTATGTGCATCTGTCTTCTATAGAACAGTACACATGTTCATGTATTCACGTGCGTGTTTGTGTTCCGATGTGCGGATGGCACGTGTGCTACATGTCTAACGCTGCTACGGTGGTGTCTCCAACGACGTCAGTAACGTGGCTTCTTGGTGCTTTAATTGATACTGTCAATTGATGTCTCTTTAGTTGAAGTCTGGGGCTCCTCATGCACTCTGGGGTACACTTGTACCACACCTTGTCTGTAGGGCTGGATGGGTGGGTACCTCTGAACATACTTATCAATCATTGGAGCACTGGGAATTGGTCTGAAATAGTATGGGTGTTCACGGTATCTCGTGACCTTCTTCTGTGTCATGTACTTTATAGGAGTGGGAGGAGGGGGTAAATTTACCCATTGCTCTTCATAAGTTATCCAGCCGTGGTGATAATCTTGGATTTGACACCTAACTGCTAAGGTGGGGCCTTTCTTCAATGTTTTGTAGTTGGTTTCATCCTCAAGTAATACTTCGACCATCATTTTATACTGGTCGATCTTCTGGATGACGATCCCTCCACCCTTCTCAGCTGTTTTCACAACTATGTCTTTGGTGCTCATTATTGACCAAGTTGTGTCTCAATGGATGGCGGGGAGTTTGTACTTTGGCTATCTGGCGTAGGACGCATTTTTCAAAGGGGAATATTGCCAGTGCGGTCTAATTTTCATTGGACCAGAATGTAGATTTGATTCTGAAGCCTTTGTCTTCCTCGGGCTCCGTGTAATTTGAGTGTTAAGTAGGACTTCAGACGTGAAGCCATGAAGCTCGTTATCTAGATTGAACCAATTAGTTGAATTGGATGGTACAAAGGAGAGCCCTTTGGAAAGAACAGCTAGCTCTTCATTAGCGAGGTTGAATAATGACATCTCGTTCATATTTATTGTCTGTTGATTGCGTCGGTGGCCCCTGGGTTGTCTCCGGCTCGGGTAGCCGAACATTTGCATTGGTGGGGGACCCCAGAATGTGCCTCTGGGATCCCCTCTTCCTAAAAAAGGTGGTTGGGATGGATATGGTCTATTGTACGGATTGCCTCTGTGGTTATTAAAGTGGTCACCCGGGCCCGAGTCAGAACCTGATGCATCGGAAAATGCGACACCTTTTTATTTGTCTCGTCGTCCCGGTCGTATTTAGTGTCTTTTCTTCGTCTTTGTTGTCTTTATAATCTGAGGCTAGCTAAGGGTACACATTTTCTAGCTTAAAGTTCTTGATGTCCTTTGCTAGTTTCTTATGCTTTTTCTCAAGAGTATCAGCCATGAACTGATCCATTGTTGCATTGATTTCTTTCAGTTTGCCTCGTGCATTGTCAATGGTGATGTTATTGAAGACTTTGTTTTCTTTGCTGCCGAGTTCTTCTTTGATTCTCAAATGGATGCACTGCACTGTTGCCATCGTGAGGGTCATTAAATCCCTGCTGCATTTTGTGGCAATCTGGCTAAAGCCTAACATGTACTCTTTGTCTTCCAGGAAGAGTGCTGGTTCCTTTGTATGGTCAGTCACTGGGACTAGGTTAGCTTTCATGTATTCCCTTAAAAAATGGTTGTGAACCTCAGCCCTGAAGCATTTCTTTTTCAATATAAGTAATTTATCACTTGAGGCTGCCGTTGTAATGGACTGGTTACCTCCATGCATGTTGAAGAGTGTTGGGCCTCGTATTATGTTGTTGATCTGATCCTCAGTGAAACTAAGTATCAGTTCCATGACTGGTATGTATGAGGACAGTGGGACCTGCATATGGCCTTGTTGTGTAAGGTATAGATCGCGTGGGGAGTGGAAGCTGTGTCAGCCTAAGGACAAACAGACTGGGAGCAGCGGTGCTACTCAGTGGTTGCTGGAATTTCTTTTAACAATGTTGGGTGTATATAAAGTGTTGACTGTGAAATTCAGAGTTCCTATTACAGCAAGGCTTCATCTGGAGCAAACTTAACTGATGAGAAAACTCTTGAGTGGCAGGACTGAGGCCTTAAGAGTAGGCTATAGGTAACGCACAGTGTCCTGCCACTTATTAATTCAGCATACCGTCATTCATGTATGTAATATTTATCAAAAAGTGCTGGCTGGAATTAATCTGGCTTTGAAACCCATCAAGAGCTTGGTTCTAGGCTCATGGTGTCGTAGACAAATAAAGTTAGCTACAACATGTTTTGTCAAAGCGGCCATCTCGAATGTACCGAATCAATTTTATTACTGCTTTTTACAAAAGGTGGGTAATTCACCTATTACTTATTCCATTACAGCTGTTTTTTTCATTTATCTTTTCCTTCATATTTTTACATGGAACACACACAAGAAAAGACAAAAACAGTGCTAGACCAATTTTGCACAGTACAATATGCGAACACCAAACATTTGTGCAAAGGCATTAGTTTAGTTTATTTGTAGAGTGCTCCAAGCCCTGAGGCATCTGGGCGCTTGTCTTACATGTAACAAAGTTACATACAGTTGGTTACATACAGAGACTCAGAACAATACATTGTAAAAGGGGTCATAGAGGGCTAATTACATAAATTACATCTTTACATACGGAATAGTTGCATGCAGATCAATATGATACAGTGGTTGCAGTGAAAGTGCTGGGCGAGATGCAGACCAAGGATCGGTAGTGTCATGGGGAGCTGCTAATTTACTTCTCTTGGAGCCACACTTTTACATTTTTTCTAAACAAGTGGCAAGAGGGTTCAGCTCTTAGCGTAGTGGGGAGAGCGTTCCAATTTTTGGCTGCCAATACAGGGAAGTTAATACCTCCTGCTCTTTGTAGATTGAATCTGGGGATTTTCAAGCAGTGTGTCTGTGCAGTTTTGGTGGGACGAATTGATATATTGAGAGAGAGACTATTGGTCAAGTACTTCGGCACCATGTCAGCAAGATATTTATGTGTGAGTGATAGAGTCTTGAGTGAAATTCTTTGATTGATGGGTAGCCAGTTCAAATTGCCCCTAGTTTCAGAGATGTGTTGTGATCTTGGGATATTCAGTGCCGATCTAATGGAATTATTTTGTATGGCTTGCATCTTATTTAGGTTCCTTTGGTTGGCCCCCAGATATAGCGTGTTGCAATATTCGAGTTTTGAGAGGACATTGCTTATGAGCTCTACTTAGAGTACCACGAACAATTCAAAGAAGAATAACACAAACATATTGTCATAAGTGCAGACAGAGTATGCATAGTACAATAACTCAGCATCATCATTGAGACTATGCCTGTGTCCTATACTATGATCCAAGATAGGTCAGACAAGAAGTTACATCGGGTTTAACTAACCTCGATGTGCTATGGATACTGGAACTGGATAGTTACAGGGTTCATGGACGTTTCGGCTAAAATTGGAGGGCGCCTTCTTCTGGGCCTTGGGTCGTGTCTCTCTAGAGAAAGAAAACATTTGTGCTTTACTGGAGGTAAAAATGTGGGTGTAAAATAAAAAAAAAGATACCCAAGAAGTAGGCTCTTAGGCGCTGAGTAATAACACAAGTAAAAATAAGGAAGTCATTTGTCCTTTTTCTGTAGTGAGCACCACTGATCTTGTGGGAACTCCCTCAGGGGAGGGATAATGCATTGATTGTATTCTGTTCGGCACTGGTAGCTGTTAGGGCACCATTGTCTCTGGGCGGATGAACACCGTAGAGAAACGAACTGGTGGGGGGCGTATGTACTCCTGCTCTCTATATGGCAGAGGAGAGGCACAGAGGACCCCAGCCAAGATTCACTATAAGGTAGCTATGGTCGAGCAATCAAGGTTAGCTTCTCAGGAGGTGATGCAGGCTGTTTCTTAAGTACAGTGTAGTCCCCAAGCACCCACAAAGGAATGTCCACACACTGCATTAGTTAAAACACAGTCTTTATATAAATAAGGTTCAATGTTATATACACTCTCACGATAATACACTTTGTGCTCTGACAATTCTAAAATGGTAAATATATACAGTCCTAGGTGGTACCACTATTACTCTGATTCCATTAAAATGCATCAACTGTACTCAGTTCAAATAGCATACGAATCAACACAGAAAAACGATATCAACCAGACACAGTTCTGTATGAGGATCCCCCCCCGGCACCTGGGCAACCTGTAAATGAAAATGTACTACAAGCCCAGTCCATATATTGTCTACTAGAGTCTTATCTTCTTCATTAGTTCTGCAACCCAATGTACCTTGTGTTGTAGAGTTCTTCGTCGGGGAATCGACGGGCCCTTCTTGAGTGTACTCCGCCGAAGATGCCCGCAGAACAGAAGGAGCGATGAATGATGGGCAGAAGCGCGGCAAGGTAAGGCTGTTCCTAACAGTGTTCTTGTTCTTGTAGCAGCTGAGCGCAGAAGAAAGATGCAGGCCTACTGGAGACCGATCCGAACACGGTGAGTGTCACGCCGCAGGTGCAGAAAACACAAAGCATGTTTCTCCGCCTGGGCGTGGCTTAAATAGTCTGAGTATCCCAGGTGTCTCTGGGCTGAACCACACCCAAAAGACTAGACTGCACATGCAGTTCAGGGAACCGAAATATGTGGGGGCATCCATCTTGTCCCCATCAATGCACTACAAGTCCAATCCCCAATGTTATCCTATGGGAGTGAGTGAGTCTGGTGACACAAGCGCCAAGTCTGACTCCAAGTGGGTCTTTGGAGGGATGGAGAGGCCCTTGAGGGCCATGTGGGCGATCATGGCCTGGCTCCAGCCTGACATCTTGGAGGGCTGGGACATGAGGGGCAGGAATCATGACACATTCAGGCAGTCAGCCAATCAGGCACACAGTGCAGACAGGCCATTCTTCTCCATCCAGACACTCAACACAGAATGTGGATTCGGACAAGTACTCTGCCATTCAGCACTACACACTGCATTTGTATCAGTTTCGGGCAGGGCTGTCTCAGTGTGTCAAACACCAGGACACCCATAACACAGAATGCGCATTCGTCACACACTCCATTCACCCAGGTCCCACCCCACGGGCGTACCCACAACATACAGTCGTTGGGAATGCTCCAGCCAGTCTGGTCGGCACTCCCACCCCCCCACTACCATATATGGAACTTCCACCCAATAGCCAGTCAGGGGGAAGAGACAGAGTCGGGGCATCCCGGGACGTCGGGAAAACCAAGGTAACAGGCGAAGGACGGCAAGGGGCCGCGGAGGCCATCTTGTCTCCATTAGGAATCCACTGTTTCCAATGACAAGGCATGGGCATCCCAAATTGGAGGACGCTCAGGGCACCTGTCAATTCAGCAAGGAGCTGCCACCAGCCCGTACCCTGCTCTGTGGGCCACACACAGGTGCCCAAAAACATACACTAGGGGTACAGGGTCGTACTCCCACCCATGGGTGCCATAAGGGTATCCAAGGGTCTATTCACCAAACCAAATACTGGGAAGATCTGCACTGCCAGGAGTCCAACGTGAACTCCTGCGTGGAAAACAAGTCAGAACACATGATATAAAGCAATAATGGACAAGCATTCAGAGGCCCTCTCCCTCTGATGCATTTCCAGCATCACAGACGCCATCAGAGCGTAGGGGAGGCAAGGGGTCCCAACAGGGTCCAGGGACAGCACTCCTTATTAACAAGTGATCTCTGTGGGAGAAAGCCGAGATACTTAATGTAATATTGCAGGCTTCTCAGGAGAAGCATTAGTAGTGGGTCGTAAAGGGATGGTAGAAAGTACCCTGGGTTGTTCAACAAATTGTAAATATCTTGGTATTTCACATGCTGGATTTACGAGGTCATCTCTGCCCAAAAATATGCTGGCAAGCAAAGTGAAGAGCTTAAAAATTGTAGCTCACCTTTGAAGGTTGAAGAGGGACGGGAGCCGCTGGTGTATGTGGCCGTACAGAAAAAATCCTGTTGCCATTGAAACAGAGCTGCAGTGAATGAGGAGCGTCTATGCATGTGAAGGTAGTATTGACTGCACTGGGGTGGTCTACTCCGACTTGCTTATTTGGGCCTGTAGCATGGCTGAAGCCCATGCGCCATGGATTGTGGAGACTGGACATGGTTGCCTGCCATGAGCTCTGGCTATTGGTCACATTATGGGGGTATAGTGGACACTGGACCAGGATTCAGGCTAGGTGCAGTGGATAATGGGGGTGGTTTGGTGGGGATGGGGTCGTGGTCGAGCCTCATAACCTAGGGAATGTAACCATGACTTGCAGCCCCAGGATGTGCTGCTGAAAACGACACATCAGTATGCGTTGCAAAAAATATGTTTGTTAAAGGAGGTTTATAGTCGTTTCACATATGTTAGAGGAATTATGAATAACTCATATACAGTGCTGTAACATCATTAAACAGTTCCACTTACAAAAACCAGTGAAATCCAATGGAAAACATTGTTAGAGGGACGTTCTGGTTAAGTTCTACTAATAAAACCCCATGTAATACAGTGAAAAAGCTTGTTAAGGGGATGGTAAAAAGTTAAACCGAAAAACCCAAGAAATACACCAGTTATGGTTTGCTATGCAACATAACAAGCACAACTGCCATGCACTGCTAATACTAACACCCAGGACATCAAAGATGACATCACAAATGACATTGTTGACATCACTGATGACATCACATATTATATTACTACTGTGTAACAATGAAAATGGAAGGTCTGTATAAGGGGTACTGCTTAGAGTGTCACTTAGAGTGCCGCACCTCCTCCAGCCTCCCCCTGAACTATGGAGTCCCTCAGGGATCAGTACGTGGACCCTTTCTTTTCTCTTTCTATACCTCCCTTCTCGCCCCAGTCATCTCTTCTTTTGGCATTTCCCACCACTTCTATGCCAATGACACCCAGCTCTTTTTCCTTCTCTTCCTTCACATCTGACCTCCACCACACTCTTTCTTCCTGCCTCGCAGCCATAAAAAACTGGATGTCATCCCACTTTCATTCCCTCAATACTGACAAAACTGAGGTGCTTTTCTCCCGTCCCCCCACCCCCCCCAACACCCTCTCGCCATCCCCCCTCCTTTCATCCACTTTCCACCTTCCAACCTCCCCATAGCTACCCATGCCTGCAATCTCGGCCTCCATCTCGACTCCTCCCTCTCCTTCTCCAACCACATCTCTCTAACCTCTCGAGCCTGTCGTCACCACCTCTTCAACATCCGCAAGATCTGCTCCTCTCTCACATTCAATGCTTCCAAACTCCCAATCGCCTCACTTATTTTCTCCTGCCTCTTCTACTGCTCCACTCTCCTTTTTGGACTCCCTGTCTCTCACCTAACTCCCCTAAAATCCATCTACCACTCCTCTATTCGTGCTCTGTCTTCTCGGCCCCCAAGACTATTTCTTCCTCTCTCTCTCTCAACTTGGCTGGCTTCCCTTCCTCTCACAACTGAAATTTCAATTCCTCTGTCTCGTCTATAAATCCCTCTATGACCTGACCCCCCCTACCTTTCTTCCCTCCTCTCATTTCACTCCCCCTCCCGCTCTCGCCGCTCAGCAGACATCTACCTTCTCACTGTTCCCCCTGCCCCATGTGCCTCCTCACGCTTCCGCTCCTTCCAACTCTTGGCCCCCCTTCACTGGAACTCCCTACCGCTCTCGATCCGCTCCACCCCTTCCTACTCATCCTTCTGCTCCTCCCTGAAATCCCTTCTCCTTCCCTAACCCCCCCCCGCCGACTCCCCTTTCCTACCTCTCTCCCCTCCCTGCCCCCCTTCCTCTCCCTTCTTCCCCCTTCCCCCATGACCTCAAACTGGTCATACCTTCCTCCCGGACCTCAAAACAGACCTAACCCCTCTCCCTTCCCCTCTCCCACGCTCCCCTTCTTTAGTAAATGTTCTTCATATTGTTCTAATGACTTATTTCATGTTTGTAATTATGCTTCTCTCACTTTTGTACCTGTTGCTAAACTGTAAAGCGCTTTGGAGTAAAGCGCTATATAAATTCAATAAACAAACATTTAAGACGTATCAAAGGTGATCCCTAGCCCTGTAATAAACTACTCCATGCCAGATAAATGGTGCTTATTGAAACAAACTTTGTGCTCAAGTTTTGTTGTTAATACAGCAATCCCATAATACATAACGAGAAACAATGAATCCAGTATGGATTATAGAACTAAAGCATTCTTAAGATGGTATGTTTAGGTAGTGCAATGATAAGTCAAAGCATATGAGATTCTTGAGAAATGTATGACCTGACCGGGCCCTGTTTCTTGCTCCATTTATGTGCATTATGACCTCAGTGCAAACCCTAGGGAAAAGAACTTCAGAATATATCACAAGGCCAAGCTCTACATGCACAGTACCTCTTGCAGTATGTGTATCATTGTTTCAATGGTATAACCACATGAAGTCTGCAGCTAAAACGAATACCGTCACTGAACAAAAGCAACCGCCCCAGCTATATGATGTCATTGAAGATGTCCTGGTCTCGGTATTAGCATTGCATGGCATGGCAGAGGCGCTAGTTATGGTTGCATAGCAAACCATAAGTGGCGTATTTCTTGGGTTTTTCGATTTGACTTTCAAACCAGAACATCCCTTTGACAAAAGTTTTTTCACTGAATTTCATGGGTCTGTTCTAGTAGAACTTAACCATATCATCACTTTAAAAAAGTGTTTTCAGTTAATATATACCAGAGGAAGAGTTAAGATAAAGACCTATAAAACGATGGCGTCGACAAATGTTGTCAATGCCAACATTAAAGTAAAATGTCTTACTAACAAAGTCCATCACACTACAAATGTAACTGCCTCGCAGACACAGATTCAAAAGATTCCCTTGAACGATAGGATGCATGTAAGCTATCTAATATTTGAAGCAAGTGCTTTAAAGTAGTTGTGTAGTGTAAGTTAAGGTTACATTTGTTGTGAGAAGGACTTTTATAAGCAAAGAAACAGTTCATCTTGATTTAGTGTTTGTACCTTCACAGTGGCATTTTTGAAGACCTCACCTCATTGTAAGTAGCAACTTTAACGGTTTGTTTATTTATTTGTAATGCGCGCCAGACCCACGGGTATCAGGGAACAGAAGATACATGAATGCTTTTGGCTTGAAGTTATACAGTTACATAGATGGCATACAATGTTTTACAGAATTTACAGAAATAATTACACATTTACATAAAAGATTACAATATTTGCATATATCATACAGTAAGAGGTCTGTGCATCAACTATATACAGGCAATAAGAATAATCTTCACATAATAACAAATTACCAGATTAAAATACAGCATAAGAATAAACTTTGTGGTATCTATTTCCAATAGAGTTGAGTAAGTAGTACATGGAGGATGAGTCGGTCTATTGCAGGCTTGTCCAACCTTTTTGAATGTGGGGCCGAAGAATTAACATTTTGTCACCCAGTGGTCCGCGAGCCAAAAGTCAACAACCTCACCCAAAGCAGTATATTAAAAAGTGATATTGTGTGACCTTTGACACAAGAGCATCACAGGCAGTGATGCGCCATGCAGTGCCAAAGATAGCTTTTTGTGTTAGGGGCAGTGAGTATCCGAGGCAGCCCCTCCATCAAATGATCCGAGGTCAGTTGCTTAGTGGAGTGTTTGGGGGGGTTCCCCCTCCAAGAATTTCTTTTCAAATATGGGGTTGAAATGGTGCATTTTACAGCAGAAATACTGACCAAAAAGCCATACGTTTATAATCAATTCTAAAGGGGAACATGAAAATTCCATTTCACCAACAGCAGACAAGAACATTTTACAACACAAGATATTTTAATGATCTATGTGTCCACAGTGTAAGACAGCACTGTCACTGATGTCACATATTGTCATGCTGGTTGTGCCCAAAATATGCCTCTGTAGCGCACCTGAATGCCTGGTTCACCCCCCAACTCAAATCCTTAAGATCACAAAAAAGGATACTCCAGTCCATTTGGCGTCACTCCCCCTCTGAAAATAACAATAACCTAACGGAATTTGAGAGAATGTACAAAAAAGAAATAACCAAAGCCAAAAAGAACACCTTCAATGACAGGATTGAGAAAGCTAAATCCAACAATAAAGAATTATTCTCCATCCTCTGCGAACTAGAATCCCCAATTCAACCGGTAGACAATGCTCCAAAGGATAAAGTATGGTGTACTAACATACAAAATGCTCTATCGAATAAAATCCTGTCCTTACAATGCAAAATTGCAACAAAAAAAAAGGCCTCACTACCACTCACTGACCAACAAACTAGTCAACCTTCGCTGACTAGGACAACCACACCCTTTAGATTCAAGACTATCTCCATAATTGAAACAGAAAAAATAATACTCTCCCTAAAACCTCAAACTGTAAAGGCGACACATGCCCAGCACAGATAATAAAGGATGCAGCTAGAGACCTAGCCCCTTTTATCTCCAAGTTGATAAACTCCTCATTTAAAACTAATACAGTACCGGCCAATCTTAAAGAATCCTGGGTTCTACCATTACTTAAAAAACAAACTCTGGACCCCTCTATCCCTACCAATTACAGACCCATCACCACTGTGCCATTTCTACTTAAAATTTTAGATAGAGCTGCTTACATACAAATTCAGGACTATCTAGAAGCCAACCAACTACTTGGCTCACGACAATCGGGCTTTCGCCCTCTCCATGGCACTGAAACAGCGCTGTTAGACCTTAGGACACAAATTGAAGAACTAAAGGATAATGGAAAAATAGCTTTGCTTCTCCTACTAGACTTGTCGGCAGCGTTCGACTTGGTGGACCATGCAGTGTTATGCAACCACCTCCAATCTGCCGCCAACTTCACCAAAGATGCTATAGCTTGGGTCCAATCCTTCTTAGCTAACCGGACCATGAGAGTCTTCTCTACCTCAGCCTCTGCCGACCCCATTAAAATAACCTGCGGGGTCCCACAAGGTTCCTGCGTCTCCCCTACTATGTATAATATCTTCACCAAGCCTCTGTTTGACAAGTTGGATAGACTGGGTGTCACCTACACTAATTATGTAGATGACACACAGATCCTCATACCCCTTTCGGGCAACTTCGAGACTGACTCCGCCTTGGTGAACAAAATATACACCCTCATTCAGGCATGGATTCCATCCCATGGCCTCTGCCTGAATGACGAAAAAACGGAATTACTAATCTTAGGTTCTGAAGCGAATATCCAAAAACTCAGCCCAAACTACACATCCTTCAACATTGATAACAACCCTATCAAGGTGATGTCTGTAGTTAAAACATTAGGATTCTACTTAGGCTCCTCTCTCACTCTTAAAAAGCAAGTCAATTCCCTTGCCTCATCCACAACATACACTTGCAAACTCAGAGCTTCCAGACCATACCTCTCGAGAGCGAGCTGCACCACACTAGCCAACGCTCTTATGTCAAGATTAGATTACTGTAATGCCCTGTACTCGGGAGCCAACAAATACATTACAGACAAAATCCAAAGACTTCGGAATAACGCCCTGAGGGCAGCATTGAATATCCCTTACAGAGAACATATTACCGAATTCAGGAAGGGGGTTAACTGGCTGAAAATAACGGACAGAATTATCCTCAAAACAGCATCCCTCACCTCCAAATGCCTGAATAACCTAGCACCCCCATACCTTATGGATAAAGTTACCAGGAGAACAGCTACCTGCCCTACGAGATCTGCTAACTCATTTATGTTAGAGATTCCTAGGTTCAAACACTCGACAGCAGGAGTTTCCCTGTTAAAGCAGCACAATGTTGGAACAAATTACCAGTTGACCTCAGACTAGAACAACCCTACCCTATATTCAGACATAAGACACTCAATTGGCTACCTACTAACAACACCTAACTGCCGAACTACACTTCTACCTCTCCAGCCCCTACACGACCCTTTGTTCCCTCAAACTACACTGTAGATTGGTAACCATACACGCATGGTCATCTGTTTTGTCATATTTGCATGCACCATGGATACACGTTAATGTAGACATGTAAGGTTGTATATACATATCTGTATATGTATGTGTGCATATATTGTTACTCATGATAATGCCTCCTTGATATACCAAGACCATTGCTTCGTATTTAATGTATCTTGTACCTGTATTTTTGCTCCTACTGAAATCACTGATCTATGTATTGCTACCTTGTACTGTAACTAAGTTTTAAGATTTCTTGTTTCTGTTGCGCCCGTCTACCTAAGGGCTTGGTGCGCATTACCAAACAAATAAACAAACATACAGCTCTATCCTGGCTGTTCCCAATTTAGGCCAACATTGTCCTTTACAAAGCATGATTGATGCTGCCTGAGCATGTGCAGTGTGCCCAATACATATGCCAACATACCTCTGTAATACACATACATTACTTCTGTGGTAAGGATTGATGCTGCCTGTGCGGTGTTGTGCCCAATACATATGCCAGCTTATCTCTGAAATACACTTTCATTACTTCTGTGTAAATGATTGATGCTGTCTGTGCAATGTGCCCAATACATATGCCAGCTTATCTCTGTAATACACATTCATTACTTCTGTGGTAATTATTGATGCTGCCTGTGCAGTGGTGTGACCAATACATGTGGCAGCTAATCTCTGAAATACACATTCATTACTTCTTTGGTAATGATTGATGTTGCCTGTGCAGTGTGCCCAATACATGTGGCAGCGTATCTCTTTAATACATATTCATTACTTCTGTGTTAATGAGTGATGCTGCCTGTGCAGTGTGCCCAATACATATGGCAACTTATCTCTGTAATACACATGCATTACTTCTGTGCTAATGATTGATGCTGCCTGTGCTTTTTGCCCAACATATATGCCAGCTTATCTCTGTAATACACATTCATTACTTTTGTGTTAATGAAAGAAGCATAATCCAATTCAACAGATAAAATGGGGAAAAGCGATCACCCAAAGGTGAACCTAATTGGAAAAACGCAATAGGAGCACAATCTTCAAGTATGAAGAACTAGACATGTCCGGGTGCCCTCCTCTCCCAGCGCCCAGGGGTGGCCGGTGTGCCGGTACTTGGATCACTCCAGCTGAGCTGAGGGTCATGTTGTAGGAACCGGGAAGGGAATTGACCTCATGGTGTCTGCAGTAAAGCCCACAGTGTCTTGGATCTGGTGGGCTACGGTGTTATGCGCTCGTAAAATTCACTCCTGCAACTGGCCTTCTCCGACAGGGCACGGACACCTCCCAAGGGCTTTTATGCCTCATCCAGGTTAGCACTTGTCAGTTGCAAAAACAAAAACTGGATAGAGCCCCAGGCATTTTACCAGCTGTGCTGCTTTTCTGGGTGTGGATGGCGCGATTGTGTTGCCTAGCCATTTTGGCAAGGAATTAATTCCCACATCCGGTAAAATCATCTGGGAATTCATTCCCTTTTTGACGCAATTTAAACAGTACCCAAGGGGGAGGTTTTTTTCAAAAAGTGATGCAAATTGTACCCTCCCTCCCAAGGTGGAATGTTCAAACATCAAGGCAGCCCATGCTGCTTTTGAGCCTCCGAGATATTGCTGGCCAGATACTTGTGTTTCGGTGTATCTGGCCAGCAGTATCTCGGAGGCTCAAAAGCACTGCATGCTGCAAAGATACGTCGGAAAATATGGCCGGCAGTACTTCCCACTGCTGGAGGCAAGGAGAACTAGGCCTCGGTGTGCACTGCATGTAGCACTGTGAACCTGGGCTGGGCTGAGCTGCTGGCTCATGCAGGCTCTGCCATGGGCTCGGCAACGCAGATGTGTGAATGTGGTGCTGTGTGCCCGTCACTCCACCCATACACATTACGTGATTATGATTTCCATTGGCTGATAAACAGCCAATGGAAATACTGTTACCATGCAAGGCAGTTATTTATTTCATTTATTTCCACTACTACGACGTGCCTTGCATGGTAACAGTATTTCCATTGGCTGTTTCTCAGCCAATGTAAATCGTAATGTGTGTGGACTACAATTCCTACCCTCAAACTGCAGCCATAATGCCCACTGCGTATAAAATAAATACAAAACGTACAAAAGTAACCCTAATGCTTTGTCTGTGCTCTTGGGCTTCGAGGGCCATATAAAATGGCTCGGAGGGCCGCATTGCAAAGTGGTCATTTTCTCTGAGCCATTTCGTAGTGTTATGTTTGAAGTTCAGAATGGTTTGGTCTGCCCTCAGGAAGATGGGTGGGGGTAGAGTTCCATAATTGAGCTGCTTTGACTGGGAAGCTGCTCCCTCTGGCTTTAGTCAATTTGAACCTAGGTACAACTAGACAGTTAGTGTTAGCCGTCCTAGCGGGATGGCTGGAGATTGTTCTGTTAAATCTCTCCATAAAGGTAGCGAGGTGCAGCGTTGTTTAGGCATTTATGGATTAACGAGACGGATTTAAGCGACATTTTGTCGCTAGTGGACAGCCATTTGTTTTGTCTCCTTATATCTGAAACGGGCTCTCTTCTAGCAATACCCTGTGCTGCGCTCAAGGCGTTCTGTAGAATTTTGATCTTGCTAACAATACACTTGCTAGCACCCAGGTATAGGGCATTACAATAGTCCAATTTGGACAGAATTAAAACTCGGGCTAGAGTGGTGCAGCTAATCTTGGATAGGGAGGGTTTGCCTGCTCTGATCAATTTACATGTGTATGCTGAAGCTGATGCCATAACATTGACCTGTTTCGCAAGAGTGAGGGTGGAGTTGAAGTAAAAGCCCAGAGTTTTTACCTCTTTAGCTACTTTAATGATGTTGTCATCAATATTAAAAGAGCTATATTTACAGCCAAGTTTATTAAGGTTGAAAGCAGTCCCCACAATAATGAGCTCAGTTTTGTCATCATTCAGGCATAGTCCATGGATGGCCATCCATGACCGGATGATGAGATAGATTTTATTCCCCAAGGCCAAATCCTTATCATAATCCCCGGTAAGCGGTATGAGAATCTGGGTATCGTCTGCATAGTTAGTGTAGGTGACTCCAAGATAGTCCAGATCGTCAAAAAGGGGCTTAATAAATATATTGTACATTGTGGGTGAGACACAGGAGCCCTGTGGCACACCATCTGGGATAGGGATAGGAATAGGGTCTTCTGCCGCTGCTGGCGAGAAGATCCTCATGGTCCTATTGCTCAGAAAGGACTGGATCCAAGCTATGGCCTCATGTGAAAAGTGAGCTGCAAAGTCAAGATAAAAAATGCTGGAACGCACTCCCCATGACAATCAGGGCTGAAGAATCATTCTGGCCTTTCAGAGCTAAAGCAAAACATGGCTTTCAGCGCAGTAAGAATACAAGTCCTACGCATATACAATGTACTTCGCAATGCATACTGTAACCTTGTCACAAACCACTTTGTAACCCGGTTCTCTTGCAACCTACTGTATCACGTATGTGTAACCTCTATGTAACCTTGTTGTTCACCATGTCTATGCGCCCAGTTACCCTTGGGTTTGGCTGCGCTCTACAAATAAACAAACTAAACTAATTACACAAATTATTTATTTTTTTTTAAAGTCCAGTAATTTCTCTTTCTAGGTTTTATTTTCACGTGTGTTAATCCCATGCTTATCGTCCTTATGAACATCAAATTACAAATTTATATGTGGATATGCATGTTCTGAAATGTAACATCTGTGATACATGCACACTGTTAAGGAGTTTTACTAAAGTCCACCTATGGTAAGACTGAAGATTCGCACCCAGGGAAAGGCGCTCAGCCTATCAAGTGGCTGGAACAGCAGGAGAGAATACATAATCCCTGCCCACTGTTCCAGCCTGAGGAGGCCCTTCCTTGGGTGGTGCTTTTTTTCTTTTCCTAACGTGGGGAGGCAACATGGAGGCTCTCCCTGTTTCCTACCCATGTTAGAAAAACCCAATTCCCCTTCACCCCACCCCAACTTAACTGCGGGACTGGAGCCTTATGCGCCCGTCCCCAATGCTCCTCCAGTTTGGTGGCCGCCATCGAAATAGATGACAGCGGATGACAGCTGCCATTTTGGAACATGTTTTCCATGGCCGCCATCATCCTAAAAGTGACCTAGTCCCTTTACCGATGGTGGTCATTTTTTAGGTTTTCTCAGACGGGAGATGGGTTCGCAGAGAGCTCATCTCCCATTGGATGAAAAGAAAAAAAATATATCTGTACCCCGGTAAATTCCGGGTTGCAAATAGCTTTCACGCCCCGGCTGGGGGGTAGACATGGGGTTTAACAGCCTGCAGCCCAAGCTTTGCTCAGGCCTACCAAAGCTCAGGCTGGCAGGATGTTAAACCCCATGTATGCCCCCCAGACGGGGCGTGAAAGCTAAAAGACTCACTCTTAGGTGTACAGGGTGCCAATTCGTAGGTTTGGCTTGAATTACCTAAAAGGTTTGGTAGCAGGGACAAGCAGGGACGAGCAGCCAGGCTTCGTCAAGGAGGGTGAAGGGCGGTAGGTAAGTACAAAGAACTCAGGGCACACCTATAGTCAACAATACACTTATACCCAATTTTATAAAAATATTGTTATTTATTATAAACACTAAGGCAGCTAACACAGTATTAAAATTACAGTTAAGTAAACCTATTCATATACAGTAAGACTTTGTTAAGCATTACTCGGTTCAAAAGTAAATTCCTAGATATACAGGTGCGTAGTTAGTAACATTCAAGTTCGTTTAGGCAACCTATACTTGAACAAAGAAAGTCGGACACTGTCAAAGTTGTCAGAATAGCAGGTTTCTTTTGTGTTGCAGGTAGGTAAAATGTTTAGTTAAAAGGTTGATCAGAGAGGTCAGGCAGTGCCCACTGGAGGATTGTAGACCCCAATGTGTCTCAGAAAGCTCAGGAGCAGTCTGATTTAACAGCAAGCACCCATGTAAGTACCTAGCAGTGGCACAGTAGCTTTTCATGAAGAAAAGAAGATGGTGTCACGCCCCAGGGGAGGAGCTATGGTTCAGCTTCTTGGCCTGTAGGCTGAAGAACGAACTTTTGGCAGCGCAGGTGGTCAGCTTCTTGCGATGGGACGTCCCGCAGGAAATCTTCACGATATTGGCTCGTTGGGGCTTGACACAGGCTTTGGTTCATTGATGGTTGTCACACGACAGGATTCTCTCTGTTTCTCGGTCCCAGACTTGGAAGGGGAGGCATCTCAGAGCGGGAAAGTCACTGTAGGTCCAGCAGGATGTCCACAAAGATCCAGCCGACAGGCCCCGTGCTTCAGCAGACGATGCACAGCAAATTGGTCCAGATCCAAGGGTCGTGGGAAATTGTCTAGCAAGGTTGCAGCTCTTCGAGGGACAGCTCCAAATGCAGGCTGTCTCAAGTCTGTTTAGGCCCACCAGTCCAAGGGAGGAAGTCGTCCGTCCGGTCTGGCTCTTAACTGTCAATCAGAAGAGGAGGTTGGAGCTGCAGCAGTCACTGGCGGTCGCTGAAGGTGGCTGCAGGTGTCTTTCCTCAGATTCTTCATTCCATGGGTCGACTCTCTCGTTCGCTTCAAGGCCCTCGCCTTTATGCAGGAACAGCCAATTGAGTCATGCCACATTCAAATTAAGGGTGGTGGCTGTCCCCACGGGACAGCCAGATTCCCAATCAGAAATGGATTTAAGAAGACATACTGGAGGACAAAGACCTTCAGAGTTTCAGTGTATTCCTAGATTCCTGTCCTCCCAGACACGCTGGCGCCCTCGGCCGGGCTTCCCAATGGGAGCGTGGCAAAGACAAGAGTGAGTGCAACCTCCCCCTGCCAGCATGGCAGAAGAAGGCTCAAGAAAGGACAAGTCATCAAGAGTAGGCAAAAAAAGAAGACGGGCACCATTTTAGGTCAATGGTGATTCATGTGTCCTTTACTGTAGCTGCGATAGCAGCCTGCATGTAACAATCACGAAATGTCAGCAGAAAATATCAACTGCCACTAGCCACTCAGATGAACTACTTTCCAATCATAGGGTGGGGGTGCGGATTCCACAAAATAAAGCTATGTAGGATAAAAAGTATCACCCTGTGCTTGGAAACAGTCGTCATTGCAAGGAAAATAAAAATAGCAGCTCAAAGAGCTCCCAGCAACAATGCACATAAAGTGCTGTGTGCTGTAATAATAAATTGCAGATAACTTAAAAGATGGAGCAAAGAAAAACTCTCAAGAAGATACAACCAAAAGGGTTGAAAAAGGTTCCCAGAGGTAGAGTAAAAGACAGAGTGTGTCCCCAGTCACTCAGGAAAACTGACGTAAAATCCAAGAGTCCAGCAAAAAGTGCTGGGAGACTCACAAGTGGGGGGCAATATTGCACAAATATGAAATTCTACCTAACACACACCAAATGTAATTTGTGTGTGTGTATATTGCGTGCTACATGTGCACATACATATTTGTGTACTGTATTTGCTTTTCTGGTTTTAAATTGAATATGCAGATGTATATTCCATGTGCGAGTTTCCATGCATTCAGGACAAAATGTTAATCATGTTGCGTAGCGTCTCGTGATCACAATATTTGTACCTCTAGGGTTTGATAGGAGTATGTTTATTCTGGGCATATGTCATGCTAGTGTGCATTACCAATGCATGTTGTGTGTGTGTGTGTTGTGTTTTTTCGCTGAGTTATGCATATTATGTGCTTATTATTAAGGGCATGTCTACCTCCAAACGCATAATGAGGCCCAAAGTCTTAGAGGAAAAAAAACACTTCACTTTAGCCAGAGACCATTTCATTCAAAATATGACTAGTAATTACCCTGATACTGTGACATATTTCTTTCTTTAGGGTAGGGCCAAGACAGCTAGGGATAGAAAGGAGTATTTTTTTTAAAAATAAAACAGTCCAGATATACAAAATGGAAAAATACAGAGGGGGCGGACTGCACACCTTAAGGTCATCAAAATAGAAATATTGTCTCCATCAAATTTCTTGAACTATTATAGGAGCTATCAATGTGGATGTAGCCAAACCCAAGACCGCAAATGTCAATGCACAGTAGTTAGGCTCATGGAGATTTACACAAGCCCACAGATGCTCAACTGAGGAGTGTTTTTTAACATTCATCTGATCCTGAAATCAATGTACATATTGACTCTTAAAAGAAAGTCAGCAATCACAATCAAAGATGGCTAAGAAGAAATGTTTAGAACAATAATTAAAGTGTTCATCTTTAAACACAAACAAGAAAATGAAAATGATTTAATACAGTTCAGTTAAAAAGGCAGACATTGTATTTTTACAATGCCATTTCAAAATAAGACATATGAGAAGATGGACTCATTAATTGCCTTGTTATTTGATGTGTTCTTGTCAATGGACAATCAGAAGTATAGTAGGATATGTTAACACAAAATGTTCTCATTTTGAACACTCACAAAACTTTAAAATGCCATCTTATTCAACACCTAGTCTGTGCCACCAGATGGGCCCCAAGGCTGCAGTGACACCACCGTTGGGCAAGTCATATGTGAAGCAGCATCTGCCCAGAATGGCTAGCCCACCAGAGAGAAAGATCGCCTGCTGTCTCACTACCAGCAAGAGCTGCACCCGAACATCTTAGGGAGTACTTGAAGGGCTTGTAGG
The DNA here is from genome assembly GCF_040938575.1 of Ambystoma mexicanum. Lineage (NCBI taxonomy): Eukaryota > Metazoa > Chordata > Amphibia > Caudata > Ambystomatidae > Ambystoma > Ambystoma mexicanum. The sequence continues at coordinate 923,039,354 of NC_090933.1, read as the reverse complement.
ACCACCAGCTACTGTGACAGCAGACACAAATGCTACTGGCTAGTTGCTCACAGGTGAACATTGTGTACGAGGCATTCTACAGAAAATACCTTGCGATTTCCCTTACTTGCTAACTACCCCACTGCCGCTGAGACTGGTGGTCTGGTCCTCATGCATCTCACAGGTTACTAGGCCCTCTACCCAGCCGATATCAGCACCATGCCCCCACTGTACTGCTCCCTGCGGACCCCTGCTTGGTGGCTGTGCACCCCACCCTTGGGATTCGTCTGCCCTAGCACTTAGCCTGAGGCCTCCTCCTTGGCACATCCCTCCCGGGCACCCACAAGCACTTGTTCATTCCCGCCCCCCTCCACCACACCCATCCCCATCTCTTGCATTCCTATTCACTGCACTTGCATTTCCGAATACCACAAAGCCAAGTAGGACCACAAATGTATTTTTGCTGCTTTGCCATTGTTATTAATTCTACTTGTTCCCTCCCCATTTAGCATTGTGGTGCCTCTAAACACAATTCTGTTGTATAGGCGCCTAACAAATGCTCAAATACATAAACAAATACATTGGAACCATTTGCTGGACTGAACTTTCTCAGCATGGGAATATCCTGGCCACATCTTGGTCAGACTGCAGTTTCCACGCAATGTAGTTGAAGTCAGAACCCCCTCCCCCCCTCAACAGCCTGGGCTTTGGTCTGCAGCAGTCAAGAGTGAAAACCCTACAACACAGGTGGTGTGAGAAACCTGAGGGTGTCATCACTTCCTTATCTCTGAAATCCACTGCCCAGCTAGCCAGGGAAAGGCATCGCTTTTGGATCCCGACCCTGGGGGTGGATGTGTGTGGGAGGATCACCTGGGTGGAGGAGAGTTGGGGAATGGAGAGAGAATGTCTTCAGGGGAGACACAGTTTTTCATTTCAGTTTTTCATTTCACAATGAAGATTCAGTCCCAGAAGCCTTCAAAGGGTATTGTAAAAAAAAAAAAAAAATCTTCCTTCCCAAGTGATAATTGAAATTACCATTGTTGTAGAAGGAGAAAGAAGAAATCAGATAGGAGGACACATCATTGTATGGGCAGGTTAAATCTCCATCCATCTCCTCTTGTTAATACAGAAAAGTATCAGAGTCATGACCAAACCAAGAAGAGACAACCGAGAATCATGCCCCATGCCATTGTAGGTTATTATCAATCTTCCCCTCTTTTACACTCACAGACTGTCTCACATTAATTAAGCAATATGCCCCGAGCTGCGGGGGCATTACCAACTAAGGTAATGCCCCGGGGCACATAGTTATAGGGCCGACAGAGGGATTCCCGACTTGGCGAGGGCCAATCAGAATGGCTCTTTCATTCTGATTGCGCCCTCGCCGGGTACTAATATGCCTTTTTAGACTGGGACGAGGAGGAGGCGACTAGGAGTGATGCACACTTCCATTCGTGCACACCACTTTGGTACTGAGCCAAGGAAGAGGACTTTGGAACACCACTACAATGGCCAGACATGTCCCAATGCAGAAGTTAACTATGGTCATGGAAAGAACTGGCACCTACAGCGAATTGAGAGGCTACAGGTGCATAAAAGGAAAGAGGTGTGCGAGAGGGAGAAACCCACATGGGGAGAAGGACACAGCAACCGACATGGAGCAGGCTGGAGATGGGCAGACGAAAAGGACGCTGTACGCTGCAGAGGAGTGAGGAAGACACCGGACCAGAATGGGCCAGGAGATGGTCAAGAGCCCAGCAGCCGGAGCTGTGGAACACAGAAGACGCCAATGTGCTGCTGACTGCAGCAGCAAGGTTTGGTAGAGGTGAACACCTCTCGCCAGAGCCTATGACACGCACACAGGAAGCAAAATACAGCCGGGGAAGAGCACGAAGACGCCGGAGGAGCTGCCAGACACTGGTGAGTGAAAGAGGGAACACTCAAACCGGGGCGCTCCAGGGCTGGAAATGGGCAAATGGAAATGCTGATCAAACAGAGAATGATACTGAATGGGTTTGGAGACAGAAAAGAAGCATTATGAATACCAAGCAAACTGCAAAGTACTTTTTCAATTATTGACTAGCGAACTGAGGAAAAGATACACAAAGCATATTAAAATACTGAACGAGTGAAACGAAAACGATGTGCATTGGCGAGCACAGACAAAACTGGTAATGAGCATTGATGGACAATGTGAAAGTATGAATAAAGTGAAAGCCAGTAATGAACTCTGGTTAATTAAGTGGAAAGCAAATGATTGGCACTAGTGGACAATGCAAAAGGAAGGTGGTGACAAGGAATAAACACCACAAAGTAAGTTGTGTAAAGGTCACGTTGTGGCATGGTCAAGTCACTGCCAAAGAGAAACAGAATTAAATATAAGAAAGGTTTCGAGAGAAAACCTGCATCAGCGAGGAAGGCCTGAAGGATTGAATTAAATATAAATTGTGGCAAGAAGAATCTGAAATCAGTGGGAGTCCAATACCTAAGATATTGAAAGCACAGTATAACAAAGGCAAGAGACGGTGAATCAGAATCGAATGTTGATAACGGCTCAAACGAGGGAGAAACCATAAGGGGGTAAACAAGTTCCAAGGCTTATCGGTTGTGTGACCTGTGATGAGTGGACTGTGTGTTCCGACAACTGCGCCTGGATAGAGTAACCCCTATTTGAAATTAACCAAGGATAGCCCAGATGCAGAAACTGTGTTGAATGATAAGTACTGAAAAGAGTGAAGATAAAAAGCAAGATACGTGAACTGTGGAAAGACCTAAAAGATTACAAAGTTGATTTGGAAACCTTATGGAGACAATTTGAACTATCTAATTTTGAAGCTGGAGGAGCTGCATTTTTGGGGGAAGTAATCCCAAGACCTTGTGAATTGTGTTGACCTTGGGGAAGGGAACCTCCGAGGCCTTTTTGCGGAACTGTTTTGAACTTGGGGAAGGAGAATCTGAAAACAAGCCAGGGGCTGGAAGAAGCTTGGAACTTTATGTTGGAACACGGTTTCTTTTGGTTGCCGACATCCCTATACATTCTATATCTTTAGTTGTGAAAGCAAGTATAGGTTTTGGACAAAGACAGACTTTTGAGTTGTAATCAATAACACAGACTTAGTTCCTTTAGGTAGGGAAATCCCACCTTAGCATAGGGCAAGTTAGGCCTTACTCCATTCTGATATATATTTTTTTAAAAACTCTTTTTATTGAATTTTCAACAAAACATAGCTGCCTGGACTCTTCCATTGTTTCCATCATAGCGTATGTGGCCCACTCCATTGCGACCAACTCCCACACTTTACGCAACCAGTCCTGGAACGTCTAAATGGTTGAACTTTTCCATCTCTGGGCAATGAGCGACATTCCTGCTAATGTGAGCATCACCCGCACTCTTTCCCTGCCCTTGAATTCACCTATCGTTTCCACTGGTCGCACCCCCAGCAACGTCCATTCTGGGGGCATGCTACCCCCGGGCCCAAAGGCTTGCTCGAGCAATTTCCGACCAAAAAGGGGCTATCCTAGGACATCTCCACCACATATGTTCGGCTGTGCCCTCCTACCCACAGCCCCTCCAACATAGGCCCGTTGAGTCAGGGTAAATCTTGCGCAGGAGCGCTGGGGTGTAATGCCACCCAAAAAGAACCTTATACCAGGTTTCTCTAAGTTGAGAAGCTCGCACTAGTTTAGGGATTTTCCTCCAAAACCTCTCCCATTCCCTCCTCTCAATTTCCCTGCCCAGGGTACGTTACCATCTTTCCATGTATGCCCACTGAGGCCTCAAAGTTGCTTCGTCGAGTATCCTATCTATCTGGGAGATTAAGCCTTTTGAGCCATCATTAGTCATAAGAAATCTCTCAAACGCGGTAGGAGATGTGACTGCTGCCTCCCTATTCGTGGAGTGCAGAAGCCAATGGTGTAGCTGGGAGTATCTCAATCTCCCCCCCTACCCTATTTCAAAATCCCTCTTACAGTCTAGGAAGGAGCTAATTTCACCCCCTATAAACATGTCTCGCATTCTTTGACACCCGCTGTCTTGCCAGATCTTGAATGCTCCCCTCTCAAGCCCGGGGGTGAAGTCTCTATTATTAAATAATGGAGTGAATGGGGAAGGGTAGGTTGTGATCCCCTTATGCTTAACTAGCCTGTCCCAGTTATCCGCTACTAGTTTTGTGATAGCACTTTTGTAAATGTGCCCTGGCCGATGCTGTTTAGGTAGCCACAGGACCTCCCCACAAGTCATGCTGAGCCACAGCCCTATCCATTTTAACCCAATTTTTTTGCTCCCTACCCCGGAGCCACTCTCTGATCACCCTTAGCTGTGTCGCCTCATAATATTGTCTGAAATTGGGCAGGGTCAAACCACCCTCATTCCTCAGAGCCATGAGTTGTTGACTGCTTACCCTTGCTCTTTTTCCCTACCATATATATTTACTTGTAATCGCTTGGAGCGTCCTAAAAAAGCTATTTGGAACTGCCTAGGGGACAGCCTGAATTAAGTATAGTAACCTTGGCATGGTAACCATTTTTATTGCCGCCATCCTCCCAAACCAAGACACCCGTAGGTTCTTCCACTTGTTGAGGTCCTTAGTGATTTTTCCCATGAGAGGGGGGTAATTAGCTGCATACCACCCGGAGAGACTCAGGGTAATTCCAACCCCCAGATAGGTAATCCCCCCTGGACGCCATGCGAAGGGTGTTGAGTTTTTCAGTATCTCCCTCTCTTCTTTCCCCAGGGACAGGTCCATCAATTCAGAGTTATTCATGTTTATACGTAGCCCCGAGGCTTTCCCAAAATCTTCTAGCAGTCATTCTGATGTTTAAGAGAAATACATCATTTTGTAGAAAAGTGAATCTATTGTCTGTGTCCTACTTCATGATGCCTTCACAGTGGTGATAGTAACCCATCCCTCCATGGTAAACGTGCTGGTTGCAGTATATGCATCAGGAGATGACTGTACCCAGTTATGCTTGCATGCAGCATGTTGTCCATGTACCCCTTGTGCCAGTAGGCATATCTGCAGAGAGAGATTCAGTCCAGAGCTTCACTTGATGCACCTGTTGGAGATGTTCACACAACCGGGTTCAGACAAATCACTATCCTGGCACACACCAAGTCGATGATTCCTGCCACAGTGTGACTCAGTTGGGAGCAACACTCAAGACTTCTGGTGATGGAGGCACTGAATGTGGGGAGCTCCAGGGGCTAAGGGGGTGTTTTACTCTTATGCTGGACCCTGGTGGGAATGGATGCCACTGACCTGAAGACCATCAAGGGACTGGTCATAAATGTGACTAACAAGGGCACCTGTTTACCTGGACGCACCATCGTAGCACAGTTCTGCCAAACCGCTTCTGTAGCCCCAGAAAGTGTTGCCACCAGCCCATTGGGCATTATGCTGGAAATGAAGACCTCGGACTGTCGACTGATCTCGGAAAGGGACAAGGACAATCTGAGTGAACAGCTGGTCTTGCGAACAGAGGCTTTCTCCACAGGCTCCCGTGAAAAGATGGCGAATAAAGGAATCAACCCCGGTTTGGCACGCAGAGAAGAACAGACTTTAACAAAAAGAAATGGCGGATAAACCCAGCCGGAGCCAAAATAATATGTATTTGGTCAAGCGGGTTTATGTTCGAGGCCAAGTCTTGATGTAAAGGGAGTGAAACAGTGCTGCAAGAGACACAGACAAAAAGGGATAGGAATTAACCCTTTCCAATACTCCATGTAAGATGGTTTGTACTGGGTTTGTGATTTAAAGAGACTACATAAAGGTAATGGCAACTTTACATGTTTCTGGGAGACAGTAATCAGTCCCAGAAAAATGGAGTCAGGGGGAGGTCTAAAAGACATCCCTGTGTCACTGCACTGAAGGTGCTGTGTAGCACACCAAAAATGATGCTCATGGAGTAGGTGAGGCTCCAGAGCTCAAGATCATACAAATGGTAAAAACACACACAGCAAAACACATGTAAGAGTGGGAAAAAGGCTCACACTCTTACCAGGTGAAAAAAATAAATTCTAGAAATCTAGCAAAGCTGCTGAGGGACTCATTAGGTAAGGGAAATTAGCCATTTATGAGAATTCTCCCCAACAGGGAGTACGTAGGTTTTCAGTCCTGAACTTTGAGTGGCTATTACAGTAAGCTTGCCATGGTCCTGCTGTTAGACCTGTCGGCGGCCTTTGATCTGGTCGACCATCAAATCCTCACTGATCATCTGTCCACAGCAGCTACCTTCTCCAGCAACGCCTATACCTGGATAAATCTTTCCTGTCCAACCGCACCACAGGGTCTTTGCACCCTCTGCTTCTGCGCATCTGATTCCCATCCACTGCGGCGTACCACAAGGCTTGTGCGTTTCCCCAACGCTTTACAACATCTTCACCAAGCTCCTTTTCGACCGTCTTGACAACCTGGGTGTCACATACACCAACTATGCAGATGACACTCAGTTTCTCATCACACTCTCGGGGAGCTATGAAGATGATCGTAAAAGAATCAACAAGATTTACCTGGAATTCCAGGCGTTGATGGCCGATCACTGCCTTTGCCGCAAGGACGATAAATCTGAGCTTTTGGTCCCAAACCCGCCTGAACAAACTGGACCCCCGCTATGCCTCCATCAACATTGATGGTAACCTTATCAAAGTGGCCAAAGAGATCAAAACTCTGGGAGTCTACCTAGACAACACACTGTCCCTCAAGAAGAAGGTGAATTCAACAGCATCTCCTATGGCTTACACTAACAAACTAATGAAAGCCTACAAGCAATTCCTCTCGTCCAGTAGCTGCATCACACTAGCTAGGTTATCCAAGATTGACTACTGCAATACTCTCTACCTAGGCACCTCCGAAGGGAACCTCAACAAACACCAGGTCCTTCAGAATAACACCTTAAGAGCAACTCGAAGTATTCCAAGATTGATGCACATCTCCAGTTTCAGACAGGACGTCCACTGGCTTCCGGTACGGGACAGAATCGCCCTTTGCACGCTTGACATCACCCACAAGTGCCTATCAAACACCACCCCCAAATACCTAGCTATTAAATTCAACATACACCAGCCTTCCAGACCAACCAGGACCATCTACTCGCACGGTCTAACTGTGCCCAGATTCCAACTGAAAAGAGCTGGGGGAGCTAGCTTCCCAGTTCTTGCTGCCAAACAATGGAATGCCCTGCCCCTTAGCCTTAGGACAGAATCCGCATTCTGGACCTTCAGAGCTAAAGTCAAAAGCTGGCTCTTCGGGAAGCTCGCTGTTTGCCAAGTCCCTGGCCTAGCCACTCCACCCTGCCCGATATAACCCCCTGCCTGACACCACTTCTTGTTGCTCCCCTCCTCGACAACATGCTGTAACCTCTGGTCACTCTGCACTTATCTCTGTTGCAGTACTCAGTCTATGTAAAATCACTGTGTCCTTAATCACCTGCATCTCCGGCAATACTTCATGCATTATCTGTATTTCCTGTAAAATCACATGAATTAATTGTAAAATTTCTGTGCTCATAACTTTGTAACCACTATATAAGCTTTAAGCGCCCAGTTACCCGAGGGTTCGGTGCGCTGTACAAATAAAGAAACTAAACTATTACCAAATCCTAATGCATCCAGTGGATAATAAGAAAAGGGTTTTGATCTGCCCTTTCTGATTCTACAAGTTAGTCAGGATGCCACAGGGGATTTCCGGTGCGCCAGCAATGTTCCACCGTTTAATAGGGAAGATGATCTGTGACATGAATCTCCTATGAGGTGCTGGTTTACCTTGATGACATTGTGGTTGTCAGGACCTGTGAGGAACATAACAGGAGGCTCATGAAGGGCTGCATCACTGACAGGAGCAAGGGCTCAAAATATCAGTGTGCACAAGTGCCAGTTTTGCCCGATGAGCGTCAAGTACCAAAGGCTAGTCATCTACCCAGGGGCGATGGAGGACTACCGCTAGCTCGCAGAATCATTTGTACCATCCATGGGAGCCATTTGGTGAGAGGTGGACTGAATGATGCCAGCAGACCTTCAAGGAGCTCATCGGACCCTTATCATAGAAAGAGTCTTGGCCTACGTCAATCCTCAGTTTCTTTACACCTTGCATGTGGGTGCAAGTCTGGAAGAATTGGGAACTGTCCTTTACCAGGAGGTGAGACTGGTCGCTTTCACCAGCCAAGACCTGCACACGACAGAATATATTTGTGCCTGTGGTGTGGAAAAGGACACATGATGTGAACATTCAAAGTGGCCAATGGAGTAGTACAGCTCCCTGTGTTGCTCCAGCCTGATCCAACGACATCTGGAGTTAAAACAAGCTGAACGAAACATATTTACCCAACAAACAGAGGGAGTGTGAGAACCTTCTGCGAGTTCCCAGCGAGAAGAGTGTGTTTTGCGTATGAGCGAAGGGTGAGAAATGAGAAGCGAAGCAGAAGACCCCACCCCCGACCCGATGCTCCGATTCAAGATGGCGCAAGCATAACAAAGGAGATCGCTGGGGAGAGGAGCCGAGCGGGACGCTGGGTGTCCAGCTGGCTCGAAGAGAAAGCACGCTTACGGTTGAGAGACAAGCCCACTGGTCGCTTTGCCAGGAAAGTGTAAAGCAGAGCAGAATAGTGTGGAGCCTGGTGGAAAACGCGACCGGGTGAGGGACAAAGGAGGATGGACAGATATAGGTGAGCAAGCAGCCACGAGTGTGAAGGCAGTGCAGGGCCTGTCGGAGATCGGATCCCCGGCGGGCCAACGGATCTACGGCCAGATGTTCGTCTGCCCATCCAGGCGAGAAGGTGACGGCACAGGAAGGCAACCAGCCACTCTGCTGGTGCGAGGGGGCATTGAGGGTGCACCAACGAATGCTGCCATCAGTTACTGAAGGCAGAGGATGCTCAGACAAAGGGTAGTCCATGAGACAAGAAAGAACCCGGGTCAGAGTGGTGAAGCTAAGTAAGTTGCCTCTGCTCAATGGGGCTAATGATCAAGAGCAAGGTACAAATAAGAACCTAAACATGCACTGTTGGGGGAAATTATATATAGTATCATGGGCCGGGAGGTGAAACAGCAAGCCTGATTCCTGTCACATATTGCCTGCAGTGGACACGTGGGTAAGTGCTGGAATAGCAGGCAACAACAAGCACAGAAGAGGAGCATTTCCAGGGCCTGGGCCAGGAAGTGAAGATTGTAAAAAAATTACCAATGGTATTGGCCCAATAGTGAATGAAGCAGTGAATTGCAGGCTGCCTGGCATTGAGTAGCTGAGGAGTGCCACACAGGCGGTGAGAGGCAAGAGGCATCAGCAGGGCGGAGAAACCTCACGCTCCTCTCAGCAAGGAAGTAGGGAGAGGACATATTGTACCAGAGGACTAGAGAGATCACTCCTCCATTTAGGTGGGTCCCCGCCTAAGGGGCCGGGGGTGCAAAGGCTGCTGAAGATATGATATGAGGAGCTGCACAGTAGTGCCCCACATGGTATAAGCATAACAGCCCCGGAGGAGCAGTCGCCCTAGCGTAAAGCAACCGTGGTCGATTGAGAGAAGAAAAGCAAGTTTAATGCCTCCCAAATCAACTAAATCCTAGACAAACCAGCCAACTTTGGACAGTTTCACCAAGTCCAAGCAGCAAGACTCAGGAGGAAAGATGGACTCTGCACAGGAGAAAAAAGGTGTCCCGAAACAGTTGGACAATCAAGTGATGTTGGCGATAGCAGATTTGAAAGCTACATTGGGAACGCAGATTGCAGAAGTGCAATTGGATGTTGGTCTGTTGCAACAAGATGTGCGGAACCTAACAGAGCGCACTACTACGCTGGAGACAAAGGTGAAAGAGAACATAAGTGGGCTCCGAGACACACACGCAGATGTCCATGTACTGCAGCAAAAGGTTAGTTTGATGGAGAATAGGGTGGAAGAGGCAGAAGGACGGGCCCGAAGAAATAACATACATATAGTAGGCCTGCCTGAAGGAGAGGAAGGAGCAGACCCGACAAAGTATGTGTAAAATATGTTGCTTCAGGAGATTGGGCACGGGAACCTCACACAGGGCTTCACCATCGAGAGCGCGCATAGGTCATTGACTAGACGCCCCCCCCCCCAAACGAGGAGCACCCCCGAGGCCGATTATTGCCAAGGTCTTGAATTATAAAGACAAGGAAAAAATATTGGCTTACTCCAGACAGGGGGATGAACTGAAGAGAGCCTCTGCAGACCTGGCAGTCTACCCTCACTACACGATTCAAGGGCAGAAGAGCAGGGCAGAATTTGCATCAGTCAAGGCAAGACTGGGCGGCGGGGATGAAATGCATGTTTATTTTTTTATTTTATTTTGTATACATTTTTATTGGCACTTATGATTAACGGTAACAAGTAACAAACATCCCCAACTCTCCCCTCCCCCCTGTGCCCTCCCTAGTTCGAGAATTCCGCACTGAGATCTTGTTGCGCCTGGTCCCATTTACTCCAATCGAAGGTTGCTCTCTTGTCCTTATGTCCCCATTCAGTTAATCCCTTCACCCGGAAGGTTCTGTTATCCCCAATATGCCCATGGCTCTTGGGCACCAGGCTTGCCTGGCACCCCGCTGAAGATACTGCAATAACGAAGTCCACTGCAATAACGAAGTCCATTCTGTCTTAAATATTTGGTAGTCCCCCTGTATCGAGTAGGTGAGCCACTCCACTGCTACTAAACTCCAGATTTTTGCCACCAATTTTGTGGTCCTGCAGGGGGTCTTTGGCCTTCAATTTGCGGGCCACCACTAAGGCCGCCGCCGTCAAAAACACATACAATTTGCGGTCTGACTTATGCTTGATGGCCTCCAATGTGCCACCCAGCCCCATCATCGCCAGACCCCTGTTCTCAATACAGTTAATCCCAATGACTTGTTCGATTGTCTCGATTATGCCCTTCCAGTAAACATCCAGTTTGGGACATCCCCCACCAAATGTGGCTTCATGTGCCCTCTTCCCTGCAGTCCCTCCAGCAGAGCGACAACGTGCCTTGGTAAACCTTATGCAGTTTTGGTTGGGGTCATATGCCACTGGTGCATTAGTTTAACCCATATCTCCCGTATTTGCAGTGACCATGTTAGTTTGGCAATACATCTCCAAAGCATCTTCCACTCCTTCTCTTCTACTTCTGTCCCTACTGCCTCCTGCCATTTCCTTATGTATTCCCTGCGTGGGGGTTCCTCGCCGGCTTTGATATGGTTGTAAATTGCTGAGATTAGGTGCTTGTCCCCAGAGTCCCTGCTCAGAAATTTCTCAGACAGGGTTAGCTGGCAGGTAGCCGCTTTTTGCGCGGTAGGATGATGTAGCCAATGTCTCAGTTGGACATAGGGGTATCTTTCTTTTTCCGTCAGACCGAAGTCCGCTTTGCATTGCTCGAAGTGTTTAACCTGGCCTTGCCTGACATATCGCGGACCACTCTACAGCCCCCCTTCCGCCAAGCTTCGTTTGTGTGAGTTTTATGCCGGGGGGTGAACTGAGGATTATCGAACAGTGGTGTATACGGCGACGGGTAGGTTGTGAGGTACGCCGTGCAGACTGCCTCATCCCATGCTTGAGCTCCCACTGAAAGGAGGGAACTACAATACAACCTTGCCGGTCTATCCCTTCTAGGTTTCCATAATATACCCTCCAGATCCTTCCCAGCCACCACCCTGTCCATGGGTCTCGATATCTTTTCACGGTCATCCCTCTGCCAGTCCCTTATAACCCGCATTTGGGCTGCTCTGTAGTATACCATAAAATCAGGTAGCCCCAAGCCCCCCAATCCACTGGTGATCTCATTAATTTGGCCGCCACTCTCGGGTGCTTATTGTTCCATACAAATTTAGTTGTTATCTTCTGAAGGGCCCTAAAAAAAGATTGTGGAACGCTGACTGGCAGGGTCGCAAAACAGAGGAGCCGGGGTAATATCACCATTTTCAGAACATTAATACGCCCCAGCCATGAGATCGCTAGCGGGCCCCAATCAACAAGTTTGGACTTTAGCTTTTCTAAGAAGGGGAGATAGTTCTCTTGGTATAACGCTTCCACAGTTTTGGTTAACTTGATGCCCAAATATGGGATGAAGTGCTCAACCCACTTATAAGGAGAAGGTGTTTTAAGGTCGAGAGCTCTAGCCGACGTAAGATTCAAGATTTCTGTTTTAGCTGCATTTATTTTGAGTCCCGCACCCCCCAAATTGCTCTAGATAACATTCCACTGCCCTTAGGGAATCTTCTGGTTGTGTTAGGGTCAAGATCATATCATCAGCAAATGCCGTTATCTTGTGAGGTGCCCCCACAAAAGGAATTCCTGCTATATTTTGATCAGACCTGTAGGGCAGTATGACCCACAGTCTATGGGGTCCTTATTTTTTGGGGGTATGAGGATGACTTTCGCCTCTTCCATCGACTTGGTGATGGCCCCATCCTTACCCATTTGATTGTACAGAGATGTGAGGTGGGGGATGAGCGTTTCCCTATGCTTCTTATAGAACTCTGCGACAAAACCATCTGGACCCGTAGATTTGTTAGAGGCTAGGGACTGTATGGCTGCTCTGACCTTGTCCCTTGTTATTTCCTGTTCTAATGCTTCATATTCCTCCATGGTTAGTCTGGGAAGATCTATTTTCCCCAGGTACTCAGTCACCAGCTCTTGCGGTAGGTTAGCTATACAAGTCAGAGTAGAATCAGGTGAACTCTTTTTTTGCTGTCTGCATTATTCGTGCTGATTCCGGTTCCCCTCACCCTTATTTTCGCTATTGTTTTGATCTTTTGCTCCCTCCTAAGCATCCTTGCCAACAAGCGGTCCGCCTTGTTTGCCTTAATATAGAATTCTTGCCTGAGCCGAAGTAAATTCCTCTCCACTGCCCTTGTCTGTATCAAGTCGAGTTGCCCCCTGACGGCCCTGTATTCCCTTCTAGTAGCTAAAGACTGCCCTGTGCCGAGTTTCTCCATTATTTCTTTCAGCTGTTCTTCCAGCGTAGCCTCTTCTAGCTTCAGTTCCCTATCCCTTCTTGCTTTCATGGCTATTATCTTCCCTCTGAGAGTTGCCTTAAAGGCGTCCCACCGGGTCTGCTGGGTTGTGTCCCCTATTTTATTGGTTTCGAAGAAGGCTTCAATTTCCCCTTTTGCCTCCTCTCCCAGGATCTCGTCCTTGAATAGGGGAGTTGGGTAATTCCATTTCCACAGGCCCAACTGGACCCTTTCTCTGGATAGAGTGATCAACCTTGAGGCATGGTCGGAGAATGTAATCAGGCCCAGCTCTATATTCTTTGCTGTTCCCAGTAATCTGCTTGACAGCCAAATGAAGTCTATCCTTGAATGAGAGCAATGGGCATGTGAGTAAAAAGTGAAAACCTCCTTTTCCCAGTCTATCTCCCTCCAGGCGTCCACTAACGATAAATCGGCCATTATTCCATTAAGTTGGCCCGACGGCCCTCCCTGATGTGGGGTCTGTCCCCTGCTCCCATCTTTGATGGGGTCCCAAGGCATGTTGAAGTTCCCCGTTAGTATTATTGAGGATTTCGCTACGCCTTCCAAGCGATGTTGCGCAGATATTATGTATTCTTCTTGTCCCGTGCTAGGTGCGTATAATGTGGCTATCGTTAGATTCTCCCCCTTCACTTCCAGCGTGGCAGCTAGAAATCTACCCTGGTCGCCTGCGTCCTTCCCCGTTATCTTTAGGTCTAAGCCGTCTATTAATGCCAGTAGGACTCCCACTTTTTTTTTACCGATTGTGTGGCCTGCAGACTTCTAGAATAGCCCCATATCTTTATTCTGTTTGTCCTTCGTCTGGTTATGAGTTTCTTGCAGGGCAACTAAATCTGGCCTTTCTCGCCCCACGTATCTCTCCACTTTTTTCCTTTTCACTACAGAGTTCAGGACATTAACATTCAGTGAGATTATCTTCAGCATTCCCAAATCAGCCATGGTACTAAGGGCCAGGGTAAGGGACTCTCAGCGTTCGGGAACAAGCCCCTTTTGCCCCCTTCTTTCTCCAACCCCTCCTGCACCTCCTCCCCTTTGCACAAAAAGCAGAATCTCGAACTCTTACCCACCCCCACTCCCTCCTGCCCCTCACCCTCCACCCCACTGCCCCTGGTGGGCCGGAGCAACTGGCCTTCAGCACCCCTCGAATCACCGTCTCAAGAGTTCATCCACCAGCCAACCACCGGTAAACCCCCAAGGGATAACCCAATCCCATTCCAAGATTTGCCCGCCACTTCCCAACTAGCCCCTTCTCAGGAAAAATGCACCAAAAGCGTTCTCCTTCTGCTCTGTTTCACCCTCCCCAGGCTTATGTTAGGGAGAATTCTCTGTTTGGGCTGAATTTCCTAACCTAGTGAGTCCCCCAGCAGCTTTGCTGGATTTTTGGGGTTTATTTTTTTCTTTCTCCTGCCAAGAGTGAGACTCTTTTACCCTCACCCTTGGACATGATTTGAGTGTGTTTCTTTGAATCTAGATGTGTTTAATGGGCTATGGGGTCTTTTACTCCATAGGGTTTCATGTGTTTTTGTGATGTGTGTTACACAGCACCCTCCGTGCAGTAACACAGGGGTGTCATAGTGACCCCCCAGTATAGACTCCATACCCTGGGACTGACTACCGTCTCCCTGGGCATGTAAAGTCACCATTGACTTTACTAGTCTTAAATTCTGAACAGAACCAGTACAAACCATCATATTGTGGACGTACTGGCTGAGGCAATTCGATTGCCCCAGGGTCTGTTAGTCGAGGGGCACGTCTGGCAGTGGATACTACTTTTTATATTCAACCGCGAATATTTTCCTATGGGATTTCCCATTGTTTTAGGCTACTATCTTTATTTAATTATTTAAGGTAGCCTCGAACATACCGCCGGTTTATTTAATTAATATTAATTCTCCGGTTGGTATTTTTTGCCAAAACTTGATTCTAAAATGGCATTTGTGTTCTATTCTGTGACTCCAACCCAAGTCGAGCCCTTTGTTCCACTTTTTGGCGGGCTTCTCCACAGAAGCCCTCCAAAGTGGTGCCACTATGTCTGGGGTACTTAGGAGGGGTGGAGGGGAATTTAGGCACCCTGGACTGAGTTGCCTAGGCAACTCAAGTCGCACTCCGTCCTGATTGGCCCAAGTGGTGAGCCGGCCGGCTCACCACTTAGCATGTTTGAGTGACAGCTAGGCTGAGTGAATGGGGGTTTGCTGCATAAAAGAAGGGCTTTGGGGACTGGAACTTCAGAAGTCGCCACAGAACCTAAGAATCCGACGAGGGAGAAGCTGAGCCGACCTGCCATGACACCACGACCGGTGGAGCCCTGCTGGACCGTCTCACCACTTTTCCCAACGACAGAGGAGATCTCCCGCCGGAGAGTCTTCTTCCTTTGACTGGTGGGGATAACCAGTTTCACCGTCTTTTCGCTTTCCCGACGTATCTCGTGGCCGCCTTGCCCGTGCTAAGCAACCCGGCAACCGGGATACCACGTTTTACCACGACCGCGAGATAAAGGTACCACCTTTTACCGGAAAACTCTGCGGCTGGTTTCTGCCCTGGTAGTGCAACGACCTGCATCTTTCCTCCACGTCGAGATCTTCTCTTCCCCTGGACGACGCCGCAACTTGCAACCACTACCAGGACAACTGCCACCGCTGGAGGATCCTTCCCACTTAAGGTACCTTGTCCCGCCTGGCTTCCCTTGCAACCGACTGTACGGGGTAGATTTAGCCCCCGGCTTTCGAACCTGGGTTAGCCTGGGACACCCTGGCTAAACTTTTCTAAAGCCTCTCTAAACTCTTCTCTGAACCCGCTGCAAGACTTTCTAAGCCTAGTGTAACTGTGTGGTCTTGGGCGCATTTGTGCTCTGCTCTCTCTAAGAGTGGGCCCAGCCTTTGGACTTTGGCTCACCAGTGACTTTTTGCTCTCTGCCTTGCTAATAGTGTTCCTGAATCGTAGAGTGGTGTAATCCTGCATATTCTGTCTTTTTCCCTCCCTTTTTCACAACCTTAGTATAGTGCAATCTAGTTAAGAGCTCACCTCTGTATGAAAATAAGTGGTGTCTTACTGTGATTTTCTAATAAGGGAAAAAGGGGTGTATATATCATACTAGTAACTGTGTTTATAATATTTTACAATAAGAGGGCTGGAGTGTTTCAACTGTGTGTTTTTAAATAAATAATTATATACTTTGATACCAAAGCTCTGGTCAGTGTTTTCTTGTATTATTGTATCCGAGTGCCTATTGGAGTATACTTTGCATACTGCCTAACTCTTCTTGAGAGAAGTCTGACTGCCTTTACCAGGTAAATCTGGGTGGTACAGATTGCTACCAAGTGGGTTTACTGCCAACACCTGTAGTCTTAAATCTTTTGCAGTGATCCCTAAGGGAACTGCACAGGTTTCTGCCTAACAGCTTACTGTTCGGTCCTGTCCAGGTGTTGATCTATTCATGGTATTAATCTTGCTCTGCGACTTGACTCCTCTGAAGGTCCTGATCATCTGCTAGATGTACCTGCTTGCTTGCTACTTGGGTGCTTCCCCTTCTAGTTTTCCTAGGACGGACCGTGGACCATTTCCACGGTTTTCTTGATACTCTCTGCGGGTTGGCCAACGCAGGTGGCGGAGGCTCGTCCATATCCTGACCCAGTATCGCCATACCCTGTTCGCAGGTCGTGACCCTCTGATGCTTCTCCTGCCACTCAAAGGTCAGGGAAAAGGGGTAAGCCCATCTATAGCGTACAACCCGATCCCGCAAGTGGGCCAGGACCGGCCCCATTCTCCTCCTCTTTATGAGGGTTACTTGCGCCAAGTCCTGGTACAGGGCTATCTCCGATCAGTTTTAAGTGATAGTCTGACTTCCTGGCCTTTCCCAGTATCTGCTCCTTCACTGCATAGGAATGCAGCGCTACCAGCACGTCTCTTGGTCTCGAGCCCAGACCTTGTCTCCTGGGGCCTACACTATGGATCCTGTCAAACATTATTTAGTTTGGGTCTTCAGTCTCCAGCAGATCCGCGAAAATGCCCTTGACTACTTCTTTTAACTCTTGATCCAGGGTTACCTCTGGCAGGCCTTTGATGCGTGTATTGGAGCGCCTTGACCTATTTTCCAGGTCCTGCACCTGGAGTTCCAAGTTATGAGTGGCCGCTGCCAGGGTTTCCAGTAGGGCTTCCGCCTTCCTTGCGTCCTCTGCAAGGTCCTGGATAGCTCTTTCGTTGGTATCAACCCGTTGTTCCACCTTACCAATGTCTCGCTTGATTTCCTGCAATCCTCCAGCTAGGTCTTCCCTCAGTGCGTCCATTTGTTTCTGGCAAGCCGCGGTGATCTGGTCTACTTTTTCTGTGAGGAGAAGCTTCAGCGAGGAGTGCGTAATTGGTGCGTTTTGCTCTTCCCTGGGACCTGCCTGCTGCTCCAGATTTTTGCCTTCTGTAATCTGCTGGGAAGAAGCACCTCCCATATCTTTGGCCCATATTCTCGCAAGATCTCCCTCCTGATTCTTCTTTATATTTTTGGATACAGGGCCAATGTTCTTGCTCCTGTTCTTGGACATTTTTGTATTAGCTCGTACCACCCACCGTGTACACTTCCACTGTCCTAGGTGGTCGATGTTAGGGAAGCCCCTCTCTTGATAAGTGCTCTGGTCTTCACTTCCCCCAGGCCACCGCTGCTCTCCCCAGGGAGCTCCTCCATGCTCTGCGGGATTGAGGGGCTATGTCTATACTACGTCTATACTCCCATAGAGTGCCAGCCGATTCTACGCTTCCAGTGTGATTCTCGAACTATTCTACAATTTCCTTCCTCAAGTCCCCTCTGAACACTGTCTTTCAATGCTTTGGCTCTGAGCCGCCACGTTGGGATCCTGGCTCTAGGAGGCAAGTATTGCCATGTTAACATCAGTGGCGAGTGGTCTGATAGGACCCTTGCTTTGTATTCCGACCGCACTAGCTCCCCAGTCAGCTCCAGAGTAGCAAACATATAGTCTAGCCGTGTATACAAGTTTTGTGGGGCCGAGTAATGAGAATAATGTCTTTCATGTGGGTGGTGCAGTCTCCATACATCCTCCAGGTGAAAGTCTCCCAACAGAGTCGTCAAGGTTTTAGCTGCGGGGGTAGATCTATCTAGCTTCCTGTCTGATCTGTCCACCCTGGGGTCCAGCGTGCAATTAAAGTCTCCTCCCATATAACTGCACCCCGAGGTACGGGCTAACTTTGCTTGTCTTGAAATAAGCCACAGTGTCTTGGTTCGGGGCATATATATTAATGGCACACAACTCTCTATTTTCTATCAATCTCTGTATCGCCACCATCCTCCCTTCAGACTCCACGGTGGACTGTATTAACTGAAAGGGGACATGTGGTGCTATCCAAGTGATTACCCCTCTGGCGAATGCTGAATAAGTTGCCCCTATGGTGGTCCCCTTCCATTTCTTCCTTATCACACCCGGTCTTTCTTTTGTAAGGCGAGTTTCTTGTAATAGGGTGAGGTCTATTCTCTGTCTCCTTAGTTATTTGAAGAGGAATACGATCATGATGTATCTATTGAGCCCCCTGACATTCCAGGTTGTTATCTTAAGGTCTCCCATCTCTCATCCATACCCCGTCCCGCCTCTATTCTCCCTTGTCCTCCGCTTCATGCGCAGTAGCGCGTGGGTGTAAACTCGTTCCCCAACTGATTCTTCAAACTCCCCTTCTCCCTTCCCTCCGCCCATCTTGCCCGACCCCAACTGTTGCCCTCCCCCCTGACCCCCTCCAAATTCCCAAAACGGTTGCCCATTACTCAAAAACACCCCTCCCATCCTCCCCATTTATAACAACAACTACCCAAAAATCCCGACCTGACCCCCAACTCCCCAAACAGTTGCCCAGCTCCATCCCTGGATCGCAGGCTATCCCGCATCTAGTCCCTTTCTGCGGCCGAGCCGATACTCCGAACCCAGCAGGGGGATAATATACTACTAATATCCTAACTTATCTAACTACTGGGGGTAAGGGTGTGTCTCCTCCGTTTCTCCTGCATTGAAGCTACAGTTTGTCATCCATTTATATATTTTAAGCACTGCATGACTCTCCCATCTCAGGCTAACTACTTTTCCATATATATTATGGATCAGAGGTTCGGATTGAATACAAGATTATAGTCTAGTCCCACGGTCAATATATGTGCTGTACTTATCTTCATAGTATCTATATGTCCGCTCGTACGGCTCTGAAAAGGTACCGATTCACTTCTGTCTCACGCTCCGCCTGGTCTCCCGATCCTGACGGACAGTTCCTTGCGTCCAGCCATGCAGACACATCCTCTGGAGATTCAAAGAAAAGGGCCTTGTTCTTATGGAGCACTCATCTTTGCCGGATACAGCAGCATGTATCTGTGGCCTGCCTCCCGCAGCCTCCTCTTGACCGCAACATAGTTCATACGCTGTCTCTGCACCAAGAGGGTGTAGTCCGGGTACGCGGTGATGGATGCTGATGCTCCGCTTATGCCCCCCCCCTTTGCGGAAATGCTCTGAGACCTTCTCTCTGTCTTTATAATTCAGTATCTTAGCGATGATTGGCCGCGAGGAGGGGGGTTCCCGGCAGCAGCTTCCTGACCAGGGCTCTGCGCTCGTTCCACTGCAAACCCCTGACTGGGTGCTCTGCCTGCTATCTCTTGCAATAACATAGTCTCAACTTCATTTTTTCGGGTCCGATCCTTCCTTGCCTTCCGGAAGCCCCACAATGCATACGTTATTTCTGCGCGCAAGCCCTTCTGCTTTTCATCTCTGCTTTCGAGGTTGCGCACCTGTAGTTGCAACGTGTGGATCTCCTTTGCATTGGTCGAGCACGTGCTTGTATTGGCTTCCACCTCCTTTTCCAAGCTTCCTGTGCGCTCGGCTAGCGCTCGACATCTTGTTGTAGTAGATTCACATCCACACTTACTATGTCAATCTTGTGTTCGAGTGAAGTCTTCAATTCCAGGATGGCAGTGCCCATCTTGCTCTCCCAAGATACTTTTACTTCAGCTATAGCATCTAGTATCTGTTTATCGTTGCGTGCTGTGATTTCTTCCTGTTGTGTGCGCTGTCCATTAGATCTAGCCCCTTCCGTTGCTGGTGATGATTTAGCAAACTCTTCTAAGGTTGGTCGTTTCCCTTTGACTTTGGGCAACCTAGATGCCATCTTTGCATGTGTAAAGGCGGTCATGTCAGGTGCAACTCTGCGATAAATCTCAACGCCTGTGTTGGGGGCAATTTGTTCTGGTCCTGGGGGCTTCTTTGCTGTTACTCTACATCCGTGGTCAGTGCTGTTGTGGTGCCGAGCAAGGCCGTTGTGCCGTAGCCACTCTGCGTTCGTTGTATTGGAGGGGTTTCCCACCTTGCTGTGTTATCTTCCCCGGGCGTGTTGCAGACCCCCCCTAGTGTCATATTCATCAACGTGGTCCACGTCTGTGATTGCTCAGTATTTCACAGATACTTTGAGGAGGTGTATGTTTTGTGTGGGACCCTTGTTCCCAGCCTTGCGAGTACAGTCTTTTTCACCTGTTACCTCCTCCTTCAGGCCCAAATTACTGCCGACCTATAGGTCAGTGCGTCTTTCTGGTGTGGGCAACATAGCAATTGTCATTTTTTAAGTGTCTTCAAATTGTTACTAGTGCTTTAGGCTCACTGTTTCTTCCATCTGCAATCTGGAATCCCTGGATGCAGGGGCTCTGGGCAGCGCATTTATCTTCCAACACACTCGGGTCTCATGGTGTCAGTCCTGAGTTAACTGCCCTGTAGCGTCGCTGCAGTGCCTTTGGGTAATCTTATTTGGGCCCAGCCCTCGTTCGTTACAGTTTTAATATTCGTTGTGTGGCATTTGTTGCTTGGGACATTTCACATGTTTCCTGCAATGTTACGCGTTCTGGACATTTTCGTGGGCATTACTTCCAGAGTGGTTATGGCACAGTTGTGTATGGGTAATCCTCGGTTTTCTCGCATTTCAGGGGCCATCTATTGTTTATGTCTGTATCCTGCACCGGCTGGCGCTGGCCCGTTTTCCTTCTACTGATTTATGTTTGCCTGTCAGTCACTCGTGCCCTTTGTTCTTGTAGCGGTAGTGAAATGGAAGGTATATCAGGGCTTTCCAGTGCGGCATCCCCTGACGTGCCACCGTTGCTTCCTTTTTGCCTCGGTTTGTGTGATTTCGTTCTACTGCGTGCGACAGTGTTAAGCTGCACCTATTTGTAACAATGATGCTCTGGAGCGCACGTGTCCCAGGGGCCTACAGGAGACCAGGCGTTCCTCATTAAAGGTCTGCTGCAGCCATTCCACGGGTCCGCTCGTCCTGCCGAGTGTTGCGTTGCAGGCACTGCCTCTGTTTCTGCCTCACCAATCCGTTTTCCCAACATCACTATCTGATTAATGGTGTTACAGACCACATAGGGATCCAAAATCCACTTCGAGCCAGCTCACCCCACGCAACTACTTCCAATAAACAACCCAAAATGACGATTCCGGTCCTCAGTTCACTTAGACGCTCCAGACTCAGATCACGGACTGTCACCACGTTAGGCTTTTGGACTAGGAACCCCACTAAAATTAAGGAAACAAAACAAATCCCTCTGCTAGGATTCGTAAGAACCCAAAGACTCTGATCCCGATTCTTAAACCACTCTAGCACAACTGCCCCCTCCTCCTCTGCTATTATAGGAAGCTCACTTCCATTAGTGACCCAGCCTAAACGCCCTGAAAGGATCACCACAACCAAACAACAAGCTGTTATCATAGGGACCGCCAACTCACTCCCACCCCACCCAATCCAAGAACCACCCCCTTCTTCACACATCAAAGCAGCACTCATTAATGCACGGTCTATACCAGCTCACGCCACAGAAATAAATTACTATATTACTGAACAACAACTTGACCTACTTATAGTGACGGAAACTTGGCTCCACCAAGCTTCCGGACCCTCACTCTCTATTGCCATTCCTCCAAATGATACCATCCTTAGGACAAATAGAATGAAATCAGTAGGTGGGGGAGTAGCTATTATTGCTAAAACCCATCTCAAAATAAGAACCTGCCTTATTGAGAACCCAGACAGCTATGAAGTCCTACTAGCCAAATTAGCTACTAATCATAAAACTACTATAAACATAATAACCATTTACAGAGCACCTAACGCCAAATCCCAACCAGAAATAGATATACCACTTCTACTAACGCCACTAATTAAACCAAACACAAAATGCCTAGTCTTGGGGGACTTGAATTTAGGATTCACTGATACCCAAGACCATAAAGCAGAAGCACTACACAGTGCACTCAAAGACATGGCATTCACGCAACTAGTGAATGCCCCTACCCATACAAAAGGGAGAACATTAGATTGGATACTACCACTCAATACCGTAGTATCCATAGACTATCGACCCGATTCCTTGGTCAGACCATCACAGTATACATATCTCCATTTTGTGCGACAAACCAGATCTACTTAAAACTGTCGTTGAGGTATTTTATGTAATGGGAAACATCCGGAAACTCACAGCAGAAAACCTCAACCCTCTACTAGCCACCTCCCTTAACAACAACATCAATACTGAAAACCCCTGTGCCCTAGCTGAAACCTATCATAACTGTCTAACTAGCACAATTGATACCCTAAGCACCTTGTGTTAACAAAACCAAACGCAAGGAAAAAAAATCCTCCTTCTGGTTTAACGAGGAACTAGTCTCTCTCAGACGGATCAAAAGATCGCTAGAACACCGGTTAAATAAAACCCATACCTTAGAAGCTATGGAAGCTTTCAACTCTGCAAACAAAATCTATAAATCAGCTATCATTGCTCATAAAGCAGATGCCTTCAACACCAGAATTAGCAACGCCTCCTCCGATAGCAAAGAACTGTTCACTATACTCAAGGAGTAGAGAATCCGATTCCTATAATCTACCCAGTCCAACCAAGCAAAGAATGGTGCAACACCATCCAAGATGTCCTGTCTTCAAAAATCAAACTATTACAAAACAAAATCATCTCCAAAAGAAATCTCCTAGCCGATAAGCCTCCTGTGTCTCACCAAATCTCCATGATCATAGAAGATACCACCCTCTCCTTCAATTTTACACCAGTCTCCTACGATGTAGTACTGAATACTATATCCAAACTCAAAGCTTCAAATTTCAAAGGAGATAACTTTCCAGCACACCTAATCAAATTATGCGCCCCTACTCTCACACCCATAATCACTAATTTTGTGAACGCCTCCTTCCATACTAATGAGGTCCCAGCCAGCATTAAAGCGGCATGGGTCACCCCTCTACTAAAAAAAACGACATTAGATCCATTAGTGCCTACGAACTACAGGCCCATAACAACCGTCCCTTTCCTACTTAACATCATCGACAAAATAGCCTACAACCAAATACAATTCCACCTCGAACAAAATCACTTACTAGGAGCTAGACAATCTGGCTTTAGACCCAACCACAGTACAGAGACAGCCCTCTTGGACTTGAAAATCCAACTGGATTCCATCAGAGACTCAGGCAAATTAGCCACTCTACTGCTACTGGATCTATCAGCAACATTCGACCTGGTAGACCATGACAAACTATGCGACACCCTAAAATAAGCTTTTAATTTTTCCAGTAACGCTACTCAGTGGATCAAATCCTTTTTAACGGACCGCACAATCAGAGTTGCCATTGGAAACTATGCAGCGGACCCCATAGTAGTACCTATAGGAGTCCCCCAAGGTTCCTGCCTCTCGCCCACCCTTTACAATGCATATACTAAACTCCTTTTCTCGGCTCTTGATAATATGGGTGTCATCTACACTAATTTTGCAGATGACACACAGATCCTAATCCCCATTACAGGGGACTACACCCAAGATACTGACACCATCAATAAAGTCTATGCCATAATTCAAAATTGGATGGCCCTAAATAGTCTCTGCCTTAACGATGAGAAAACAGAGGTCCTCATCGTGGGCTCCCAAAAAAGAATAAGCACCCTCCACTCTAACTACTCTCACATCAACATTGATGGTACACAAATCCCAGTACTCAAACAAGTTAAAACGCTTGGTGTTTACATAGATGCCAACCTCACTATGCACAAACAAATAGCAACTCTATCCTCGTCCACAGCCTACACAGCAAAACTCTATTGCACTTAGCCGCCAATTTCTTACCCCAACAAATTGCATAACCTTGGCCAGAGCACTGATTTTAACGAAATTGGACTACTGTAACATCCTCTTCCTAGGAACCTCCAAAACCAACGTGAATAAACTTCAACTTTTACAAAACAAAGCCCTTAGAGCGCCTCTAGGCATAAAGAAATCCGATCATATTTCTAGCATCAGAAGAGAAAACCATTGGCTGCCAATTGAAGCAAGAATCATCTTCATAACACTTAGCACAGTCTACAAATGCATGACCAATGAAGCGCCCAGCTACCTCAATAACACCATCAAGAAGAAAATCTCCTGCAGAACATTGAGATCTAATAACTTGGTAGTTCCTCATTCCAAATACAGTAGAGCAGGAGGAAGTAGCTTCAAAGTCTTAGCCCCATCGCACTGGAACGTACTACACCTTAGTATAAAAAATGAGGACTCTCTACCAAGATTCAAAAAAGCACTGAAAACCTGGCTTTTCAATAAATATTAACCCTCACCAGTCCCCTCCACCTTAGTACCAGAATACTTCAGCTTACCTCATTCCTTTGAACTAAAACACTAAATGTAATCCCATGGCCGGCATGAACCTCCAGGGGTCACCTCTTGATCTGCAACCAGTGTTCAAACAAAGTGTGACCTACTACTGTGACCGACTGTACCTTAGTATAAGAAAGTTGACCCCATGACTTATCGCAATTCAGGATAAAATTGTTCTTTATGATTGTAACTAACACTGTATAAAAATGCCACAATGTATATGAAACTTTGCCGTGATACCCACGGGTCTGGGCGAGTAACAAATATAATAAAATAAAATAAAACAAAATAGACATTGGTCATATTTTACTGCGCCAGATGCAGTGCACACAAGAATAGATCATTTTTTGTAGATAAGGAATTGGTACATCAAATTATGCAAGCCCAATATGATAGTAGAGTATTATCGTCCCATGCTCCACTTAAACTGCAATGCCAATATACGGCACCCAGAGCCCCTATACCCAAGTGGAGGTTTGGGGGCGAATTGCTAAGTGACCCCCCCACTCTGAGATGGCCTTACAGATAGCATCACAGACTACGTAGCGCATAACTTGGGCAGTGTACCAAGTGCTAGTACCTTCTGGGAGGTACTGAAGGTGGTGGTCAGAGGGGCCGCTATAGCGGGGTCTAGAGGGGTTCAGGCAGCCATAAATAACGAATTAACTTCGGCGGCGGAACAACTGAAGGTGGCCGAGCAGTTTCAAGAGCATTATTCGTACTGTAATGCAAAGGCTAGGGAACTACGGGTGAAATGCGTGGAATGCTGGGAGAGATTGGGCAAGTACAACTTCGCCAAATAGACTGAAAGGCAGCACAGAAAAGGAGACAAACCGAGCCGACTATTCTTTTGCTTTTTTTTTTTTTTAAAAAACTGTTTTTATTAATATTTGTGTAGCAAAAAAAACACCAGACAAAATGCACAACAAGCCCCAACATGGAGCAGTCAACCCACCCCCCATCCCCCTTCTTCCCTGTTGAAAACAAATTGAAACATTAGCTCTTCCACATACCCCGAATCTATGGCCCATCAAGAACCGTACAGACACCATTAATTGAAGACAGTCTCTGAGAAGAGAAAAAATAAAAAAAATAAATATATATATATATATCTCCATATATATCCTCCCCGGCTAGGTCATCGGGGTAACATCCGAGTTACCTTGCATCAAGGGATCACTCACATGATCCGGTTCATCGACCATATAACTCCTGAAGGACATCCAATAGTCTTTGGGTCTGCCGGTGGGAGGGAGCAATTGGTTATACTGCGTCTCCCTTCGTTCACAGCACGCCCTGGAATTAAGCCAATGTTGTACAGTGGGCGCATCCACAGCCCCCCAGGAACGCGCCACCAGTGACCTAGCGAGCACAGAGGCCAACCAGGCACCTGTCACTACGGGATTGCAACTCAACCAAGGCTAACAACCATGTCTCAGGAGTAAATGGGATCGGTTCTCCACTATCCTCCCCATAACCTCAGCTATAGCCGACAAGTTATAGTTCAATCCTAGGACATGACCATGTTACATGATAAAAGTCAGCTGAGGGCTGTTGACATCTCCTTCAATTGGAGGACCTGAATGGAAACAGTTTATGCAAATAAAGAGGAGAGTAGTACAGCTGATGCACAAATTTCAAGTGGATCAGGCGAAATCTATTATTAATGGAGACATTTTTAGTTTGAGCGAGGATGAAACCCCATTGGGACTCTGACAAAGGTCTCGCTAAGTAGCCCTCCCATTTAGCCTTACACTGAGGTGGCGGAGGAGGTCCCAGTGACCGGGCCATGTCATACAAAGTCGAGATCACCCTTCTAGTGGATGTTGGAGCTATAACATACTCCAATACTGGGAACATCTGAGGTGCAGTCGGGAACTCGGGCCATTGTGCCCTCAATACCTCCCATAGGCAGTAATATAGAAACATGGTAATTGGGGAGCAATCGCCCCCCGCCCTTGTGATCGTCCCATGCTATAAATTTGCCTCCGTGTGCCACATCCCCTAACGTGTGGATCTACAGGTTATGATAATGCTGTATAAAAATATGTTCATGTGTAAGGGGAATACCCCAGACTCTATACATGGTCATCGATGGTGAGTACCAAGGGCCCAGCCCCGCCCACTTCGCTAATCGGTCCCATGCCCTAATGGTGATTTCCAGGGATTGCACCTTAGCCCTCACGTGACTCTCGTGGGTGGCCCAAAGAAGACCACTAAGGTCATCTGGACGGGTAATAGCTCTCTCAAGACGTGAGTGAGGGAAGTTGCTTGTGGGGAGCCACCACCAAATGGAATATTGAATCTGAGCAACTAGATAGTAAAAGAACAGATTGGGCACATCCAGACCCCCCAGGGAGCGTGTGGAGCACAGTGTACTTAACGAAATACGGGGTTGATTCCCGGCCCAGATCAGCTTGGTCATCATGGATTTAATACGACTCCAAAAAAGCCGCGGGAGGCCATATCGGGACATTATTAAAAATATATAATAATTTCGGCAGGATAACCATTTTGGATAGGGAAATGGGAGCCGCCTGCGAGATAGGGAGACGTACCCAGGTATCAAACCTATGCTCAAGATTCTGCAAGGTCGTAACATAGTTCTCCTCGTATAGTTTAGTTGGGGAGGTGGATACCGTTATACCCAGGTAACAAATACTCCCTGGGGACCATGCAAACGCCTCCTCGGCGTCCTGCGGGGATACCCCCTCCGTAAGCAAGAGCACCTCGGATTTGGACACATTTATTTGAAGGCCAGAAAGGGCTCCAAAGGCAGAGATCTCCTCCATCATGGGGTGCAAATTGTCCCATGGGTTCTTTACGTATAACATGTCATCCGCGTAGAGAGATACGGTGGATGTGTACGAGCGAATAGTCACCCCTCGATGCGAGTGAAATTCTCTCAGGGCACAGGCCACGGGCTCGATGGCCAGAGCAAACAAAAGAGAGGAGAAGGGACACCCCTACTTCGTACCACGGGTTGGTTAAATGGGAGCGGATTGAATGCCGTTAGTACAAACCAGCGCGCGTGGGGCAGTGTACAGAAGCCAGATCCAGCACAGGAACGTAGTGCCAACCCCTGAGCGGCGGAGGACCTCCAACAGGAAGGGCCACTCGACAGAATCAAACGCCTTCTCCGCGTCCAAGGCCACCACCGCGATAGGGATCTCAGGGTCCACATTATGCTTTAGGGTAAATAACCTCCGCAGATTATTTTGGGTAGAACGTCCAGGAATAAACCCCGCCTGATCTGAAAGGACCAAGTCGGGCATATGGGGAAGAAGTCGGTCGGCCAGCAACTTCGCCAAAATCATATAAGTTTTCATTAACGATAACGATAAGAGGAGCATTTTTTAGGGTCCTTATTAGGCTTTAGTATTACCGTAACCAGGGCAGTCCTGATGGACTCTGGAAGAACTCCCGAGGAGGCCGCTTCCTCGAACCTATTATGTATATGGGGGATAAGGAGGTCCGGAAAGGTCTTATATAGTTCGGCCGTGAAACCATCCGTACCCGGTGCCTTGCCGTTCGGGAGCGAATTTATTACCTTGAGGAGTTCTTCCTCCGAGGGGGGGATCATTGAGAAGCACCACAATCTCTGGGTCCAACCATCCCAATGCAACCCTATCAAGCTACCGGGTGATATCATCATTACACGCGGCGCATTCAGTAGTATACAGCCTCTCATAATATTGATGAAACACTTCATTTATCCCCTCCGCATCCCTAATGGGCAACCCATCCGGGGATTCTACTTCTATTATAGGGTCCAAGAGGCGGTCTTGTCTAATGGCCCAGGCCAGGGTTCTGCCCGGACGGTCCCCCTCCCCATACCTTGCTGCTGCAATAGGGTCCCCCAAAAATCTCTCCTCATTGTCCATCAACGAGCGGACCTCTTGTCTTTTTGCCGACAATTAAGCCTGAAGCATAGGGGAGTCCCCACCGGCCTGCCAGAGCTCAAGTTTTTAATTTCCTTTTCCCTGGAAGCAATGGCCCTACGAATACTTTTCAGAACCCCACCTTCAACACCTTAAATATCTCCCACACCACCCCCAAACTTGGGACTGACACCTCATTCATCAAGAAAAACTCTGAGCTGGCATGGCGCAGATCCTCTCGAAACGCCACGTCCTCCAATGCCCGAGCCCGAAATCTCCATCTGAGTTGCTTAAGGGGAGAAGATGGCCCCGTGAATTGTACTAGGACCGGGAAATGATCCGACAAGTTCTGGGGAAGAATCGCCGCCCCGCTAGACACCCGCGCCAATCCCGGGGTCATATGAACATAATCCATCCTGGATGAACTACCGTGTACACTAGAGTGAAATGTAAATTCAGTCATTAGGGTGTAGTCGCCAAATATCAACCAGGATGTAATCTACTGCGATAGACCGCCATGTTTGGGCCGTCTGAGGGAGAGGCCTCTGAGCTATTGTGGACCTGTCTAGTGTCGCCGAAAAGGCCAAATTAAAGTCCCTCGCCCACACCACCTCATACCCTGGAAATAACCGCAGTTGTTCGGCGCATGTCTGGAAAAAATCAGGGGAAGGAACAAGTTACTTACCTGTAACTGTTGTTCTCCAGCATGGGTCTGGGATGGATTCACATGCTCATGAATATTCCCCGTCAGGCCGGGAATCCTCGGTAAAGAAAAAATCACTATCAGTTTCGTTTCTGATCTGTCTTTCTCAGTAGTAACCAATCACTGGTCTCTGGTTCATACTGCCCCCAGACAATGACTGCCCTCTGCCTAAGCCCCACCTCTGGCAGCCATCTTCAGATTTGGTAGCACGCAAAGTGGCAGTATGACCAAGTGAAGAGCCGCAGAGGGGTAGGAGGGAGGGTTCACATGTGAATCCATGCCAGACCCATGCTGGAGAACAACAGTTTCAGGTAAGTAACTTGTTCCTTCTCCAGCATGGGGTCGGGCATGGATTCACATGCTAATGAATATAAGAATACATAGCAGTACACACATGCACTACCAACGGGAGGTGGAAAAGGCTCAACATTAAGCATTACATCAAAAACTCAACATTAAGCAATTCTTAGCTCCTCACCAGGCTCACCTTAGGCGAACCGTTTGCGCAGCACCACTTGCCCGACCCTGGACTCCTCCCTGGAATCCCGGTCGACGCAGTAGAATCTCGTGAAGGTGTGCGTCGACCTCCATGTAGCAGCCCTGCAGATGTCCAGCAGGGGCACACCAAACAAGAACACTGTGGTAGCAGCAATAGCTCTGGTCGAATCGGCTCTCGGACGGCCGGGCAACGGTCAGTTTGCCAACCGATGACAGTGCGTGATGCAGCCGGAGAGCCATCTGAAAATGGAAGCTTTCGAGAGAGCCTTCCCTTGGTTCACAGGTCCAAAGTTCACAAGTAGCTGTGATGTCTTCCGAAAACTCTTCGTGTGGTTCACGTAGAACTTCAGCACTTTAGCCACATCCAGCGAGTGCAGAGTCCTCTCGGCCGGTGACGAAGGCGACCGGAAGAAAACAGGTAACACCAAGGGCTCGTTGAGGTGGAAGTCCGACGGCACCTTGGGCATAAAAGAGGAGTGCGTCCTCAGCACCACCCTCGTGTCGTGAAAAGTCAAGTATGGAGGCTTGCAGGATAGGGCCTTGATCTCTCCCACTCGCCGTGCGGAGGTGATGGCCACAAGAAACGCAGTCTTCCACGACAGGAACTTCAACGGTGCTGAATACAGGGGCTCGAATGGCGCCCCCATGAGCCCGGTAAGCACCACGTTGAGTTCCCACGCCGGGGCAGCGGCCTTCACCGGCGGGAACGATCGGAACAGTCCCTTCATAAATTCCTTCACCAGGCGATGGGACCACAAGGACGCCCGTCCTGTGGTTCTGGTATATCGGGCGATCGCAGCCAGATGCATCTTGATGGAGGCGTGAGCCAGTCCACCCTTGGCCAGCGACAGTAGGCACGGCAGCATTTGAGGGGCCGTAATCCGTAGTGGGTTAATCTTCTGTGCACAGCACCAGACAGAAAACCTCTTCCACTTATGTCCGTAGCACTTGAGAGTTGAGGACGCCCTGGCCTTTGCAAGGACCTCTCTGCAGTCAGCTGGGATATCGTACCCTCCAAACTCTTGTGCTGCAGGAGCCAAGTCTGCAAGTTCTGCGACTCCTGGTCGTGATAAAGTATGGCGCCTCCTTCTCTGGAGAGAAGATCCACGTCCGTCGCGCAGCTTGACTGGTGGGGACGCTGACAAGTCCAGAAGGTCCGGGAACCAGACCTGCCTCGGCCACACCGGTGAAATGAGGATCATCCTGCACCGGGACCTCTTAAGCTGGTTGACGAGTCGGAGCAGCAACGGCAACGGAGGGAACGCATATAGGAACAGGCCGTCTCAGGGGAATGAGAAAGCATCGCCCATGCTCCTTGGCTGGGGAAACCTGCTGGCGAACCTCTGGCACTTGAGTTCACCACTGTCGCGAACAGATCAATCTGCGGTTTTCCCCATCGTCGGAAGAGTCGATCCACTTGATCCTGACATAGTTCCCACTCGTGGCACGAGCGCAGCACCCTGCTGAGTGAGTCGGCGATGGTGTTCTTTATCCCTGCCAGATGAAAGGGCACCAGAAACATCCCTTGGGCGACGGCCCAATGCCACAGATCCTGGGCTTCCTTGGAGAGGGCTAGGGATCTGGTTCCTCCCTGCTTCCGGATGTAGAACATCGTGGTGGTGTTGTCGGTGAAGATTCTCACCACCTTGCCCTTGAGGGACGGGAGAAATGACCTGAGGGCCCAGAACACTGCACGGAGCTCCAGGATGTTGATGTGGAGCGTCTTCTCCTCCGGGAGCCAAAGGCCTCTCGCGTGAAGTTCTCCGGTGTGCGCTCCCCACCCTTCCAGGGAGGCATCTGTCGTCACCGTTATCTGGTGGGATGGGGTCTGAAAGTCTATGCCCGCCGTCAGATGAGCGCGGGTGCCCCACCACCGGATCGCTCGTGGGAAGGTCTCATTGAGCGGGATCCTGTCCTTGAAGCAGCCCGTCGCTTGGATCCAGCGGGCGTCGAGGAACTCTTGCAGAGGGCGCTCCGAAGCCTGCACAGGCGCACAAGATATATGCAGGACGACATCATCCCGAGGAGGGACTTAATGGACCTCACCCTGGCCACGTCTGTGGCCAGCAGACGCTGCACCTTGCCCAGGAGGCCTTCGTCCTTTCCTCCGACGGCGAGGCCAGACGCGCCACTGTGTCGAGCTTGGCTACCAGAAACAGTGTGACTTGCGACGGGACCAGGTGTGATTTGGGAAAGTTGATGGAGAATCCCAGGTCCGTGAGCAGCTGGACGGTCTTCGCTGTGTGATCTACGGCAAGCTCCCTTGTCCTTGCTCGGATGAGCCAGTCGTCCAGGTAGGGGGTAGACGTGGAACCCCTGCAGGCGCAGCCGCGCCGCCACCGGTGCGAGGCACTTGGTGAACACCCTGGGTGCCAACTTCAATCCGAACGGGAGGACCTTGAACTGGTAGTGCCGTCCCTGGACCACGAACCTGAGGAACTTTCGGTGTCCTTTCAGAATGGGGATGTGGAAGTACGCATCCTCCAAATCCAACGACGACAGGAAATCGCCCTCCTCCAGCTGTCCCAGCACATGTTGGAGGGTGACCATCCAGAACTTCTGTGCCTTGATGTACTTGTTCAGTCGTCGCAGGTCCAGGATGGGGCGCCATCCTCCTGTCTTCTTTTTCACAAGGAAGTACCTTGAGTATATTCCAGAGCCCCAGAGCCTCTTCGGGACGAGCTCGATGGCACCTTTTTTTAGCATCGCCCTTACCTCCAATAGCAGTTGAGGGATGTTATTTTGCTTCCTGGCCACGGGTGGAATGCGAGGGCACTTTTTTAGAAATTTGAGGGCATGCCCCTGGGCCAGGGCGTCCAGCACCAAACGGTCGGTGAAGATGGACTCCCACACGCTGACGAACCGCGCCCGCCGACATCCCACCGGGGTGCTTCGGTGGGGGCCCGACAACGTTGTCGGTTCAATCTTGCTTGGAGGACGCCTTGCCGCCTTGGCCTCCCTGGCGACGATGGCGGGGCCCACCCGACTTGCCTCATCCTCTATAGGCTTCCTGCGACGAGGAGCGGGCCGCTTGGCGGTATGTAGAGGAGCCACCGCCGAATCCCTTGGAGGCACCCTGCTTGCCTCCGGAGCTCCGAAAGGACGGCCTTCGTTGCCGGAGGACGCCTAGGGCCTTAGCTGTCTCCGTGTCCGCCTTGATGGCTTGGAGGGACTCATCCACTGTTTTCCCAAACAGATTGTTCCCGTCGAACGGCATGTCGAAAACCTTGGCTTGTACGTCCTGGCGGAAATCCGTCGCCTTGAGCCACCCTCATCGTCTAAGGCAAACGCCGTTTCCTAGCTGGCGGAAACCGGTGTCGGCAATGTCCGTTGCCACCGTAATGGCATGGTCCGACGCCACTTCGCCTTCTTGCAAGATCTCTAGGGCCTCGGCCCTCTTGTCATCAGGTAGGAAGTCCAACAGGGGGGCGATCTTGTACCATAACTCCCTGTCATAGCGGGCCACGATCGCGAGGGCATTGGCCGCCTTAATCGTTGTTGCCTCCGACGAGATAACTTGTCGTCCCATTGCATCCAGCTTCTTTCCTTCGCCGTCCGGCGGGGAAGTTGACGTTGAGACCGATGCCCCCCCCCCGCTTTCTTCTTGGCCGCCGCTGAGACGACCGAGTCAGGGGTCGGTTGTGCCATAAGGCACAAAAGGGCCACGTCGGGGACCCGGTACTTCTTCTCGTACCGATCCTTCTTGGCAGGCGTCGCAGACGGGATCTTGAGAAGGGCGAGACCCTCGTCCCAGATGTCATCTAGTAGAGGCACGGCGAGGACTGTCTTCCTCTTGGCCTCGCGCCGTTGGTAAAGGAAACCTTCCTTCTTCTCTTCGGGGCAGAGCTGAAAAAGTTTGGATGCCCTGGCGATCACTGCATGGAAAGATCCGATCTTGTCGGGCGGGGAGGCCCGGGCTGGTGATGGGAGCTCCGTCCCATCGCACCGCCGTCGGTACCCGTCATGGCTGTATCCATTCCCGTGTCATCCCCAGGGACGGGGGACGTGGGTAAAGGCTGAGCAGGCCGCGAGGGCTGAAAATGCGGGCTGGATGGATCCGTCTTCTCTTGTTCGGGGCGCTTCCCCGCCGGGCCTGGGTCCGGCTCTGGCTCCTCCGTCGAGCCTAGTTCCGGATCCTCCGTCGGTGGTAAGGGAAATCTCGTCCTTCTCTCCGAACATAAGGATTGTATTTCCAGCAAAATGGCCGCCGAGTTATCCTGCGGCTCTGGAAGCGACGGGAGCGACGGGTGACTAGGACCCCCGCCGGTGCCACCGTCACTCTTGTCGTCACATTCGTCGGGATCCCTCCCGTGGGGACGGGCCTCTTCGAAGCCCTCGTCGAGGCCCTCTAAGACTTCTACCAGCTCCTCCTCGGATGCTGTGTCCGTGTCCACAATGGCTACCGCCCCCCACCCCTCTTTTTCCGCCGGGGTCTTCACAGGGGTCTTTTCGATGGGTCTGAAACAGGCTTCCCTCCGCGGAGGCAGGGAGACTCTGGGCCCCGAGGTCGCCTCCATTGGTGTAGCCTCCACAGGCTGCGCCAGGGCCGCAGCGACTTCCTCGATAGAGGCCTTGGCCGGGTGAATCAAGGCCTTCACCACCTTGGGCGTGCTTGAGGGCTTCACCTTGGGGGGAGGGTCACTGCCTCGCTCCCCCTCGGCTGAATCCTCCGAGATCAACCGGGGCCACTCCAGAAGCTTACCCGGGTTCTCGGATTTCCTCTTTCCCGAACCAGAGCGTTGGCTCGTGGTTGATCGTGCCGGGGAAGGCGCGCCCTGCCTGGCAGCCGAAGAGCCCGACCGTTGGGCGCTCCTGGTGCCCGCGGACTCGCAGTGCTTTGCCTTCTGTTGGGCCTCCGTCGCTGGGGCGCCCTCACAGGACTTAGAAGACTGCTCAGACTTCTTCTCACCTGACGGGCTCTTTCCTTCCAGCCAGTTGGAGAGACGAAGGTGTCGGTCCCCGATGGTCCGTCCTGACATGTTCCTGCAAAACGCAGAGTCCTTCTCCACGTGCGTTTTGTCCTCATGAAGGCAGTAGAGACATTTCGAGTGCTCGTCCTCCTTGAACACATTCTGCAGCTGGCATCCAGGGCAAACCCTGAACAGCTTTCCGGGCGTCGAGCTTCCTTTCTCCTGGGCCATGTTCGGGTAGGCCGCAGAAACTTCTGGAATCCTCCAAGAAGCTCAACTCGACGAAATCTTCACCCTTGAGGGGCGTAGAAAGATCCGACACGGATCCCCATTAATCGGATGTAGAGACGATGGAGCTTGAGGCTCTATTTGACCGGAAAAAAACACAGCAAAAGCTTGAGAGCTAAACACGAGGACTCCCAACACTTGAGCGTGCAGTAAAAATCTGAAGATGGCTGCCAGAGGCGGGGCTTAGGGAAAGGGCAGTCATTGGCTGGGGGCAGTATGACCCAGAGACCAGTGATTGGTTACTACTGAGAAAGACAGATCAGAAACGAAACGGATACTGATTTTTTCTTTACCGAGGATTCCCGGCCTGACGACGGGGAATATTCGTGAGCATGTGAATCCATGCCAGACCCCCATGCTGGAGAATCATAGTTAGGGCCGTAGATATTTATAAATAGAACAGACCAGGCCGCGATTTCATCAGCCACCAGGATAAACCTTCCCTCGTCATCCAAGACCTGTTTATGCAATATGAAATCTAACGAGCGGTGTATATAAGTTGCAACACCTCGAGAGTGGGTAGAATGAGACGACCCATACCTATGAATGCCCCAACCAGCCGGCGGGGGGGGGGAGTTTGTGTTGCTTCCCTAGGTGAGTGAGTGAGTGGATACATAGCACATTAACGTGGTGGTTCTTCACGTAATTGGAGATGAGGCGAGTCTTTTTCCCATAAGTGAGACCGCGAATATTCCAAGTTAGCAAAGTAATATTAGGCTTAACAGAAGCTGAAAAGCCCTGGGGAAGAGTCACTTCATGTCTGGATTAAAGGAAGCAGACCAATAAGGTCCCGCATATATATCCTTTGCTATATGACAGCAAATACCCCTTGCCCGTGTGTGTTTTGGGCACAGAATACCATAGCCCCGGAAGAAGGAACCTACCCACCCCCACCTCCCCAAACATAACATCCCAACATATGCATAACAATCCCCACCCGCCCCCCGCCCACACCAATAACCCCAACCTACCGGCCCTTTTATCCCGCCCACCACCCTCTTAACAGCCATAAACCTTTAGCCCAATCAGGTGCCACTGGCCATTTACCATATTTATCAACTAGCTGCGTGATACCATCCAAGGACCCATTTCTTGCCCATGTCTGGCGGATCCCTGGTATACCCCCCCCAGGGACCTGGGGTCAAATCAGAAACATATATAGGAGTGACGAGGCGAGGCCCCAGGATCCGGAATTTCCGAAGCAAATCTCTCTGCTGACTCGGGTGACGTAAAGAACAATGTTTTCCCCTTGTGCACTACCCTGAGTTTGACGGGGTACATCATTGAGTAAAGAATATTTTTCTTTTTCAGAGTATTTTTCACTGTTTGGAAGGGTTTCCTCAGGTCTTGAACTTGTTGACTGAAATCCAGAAACAGTCTAATTGGTGATGACCCCCAATGCAGGGTCCCCTTGTCTCGAGCAGCCCGCAGCAAAGTGTCCTGATCCCGATAGTTGAAAATGCAGGCAATTATAGCTCTCTCCGAGGCCCCCGGGGTAAGCCTGGACGCAAGAGAGCGATGGGCCAGCTCTATCATGAACATTCCTGTCTCAGGGGGACTATCAAGCACCTCTCAACAGTTTCTCAACAAAGAGTTCCATATTATCAATAGGGGTGGATTCGGCAACCCCGGTAATCCTAATGTTATTTCTTCTTGATCGCCCCTCAAGGTCATCATTCTTAGCGACCACCTTCTTAACTGTTTGCTGAAGCAATGCCACTTCACGCTGGAGCTCCGCAATCTTGTCCTCCCCCACCCCGATGTGTTGTTCTGCCTCTGACATTCTGCCATAGTTTTTCAATTTGGACCGCAGAAACGTCCACTTTGCAGGTAAGTGTGTCAATTTTAGAGCCCAGGCAGTCCGTGCTATTTTTCAGAGCCAACAAGGTTTGGGTGAGGGTCGAGATGTCCAATTGTGAGGGGCCGGGTTCGTCCCCGTGATGCGGAGGGTCTGATCGGGCATACTGGTCCATCCTAGCTTGCTTTTTCTGATTACCCATCTCCTGCTATCTGCACTGCGCCAGCTGATTGTTACCGACCACCAGCTCCCAGGATCCCCCTAGGCCAAAGAACAGCTGGAGTGAAGAGTCTAAGCGGGCCGCAGAAAGAGCTGGACCGGGGTTGGGGGAACCAGTTGTCGCAGCCAGTAGAGGGTCACCTCATTCCTAAATAGGAGAGCAGGGTGGTGCACTGTCAGGTGGTGCGCTTGCGCTGTCAGCCCCAATCAAGACAACAGGGCTAAGTAGGGTTCGAATGAGCCCCCCACTCCCCAGAGGCTGAGCAAATGGAGACCAACCGGCTAAGAAGCATCCTGATTGGTCAAAGGCACCTTCATTTTGTCCAATTGTGAGCCAGCAGGCTCAAGCCAGCCCACACAAGGCGCACAGAATAAGGCACCTCCCTGTCGTAAGCCTGTCTGCAGCCTTTTGGAGCCCAGGGCCACGAGCCTTACACCTTTCACCTCTCATCCCATGGTTCACCTTGCACCCACTGCCAACGCCTGATCTTGAAGCAACTCATGGCAGCCTCATCGTCCTGCAAACTGTACCTGAAAACGAACTCTGAGCCATATAAGAACTATTATTTACCACTCTACTAGCCTGTGATTTGTCCCCCACACACTGCCTACAGTTAATTGCTTGATGTTACTTAGAACACGCATAGTACATCTAGGCAGAATGCTTGTATCTTGCTCTTGTCATGTTTCCTGTCACTGCTTAAGATCTTGCCTATACCTTGTCTGGCCAGTATTTGGTAGAAATTGCACCCAAGTGCTGTGTACTTATGTGATACGCCACCACTTTGCCTTGCCTGCATTTAGTAGAACTGTATCTAAGCGCTGTGCATCTCATTGTCCTGCCCACCTGCGACCTTGCCTCTACCCTGCCTGCCTGCACTTGGTAGAATTTATTCCCAGGTGCTGGGACCTTGTTGCCTTAACTGCTCCCACATGTTTGCACATTGCATACTAGCCCATACTTATACCCATTGTTACCATACTGATTCTGCCCCCACCTAGAAATTCGAATTTACGCATTGTAGTTGGTTGAATTGTTGCCCACTGTTACCATACGGATTCTGCCCCCACCTATAAATTCGAATCTAGGCATTGTAATTGGTTGAATTGTTGCCCAATGTTACCATACTGATTCTGCCCCCACCTAAAAATTCGAATTTACTCATTGTAATTGGTTGAATTGTTGCCCACTGTATCCTACCACCATTTAGCCTTTGCCTGCCCCCACTTAGAAAATGGATGATTCTAGGCACTGTATTCTACTGAAGTGTGATCCACTGCAACCTGCCTCCACTCAGCACTAATCGCACAATCTCCCGGTCATATCCTATCACACACCAGCTGCACGCGCACACACACAGCGACTCTCCTCTATCATGCTGCCCACGAGTCCACCTCCCTATCACAACATAGACTCACTCTCCCGCACTCTTCCTGCCACACTCCGCTCAGCCAGCCTAATAGGCCTCTTTATAGCCCTCACTATAATGACCTCTACACCTCCCCACACATACCCAGCACACCTCATTCACCGCCCTGCACCATATTCACATGCCACAGCACCAGACATTAACATCACAGTCTCTGCCACCTAGCCTAGCCACCAGACTCTGCAATCTCAGAAAGCGATCACTTCCTAGCTATTTACCCTGCTCACCCACACCTTTCACGACTAGAAATGCCAGATTAGGCTCCCGCACTGCACCACTACCCCACACCAAGTTGAGCAAATGCACTGCCCCTCTCCCCACACCATCCCCAACCTGCCTCTTCATCGCACTAAGTCCCCCATTACCACACAAAACAAAAACATCAAAGGCACACAATACCCACCTCTTAAATGTGCACTACTGAACATCCGCTCCCTACCTGCACATGCCCTAGAGATAAATTATCTACTATCCACACTCAATCTGGACCTACTATGCCTCCCCGAAACCTGGCTCCATGATGCCTCCTGCCCAGCCATCGCCCTAGCACTACCCACAGGCTACTCCATCCTTAGGCAAGATAGATATCATAACATTGGAGGGGGAGTCGCCCTTATCCACTAAGACTCACTGTCCAGACTAGCAGACCCCAGTACATGGGGGGGGGGGGGTAATGCTGATATCCTATCAGCCAAGCTTACACTCTCCCCCAATAACCTAATAAATATCCACATCCTATACAGACCTCCCGGACTCCCAGCAGACTTCCAAGAGCACCTCTCCCACCGGATCAGCAACAACATTAAAAAGTCCTCCAAAATCCTTCTACTAGGAGACCTTAATCTAGGATATAATGATCATAAGGATAAATCTGCTAAAACCCTAGCGAAAGAACTCGCAGATTTAGGATTCATCCAAGGAGTCCTCACCCCCACTCATTCCAAAGGTTGCACCCTTGACTGGGTCTTGGACCACAACTGTGCATCCCACATTACCTCAAATACTCCCCTCCCATGGACGGACCACACGTGCATTGAATTCCTTATCCCCACCAACCCTAAACCTAACAATCTCACCTACGCACCACCTGCCACAAGAAGTTCTAAAAAATCTCAACGCAGACAACTTGCGTCCCCACCTCAAAAACCCCTGCCTAGCACCACCTTTCTCTCAGGACCTAAACATACTATCAGCTATCTTCAATGCTACTCTCACCAATGCCATAAATTCCATAGCCCCTCTTGAAAACAAGAAAGAAAAAAAATAATTCCACTGCAACTCTTGGTTCTCGTGTGATCTCCAAACCCTCCGATCTCAAAAGTGTCAGTCGCAAAAAAATTGCCAAAAGGAACCCAGCGACCTAAATAAGAACCTTTTCAAATAAATAGCCCTCCAATTTAAAAAAGCCATCCTAGCAGCAAAATGTAACTCCTTCAATGATAGGCTCTCAAAGGCCAACTCCCAAGCTAAAGAATTATTCGCAATCTTCAATGAATTAGTCACTCCTCCAGCTACGACTGACGAGATAACTAAAGACAAAGCCTGGTGCGCTAGCATTCAGGCCGCCATGCTCAACAAAATAAAACTCCTCCAGAACAAAATCCAAACCCATTGAAAATCCCTCCCAAATCATAATACCCACCGCCCTTCACAAGACAAGAGTAGCAATTTCAATCACGCTCAATTCACTTTCAGAGACGTCACTGAACCGGAGGTCCTTAATCTCATCAAAAACCTCAAACCGTCTCTTTGCAAAGCAGACATCTGCCTTCCCAAAATCATCAAGGAATGTACTAATGACCTAGCACCTCCTTCCAAAGAGGAACGGTCCCAGACAATCTAAAGGAAGCATGGGTAAGGCCACTCCTAAAAAAGGCCACGCTTGACCCAACACAACCCAACAACTACAGACCGATAACGACAGTCCCGTTCCTCTTAAAAATCATGGACAAAGCAGCTCACAACCAGATCCAATCATACATAGAAGCTAACTCCATCCTAGGCAAAAGACAATCCGGCTTCCGTGTCGGGCACGGAACAGAATCCACCTTATTAGACCTAACAAATCAAATCTCACAGATCATGGACAAAGGCAAACCTGCACTGCTCCGCCTACTCGATTTATCAGCTGCATTTTACCTGGTAGATCACCAAACACTTACCACTCACCTCACCCATGCAGCTCATTTCTCTAAACAAGAAGCATCCTGGATCACATCCTTCCTTGAAGGAAGAGCCAAGAAGGTCTACTTGGACACAGCAAACGCAGACCCTACCACCATCAACTGCGGTGTCCCCCCAAGGATCTTGTACAGCCCCCACCCTCTATAACCTCTTCACAAAACCCCTTTGCGACCTACTGGACTCTATGGGTGTTGCATATACCAACTATGCAGACAACACTCAAGTACTTATAGATCTATCTGGACTATCACCAAGATGCCGCAGCCCTTCACAACCTCTATGCCCCTATCCAAGCTTGGATGGCAATCAATGGCCTGTGTCTTAACGGGGAGAAGACTGAAATCCTCATCCTTGGCCTACCAAATACAATAACAAATCTAATCCCCCAATACGCTAAATTCAACATAGACAATTCTACCATCTCTGTTTCATCCTCTGTCAAGACTCTAGGTGTTCACATTGACGCAATTATATCAATGAACAAACAAGTCAGCGCCATAGCCTCTGCATCTGCATTCAGCACCAAACTCATCAATGCCATTAAACCCTACCTATCCACCCCCAACCGCTTGGCCATAGCTAGAGCAACTATAGGCGCCAAACTCGACAATTGCAACGCTCTTCTAGCTGCCACCTCCGCCAAAAACATTCACAGACTGCAAACCACACAAAACAATGCACTTAGAGCCGCGATGATCCTCCCTAGAAGAGACCATATATCCCATGCCAGACGTGAAGCATGTTGGCTCCAGGTCAAATACTGTATCACTCTGAAAATCCTCACCATCACACACAGATGCATCAATAAAACCACCCCAACATACCTATCTGAAGCATTATCCAGGACCACATCCACACGCCCCACCAGAGCTCAGTACTCCAACCAGTTACACATACCACGCATAAAGAAAGCTACTGCTGGAGGTCTAGGCTTCTCCTATATTGCACCAAAACTCTGGAACACTCTCCCGGCCACCCTTAGAGCTGAAACTTCCATCTCTGTCTTCCTTAACAACCTCAAGGCCACTTTCCTCAATTAGTATTGCTTCATCCTCCTCCACTTTGGCCATCCTTACTGTAATATGACACAAATGTATATAACTATATTGTAACCTGTATATTTACTGCCAATGTCTATATAACTATATTGTACCCTGTATATATATTGCCAATTACTATGTAACTAAGATTTGTACTGTAAGAAGTGCCACGATGTCCTTGGACTGTTGTGCGCTATATAAATACGAATAAAACAAACAAACCCGACCCATCCGGGTGCAGTAGCAGGAGCCATAGTCCACTGAGCATGAAACAGTTATCAGATTGTTGTAGCATCCCTAAAAGCCCAAAATTAGGCCCCCCGGGGGGGAGGAGACTGTCAGAAATGGGCTCACTCCAGGGAAATCCACCAATGAGACAGACCCACTGGGGAACAATCCTCCAGGAAGACAGTAGTGACCAGGCGAGGTCAAAGACTGCCCTCTGTGTAACTAGGAACCAGTGGGCACACAATAGCACAAATAGCGCCCCCCTCCACCCATGGGGCTATGTCCACCCGGGCCTCCTCACCTCAATATTGCAACATGATCCACAGGCGCTCCCACCGGGGCCCGCTCCCACGGCGCCCTATGAGAGGGGTATCCAAGCCCGCCAAGCTCCGGCTCCGACGCCAGCCGACCGGGTGGGGTGGGGGGGTGTTCCAGCCGACTCCCCTACAACCCCAAGGAGCAGCGCAGGCAGCAACGGCAGCGGGCGAGGGCACCCTGCACCGCCCAGAGGGAGGACCACGGGGGAATCCAGGAGGAGAGAGACCGCTCACAATTCCGCATCACCCGCGGTCTCCTCCGTGTGCACTGCGCGCAGCCGGCGCAGCTCTCTCCGAGGTTTTCCGGCGCCTCTCACACCCCCCCGAACAGCCGAGAGGCAGGGATCTCACAGCCCGCCCCCCTGAGCAAGGAGCGGGACACAAAAAAAATAAAACTAAAGTAAGTCTCCCCCAGCCGCTGGTTCCCTGTCCGACTATACGGCTGGACGCAGGACCGTGTTAACTCCAAGGCGGGTCCAAGGCAAGCAGGCTCCCAGCCGTTAATGGGGGATGGGCCAGTCCCGGCCGCATATTCTCAGTCCACAACGAAATTGCACTTATTATCTGGTTCTGCATGCCCGCGCCGGCAATCTTGTATGCAACATGTATTCCGACATCCCAAAATGTGTGTCCCAGGGATGGCAACCCTTCAGCTAGGCAGGATATTCAGATAAATCTCGAGGCCTCTGCCGGAGCACTCTCAGACCGTGGCCATTTCGCAAGCCGCGCAACAGCGCCCCAACCGAGCCAACTATTAGCATGGTTATATAAGAATGAAGAACATAGGACCCCTATACACTCGATAAACTTGGGTCAAGGGATCCTATGCTATACTCAGAATGGGGTTAATGATGCGTTCTGGTAATTTTATCAGCAAATGCATCAAGAGGAGCCTCCGGTCCAGAGCACAAATCTGATGGATGTGGTGAATGAGATCGAGCTTCCTGTACTGACCCAAGAGGAAAGAGATAATCTTGAAGAGCCTATTATTCTGGAAGATATTGAAATTACGATTAGGGGCTTGCCAACAGGGAAGACACCAGGGTCAGATGGACTACCTGGGTAATTCTATAAAGAATATGTACACGAATTGGCCCCTCACTTAACACCTTTAATGATTCTTACGAAGCAGGGGTACTCCTGCTTACCTTGAGAGAATCTATTAATTTACCCCTATTAAAACCTCACACAATGCCAACGGAATGTAGTTCCTATAGGCCTCTCTCAATTCTTAACCAAGATAACAAGATACTGACGTCCATACTGGGACCAAAATGAAAAGTGTTACGCAAGTTAGTGTAGCCAGATCAGACAGGCTACATCTCAGGCCAAAGCATTTCCTGCAACCTGCGGAGGTTACACCCTGTAATAGACTGGATGGCAACCTGGGATACCCAGTGCGCCATAGCTACATTGGACGCAGTAAAAGCGTTCTTCAGTGAGCTGGGATTGGCTTTATGCAGTATTGCATAGATTTGGATTTGGACTGGTGTATATCAAGTGGGTTCAACTGGTGTACACCAGACGATGGCTAGAGTTAAGCAGTGATGGTGCCAACAGATCCGATATCGGTGCAGACCCCTTTATTGATATCAATGTCCTCTGTGCCGCAGGCGAGTAAAGATATAAGTAGACATTGGGAAACCCACGGGATGGCCACCATAAGGGATTTGTTGCTGGACACAGTTTTCCTACCATTCTTGGAGTTGACAAGCCAGACCGGCATACATATAGGCCAATACATGCTACATAATGCTATCAAAAGAGGGATAATGCACCGATGGCCGGCATATAGCGAGTTAACGGAGAAACATTCTATAGTGGACATCCTTTATGGCGTAGCTGAGGGAGGGCATTCCATATCGAGAATATATGATCTCTTACTGTTTAATGGGCCAGCCTCCCCTCTGGCAATAAGGGGTAAATGGGAATCGGATCTGGGGACCTCAGCACAATGGGGGAAGAGTACTGGGATACCACAAGAAGGTGTCACGAAATGTAAGACTCCAGCTCATACAACAGAGCGTGCATGACACCTCAA
Organism: Ambystoma mexicanum; assembly: GCF_040938575.1. Taxonomy (NCBI): domain Eukaryota; kingdom Metazoa; phylum Chordata; class Amphibia; order Caudata; family Ambystomatidae; genus Ambystoma; species Ambystoma mexicanum. Next base: position 922,995,213 of record NC_090933.1, on the reverse strand, counting down.
AGCCAGAAACATGTCGAGCTGATGGACCTGGCATGTATTCTGGCTAAATGTAGAATTGCTATGGCATGGAAATTGGTTAAAGGCCCTGGAATAGAGGACTGGTGGAGGGAAGCAGAGACTGTGGCATGGAGAGGGGGGGGTACAGCGTAACTGAGGAAGCCTCTGGGGGAATCAGTATATGAGAGATTTTATTACAAACTCTGTTTACCAAATAGACCCAAGTGAAAGTGAAAGTTGCTCCTACCTGACAGAAGGGTTGTAAGATGTACAGAATGAAAGTAGGCCAGGGGGTGGGATTTGGGAGGGAGAGGGAGGGAGGAAATGGGAGGGTGGAATGGGGCGAGGGTATATAACATGTTATTGGAAAAAATAAGAAAAAATGCTGTTAACATGGTATATTATACTGATGTGTTACGTTTTTGTTTGTGTAACTTATTTGGAAACTAATAAACTTTTATTTTTAATGATGTGAACATTCAAAAGCCCTTTCTGAAAACAGCACATCCTTTTGGTGTACGTAATGCAATGCAATAGGTTTGAGAAGCTGACCTATTATGCATATGCACTGGGGGTCATTTTGAAAGTCCTGTGTATCGAGAGCTATGGTATAGAAGCCAATTCAGGCAATTTTCTTTTTGCTTTGAGCCAATGAATTGGCTAACTGTCAGTCATGCATCCTCGCTCTGCCTCAAAGCAAAGCATGTTTTGTTAAAAAAAATAAATGTCGTTATTTGCATTTTACAAAACTCAAACACCCCTCTCTATCAACAATCCCCTTCCATCCTACCTCCCCCGCCCGTATCCTTCCGCCTATGGATCCAGCAGGTACCTCCCTTATTTACACTCCCCGTTGAGGTTCCCACAAGACTGCACTTTATATAATGTCCAGAATTCTCAAGTTCTACGGGCACATTGGTCAACTATAGCCATTTTGGAGAAACGTGGGCACCGGCCCCAGTCTAACGCCCAATTGGTTCCCTTGAATAGAATAGGTAGCCCACTCCATTGCAATAAAGTGCCATATTTTCAGTGTCCACTAATGCTCGGTTGGGCTTTCTCGTCTTTTCCATTTCTGTGCCAATCCTAACCCCCCCCCTTAATGATCAGGACCATATACGCCATCATTTGTGCTTTGGAGAAGTCTCTATTCAGGGTCCCAGATACCACAGAGACATTCTTTAATTCCAAAACACCTCCTCCAATTTAGCAGTTATCCCCTCCCAATATGGTCATATCACTAGGCATGCCCAATAAATATGGGCCCAGTCCACCTTCACTGCACAGCCGTGCCTGCAGAACGCGAATGTTTTGGGGAACATATTATGGAGTGACTCCGGTGTTAAGTACCATTGCATCATAACTTTATACCACATTTTCTCTGAGTTGCATGGCCTTTGTACGTTTCGGTATATTCCTCCAGAGATGGTCCCACCGTCCCTGGGGTATGCTATGGGCCAATAATCACTCCCATTTCTGCATATATGGCCAATGCGCTTGTAGGACATGCTCTACAGAGAAGATACTATTTTCTGGGTGCCTGCTTGCACCGTTATATATATTTTTCAAAGGGGGTTAGTGGCCTAGTCGCAGCCTGTTTAATTGGTGGATCAGATAGCCAATGTCTAATCTGGCAATAACAACCTCCCGTCCTCTCCAACCTCAAAGGCCTCTTTGCAAGTCTCAAAAGTCCTTATTTCACGCCCCTGCACCAAGTCCCTTAAGCACCCTACAGTTTCCCATGAGTTAAAAGCGCCCCTTTCCATGCCCAGCGAGAAGTGTGGATACCAAATAAGGCCATTTGCCAAACCATTCCCCATTCCCATTTAAGCCCCCATAGGGCTCAATGGGAATGGGGAGGGCCCAAATAATGGGCCGGCGTATGCCAAGCCCGTTATTTGCCCCCAGGTCCCTTAACGGGTCCCGTCCTTAACACCTGGTCAGACCAGGCGTTAAGGAAGGGACCTGCTAAGGGACCTCGTAGTAGGGCAGTAAGGGATTACCGGCACCGGTCTCCTTACCGGTGCCCGGTATCCCTTACCGCCCCACTCGTAATGACCCCCAATGTCTTGCTTCGGTCCAATACTCACACCAAAGCTCAGCGCATGGTGGAAACCGAAATGAAGCCACCAACAGCACACCACTTATCCCACTCTTCTACTCCCTCTTCACCAGACTTGCCAAACCCACCTGTTTTTTAATTCACAGATCTGCCTAGGGACCAACTCCGTTAGTGACAGTGTGCTATATAAATACCTTTAACATTAATATTAACATGTTAGGTTTGTGGTCTTTGCTGAGCTACAGAACACCCAATAGGGGCACACCCGCCACTGTTGTGACCATGCTAGCCCATATTTTGGTTGGGTCTCCCCGAGACCCATTCTTTAATTACTCTAAATTGAGCCACCGCATAGTACGTGTCTGGGTTGAAAGCCTGCGATACAAATTTCAAGAGAGAAAAACCCAAAGATTATTTTTCCGAAATAATCTTTGGTCTGTTCTCCCATGAACATTCCCAACTTGGCCCTCGCCCCCATCCACACCGCCACCACACCCCCACCCCATTACTTACCTTGTGTCCCTGCGGCGCCTGTTCCCCTTTCACTTCCGTGATCGGGAACCAGCGCCGCAAGGTCCTTTTCTTTTTTTGGGTTTGCTGTGGGGGACACCCTTGCAACCCCCAATCACAATATAGTGAGCAAGGGCACAGAGGACACCCCCCGGAGCCCCCAGCACCGAATGCGTGATTTGGTAGAACTTTTTGGCCAAAATTTCAGCCAAATCACACATTCAGGCTTTTAAGCTCAGTCATTTTGTACAGTTCATAGTACATTGGAAAATGAGGTAGCCCTAGTCCTCCTTTGCTCCTTGGAGTCATCTAGGTATTTAGTGGTATCCAAAGGGTTTTATTGTGCCACACAAAGGCTGGCACTTTATCCAGTGCTTTTAAAAAGGATTTTGGGAGCGCCAACGGGAGAGCTTGATTATAATAGAATACCAGAGGAAGCACCACCATTTAAATGGATGCAATCATCCCCAGCCAAGACACAGAGGATGGCCCCATCTACTTAGATAATTTTAAATTTTGTTTAGGTTTGCCGTATAGTTGGCGTCATACATCCATTCCAACGTGTTAGTCTGTGACTCCCCAAATAAACAATGCCCTCTTGATTACACCTAAACGGGGTGTCTTCATGCACCTGTTATAAGACGCGCCCTTGGAGTGATAGGTTAAGAATTTTGATGTGTGCATATTTACTTTGTGCCCTACCATCTTCACAAATGCCACTATTTTAGAAACTAGCGCTCCTAGGGATACTGTGGAATTTGATACAGCTACTAGAATATCATCTGCAAAAGCCATCATTTTGTGTGCCCCCCCAAATGAATTCCCTTGATCTGGTTATTGGATCGGATCTTGGTCAAAAGTGACACCAAACAGATGACGAACAACAACAGGGAGAGCGGGAACCCTTGTTTAGTACCCCATGCAATAGGGATATTACGGAATAGTTGTTAATTAATTAACAGCAGTATTGTCTGGCCCGATAATTCGCGTGGACCATATGCAGAATTTGAGCTCCAAATCAGATATGTTCCATCGTGTGGAAGAGAAATTACCTTTCTACCTGGTTAAATGTCTTTTTAGCATCTAGGGAAACCAAGAGTTCCAAATGGCTCCTCGTTGTTGTCTTCTCTATAAAATGGCATGCACGTCTAATATTGTCATGCATCTGTTTAATGAAACCCGATTGATCTGGATCTATTAATTTGGGGAGTAATTTGTACATTCTATTCGCCAAGATCATGGTATATATTTTAGCATCTAGGTTGAACAATGTGATCGGACAATATGAAGTACAGTTAGTAAAATCTTTGTTAGCTTTTGCAAAGAGGACTACTTTCACTTCTTCCATGGATGACATGATGGTGTGATGGTCCCAACTGTCCTGAACAATAAAAAGTTTTGTCAACCATAGAGATCATTTTGTCTAATATGTTATATAGAATAAAGCTTGGAAATCATCCAGTCCCAGAGCTTTGTTAAATGGCAAGGATTTTATAGTTGTTTGTACCTCCTCCCCTGAAATACCCATTTCCAGTTGTTCCCTATCCCACACTGAAATCTTCATGAGCGACAGAGTTAAGGTATTCATTTTTGCAGGGCCTCTGATGGATAATACAATAAATATGGCACAGAATAAATGGTCTGCAAACCCCTGCCTCATGGACACTCCTTCCGCACTAATTCTGTCATGAACTGTCGCCTACGTCCCTTTTGGACCTCATGGTCCCTGACCCATAGAGCAAGAATGCAGTAACCCTCCCAACATGGCCGTCAAATACGAATCGCAGCTTGCCAGCCTTTACGTTACACGTTCAGCACACTACTAAACAGACACACCCCCACGGCTCTGCGCGTCTCAACGCTACTGCTCGCCGTAGCTGGACGTGTACTGCTTGAGTTCGCTCAGGGCTCCTAAATTCTATAACCCGGTTCCTTGATTCCTCCTCCTTTCCTTTCACCCTTCAATCTTGACCGAACTTTCCTGGATTTCGCCCACGCTCGAGTCACTGCTTCCGTGTTTCAGCGCGCAGACATTGTTCCTTCCTGGACAATCTGAACGAAGCACGCTAGAATCAGAAGATCCACGCACGGGCTTATACAAATCCCGGACCGTGCGAAAGAAGTCACAAAAGAAGGTTGCAAGCAAGCAGGAAAAAACAGGTGAGAAGGGGAGAGACTTGTGACAAATTCTCCTTTCTTTTTTATCTTCAATATCGTCTGGGCTGCTGAACGTTCCAAGTTGCCTGGCTAAGAGCCGTCCTGCTTGTTGGCACTTATATAATATTTCTTGTATATAATAACGTTTTCTCTGTTACCTGGCCCCTGACTCTTCTATAAGACTTCATGATTGCCTTTTTTGGTTGTATAGCCATGGCCTGCATTATCCCCTTCAGTTGGTATTCTAATTCCTGTTTTTTTAAAAAAAAAAATTATTTTATTTAACCCGAAGGTTTTTAAAAAAGAGTTTTGTGTTTGTGTTTTCTTGTCTGTCCTGTCACTGGAACCTTAAGATGTCTTTTCTTCATCAACGGTTGCCAGAATCAGGTCCAGAAATGTCACAGTGGCAGTTACCCAGCTGGTTCGACCGCCTCCAATTAGTCTTTGCCACCAGACCTCTTCATCAAAGATGTGAGCTGTGGCCAGTATTTGCTTTAGATAAGGTTTTCTAATCGATTCGACTCCCGGGCACGATAAAAGAAGGTGCCTCACTGTTTCAGCTGCAGATGGATCTTTGCAGAATCTACAGTTGTTAGAGAGTGCCAAGCCACGTATCTTCATAATTTCGTTTGTGTGCAACAAGTTTATTCAAGCTCTTAGAAAAGTGTTCCTCATCCTCCGATTTGGGTATTTTTCAACAAATGGTCGAAGGACATGGAGTTTGTAATGCGTGGGTGGCAGATGACCAGCCAGTTTGTATGATGCAGCTTTATCGCAGGTAGATGCCCAGTCCAGCTCGTTTAACTTTTTTTGGATTCTCGTTGGATTTTCCAGAAGCTCTTTTATGGAGCACATAATCAGTTTCAGTTTTAGTTCTTGTTCCTCGTACCATTGGTTTAGGGCAAGACATCGACCTCCCTCAACTTCGTTGCTTATCGCTTCAAGTAGCTTTGGGCGGGACCCTAGCAGGAGCTTCCTGAACAGCATCAGTGTGTTTCTCTTCACTGTTGCTAGTAGTGAAAGTTGGCTCATTTCTCGTCTTATTAGGATGATGGGCGTGGTGCAAGGTAGATTCAACACTTCTCTCCAATAATAACTTTCTAGTTTGAGCCAAGTTTTTTTTGGTATCCCTAGGATGGCTTCAGCACCATAAACCAGCGACGGGACAACTTTGGCTTTATAGAAGTCCACGATGGGAGTTAGGGAGAAGCGACCATACTTCCTGTCTATCGCTCTTGTCTGCAAAGTTAAGCTCTTTACTTTGGACAACAGCTGGTTTTGGACAGCGTCTTCATGTTTGGTGTTGTCAATCATTATGCCTAAGTATTTAAACTCTGCCACTTTCTCAATTTGCTCCCCTCCAAGGTTCCAGGCGTAATCATCACTTTTTTCTCTCCCCTTTCCAAAGAATAGAACTTTTGTTTTGGATTTTTTCATTTCCAAACGGTTTTCAGAGATGTAATTAGCAAAGTTGTTAAACTGGGGCTGTAGCCCTATTGCTGTTTGGTCAACAAGGATTACATCATCAGCATACAGGATTCTAGAGATTTTTGTTTTTCCCAGATGGGGCGGAAAAGCTCTAACCAAGTGCTCCATGTCCTTATAGTCTCCTATAAAGCTAAAAAAAAAAGCGCCGGGGCCAGAGGGCATCCTTGCTTCACCCCATGATTTGTTATAATCTCTTCAGATAGGGTTCCTCGATGGTCAAGCCTCACTTGCACTTTAGTATTCGTGTGGAGAGCAATGAGTGGATGTAGTAAGGACGCTGGACAGTTCCACTTTCTCAACTTGTTCCAAAGGCTTTGCCTATCTACTTTATCAAATGCTTGACATAGATCAATGAAGGCCATGTATGTTCTGGGCCCACCTACTTGCGACTTGCTTTTTAGGACACTTAGTGTTAGAATGTTAGTGTTTGTCCCTACGTTTCTTTTGAAGCCCGATTGGAACGGGTCGTTATAGGGTGCCCCACTCGCCCAGCTTTGGAAATGACGAAGAAGTAGGGATCCGTAGACTTTGACTATCACGTTTAGAAGAGCGATTGGTTGAAAGTTCATGGGATCGTCTCGCCTTCCTCTCTTGTATATTGGCACTATAACCGCAGTGGTCCAAGATGTCGGTAGTGCCTTTGCAACTGTTGATCTTCGAAAGACTTCGCTAATGAACCTCGCCCAAGCTTCTGGATGCTGTTTTAAGTGCATGTTTGTTAGGCCGTCCGGTCCCGGGGCCCTCGAATTTTTCAATTTTTTCACGATGTCCACTATATCTTCCTGATCGTGAAGCTCAATCCAGGGCTGGTCACTGTGGTCCTGTATGACACTCGAAGAAACAGTTGGATCGTTGAAATGCTTTGTGAAGTGCGATATCGAAGTGTCTTCTTCAATACCATTTATTAGTTGGTCTGTTGTAGTTCTTTCTGTTGAATTAATCAATGCCCAAAATTTGCGGGCGTTTTTACCACACACAAGCCTCAGCATTTCCTCAGAGTCTCTTTGATACATTGAAAGACAATAGTCTTTTAGCCATGACTTGTATTTCTTCTTCTCAAGAAGCCAGGCTAGTTTATTTGTCTCGGAACTGTCCCTTTTGAATGTTCTCTGAAGTTTCCTGAGAATGCGTCTTCTAGCGACTAGAACCAGATCGTAATTATGGGCCGACTTTTCAATAGATGTTGCACGAGTCTGGCTATGTTTTTTGAAGATGTTAAGGAGGGCACCATAATCAGGTAGGTTCCCAGTCACTCCTTGATTTTCAAGCTGGACGTATTTGCTTGTGAGAGTATTCACGTTTTTTAAAGTCAAGGACAGGCGATTGCCTTTCAAGTTGACTTCCACGTTTGTTTTGAATGACGCCTTATCAATGGGAATGACTGGCCATACTATGCACACCAGATTATGATCACTTGCCGTGGTTTTTATGACAGTGAAAGATGTAATCGTCGTCAGCACGGCTGGTGAAGCAAAGATATAATCTATTGTTGCAGAAGAAGTTTGGCCTTCCCAAGTCGGAATACAGTTTGTGCTCGGCAGAATAGTATCTAGGTTGACGAGCCATTTTTCACCCCGCAATTCTGCCTTGGTTTTTGCTTGATTTCCGGTCTTCATAGCACAGACTGCATTTAGGCCGCCACAAATGTATAGACAGGTTTCAGAGTGTGTAATATATGCTCTGTCAATTTCCTTCTCCAGCATGTCCAAAAAAATCTAGATCTGTGATAGCGTCTGGATTCCAATAGACGTTAATAATAATAGCTGAGGTCGTCACTGTTTTCTCCTGTACTTCGTTCCAGTAAGTCCGTTCCACCTGGACTGTTAACATAAGTAGGGATATAGTTAAGATTTTTGTCAGTTTGAACCCCTTTCGAATTCGGATTGCTGTTAGTAATCCCGAAGCTGGTCTACCTTTTGGGCCTTTTTTAGCCGATGTAAAAGCGATTTCATACCCATCCAGGACAGGTTTGGTGGTTAGCCATGTCTCCTGGAGACACAAGATGTCATAGAGAGCCAAGTTGACGTCGCTTGGCACAGTCAAGTGAGCGAATCCTCGGGTATTCCACGAACCTAGCTTCACAGTGGCGTCGAGTGTAGGTCCTGCCAGATCTTTGGTTGAAATCTGGACAGGCTCGGATTGCTACTTTCTCTGGGGAGCCAGTGCTTTCAGGAGCTAGGCCCACAGGTTTTATAAGGGGTAAGATTTTTCCCTATCTGTAGGTTTTATTGTATCTTTCGCTATGCTCTGCGTGCAGGTTCTTTTAAGTGAAATTGTAGGACCGATGGGGTACCTTTCGTATTTCGTTGCACCCTCTTCTTGGTCGTCTTTATAGCCGTTCCCGATAGGGGGGGCTCTTTCTGCATCTCTGGAAGAAGGCGCCTCAAATCTCGATGCGTCGTGCTGCTTTGCCTCTCTATCGGTTTTTCATTAACAGGCCCATTTTGGCACCATTCAATTTGATTAGTCTGGGTGTCGGATCTCTGAGAATCTGAGATGTTTGAGATTGTCTCTCGATTTCCATGGACTTGCATACGTTCTGCTTGTTTTCAGAGGTTTCTCCAAGTGCTCATGCTCGTCAGCTTCGATATCTTTTAGATCGTATCCCAGTTTTAACAACGGTGTCAGAGCCTCTCGTATCTTATGTTTAACAGACCGGGAGGTGATGTATAAATAGGTGTTTGCCTGGCGACCTTTATGGAATGGTTCTACTATTTGGAGGTCGGCTGGTTCTATTGATCTAAGTTTCGGAATACTATATAACAGTTCCATCACCGTTCCTCTGTTTAAGATGACCTGTCCTCGACTAGTGTGTATTTGTTCGAGTTTGAATGCGGGAATCTTGGGTTTCGCTGGTTGAGCTCTTGGTTTTAAGTTACGATTTTCTCGTGTGTCCTTACAGAGTCTATTTGATCTACTATATTCTCTTTCATCTTCTCTTCAGATATCGTTGGACGGCCCTCGGCCTGTATATTTCCTGGTTTCTTTTTGGCTGCTTATTTTCCTCCCACCTTTGCTGTTTGGGGAGTGAGTTGTTTCATCTAAATGATGCCTGTGATCTTCTACTCGGGGTTTGATGTTTTCCTTCAGGCGCGTCTGGTCTGTACTCCATTTGGCAATACCTGAGACCTTCTTGCAGCGGTCTTCCAAGGAGAGAAATGCTGAATGCTCGTCTGGTTCTATTGTCTCACTCACAGTTTTGGCTTCAGCCATTTGTCCATTCTGGATTTCTCTTGGTTGGTTGTCGTCGACGTTTGTTTCAACTCTTTTTTCATCATGTTGGCTCAGATTTTCTAAAGCTTCCTCCACCAGGAGGTCCTCAGTGTTTTTCGATATATTTGAAGAATTTGATGTCTCTAGGTCGATGCAAATTGGTGACGGGTCTTCCTCCGTTTCTTTAGAGATTGCCCTATTTGAGTTTGCAGTAGTCTTTGATGTACCATTCCTCTCCTCCTTTCTACCTACACAAGGCGTCGGATTTTTGTCTACGACTGGAAGGCAGAAGACTAATTGCTTTGTGCTGTTAGCTGTTTTAGCACTCGTTGGTATGCAGTCGACAAATATGCGGAAATCTTTGTTTGCTGCAAGTTCTGTTCCCTTCTTCTGCGGTTTATCCAGATCGATCAAAAATATTTGGTTGTTATCTTCACATACACAGTTTTGAAGTTTTTCACCCCCTAGCACACAGCTGCTGCTGCCTTTTTTTCCCCCGTGGACTTGTTGTTTTGTGTTGGCGTTTCGACCACGTTTTGTGGAGTAGAACAGGACTTATTGTGATTTATGGCAGCACTGCTTCGCTTGGAAGGTGGATCCACAGTTTGCGAACTTGACTCGTTGTGGTCCCTTGCGCCACTATTTTGTTTTGAAGATAGAGCCGCAGATTGTGAGAGGAGCTTATCGTAGCCGTTTGCTGTTCTGGAGGATGGCTGGCCGAGTGTAGACTCTATGGGCAAGGTTTGACATGCTACAGCTATAGTGGCGGCCGAAGTGTTAGATGCAGATTCCTTCGTACACACCTGGCGATCTGGAATGGTTTGGTCTCTGACTTTTCTTTTTCTAAGGCAGCGATGTAGCCCTCTAAGTAAGGTAATTTAGAGTGCATCATTGCCGACAGAGTAATGTGGTCTTTCAATGTGTCGTTAATGGCCTCATACAGTTTCCAAAAGGGCGCTAGAGCCACAGTCACTGCTGACATGATTGTCATAATGTCCAGCTTTTTCTTAGGTGATTCAGCAGAAGTGGCTTCTAGCAGCTCACTAGGTCTTCTGTCCTTAAAAGGACTAGATGCCGTTGAGGGTCTTTTTTAGAGCCTTTCGGCCGTGCTGGCGTGTTATGGGTGGTTTCATCTTTCCCTAGGTCTTTTCGATCCTTACAGGAGCCAGATTCTTCATGTTGCTCCTCGTGGTTGTTTGGCATGTCGAGGGGCACATTTTTCAGACTGATCTGGCTGTTTGCATCCGCTGATGGTATAGTCAAGCCTTCTACTGTAGGGTCTTTGTTGTCTCGTTGCCCGGATGTGGAACTAACCGTCTCTTCCATTGGGGGCAGAACCTCTAGCTGAGGTGTATCCTTTTGACAGAGAGGGTCAGTGACAGTCTGGGCCATATGTTCCTTGTTTGAGGCCCCCATTGAAGCCTCTGAGCAGTGCAAAACTTCTAGCATCTCGCTGTCGCTGATTTCACAGATGGTTTCGTGTTTTCTTTTGCAACTTTTCCCGAAAAAAATCGTTCATAGTTTGGGTGGGCGGAGTGTTATTTTCCCCTTGTCTTGTGTTTTCTTTTAATTTTATTATACGCCTAATCGTCCGTTTTCCCAGCTGCTTTGTTGTGTTGGTTTCACCACATACAACAGTGTCTTTCTTTCTTGGTAATTCGTTTCGCTGGGCTGGTTGTTCGTCAGTTTGTTCATCGGATGGTAATAGGCATAGATTATTATTTTAGGGATTGTTTTTGTTTTTTTGGACGTGGCCCTTCTTCATTGTTGGGGACTAAGTCTCTTGCTGTGGGGGAGGCTAAAGAGTTTTTGTATATCAGATCCCTCCCCTCCTCCAGATTGGTCCCACTCCATGTTTGTATCTGACTTTTTATTTTTTTGTAAATCCATATGTGGAAGCAACTGACTTTCTTGAGCAGGTTGCGGGTGCATTTCCACATCCACCCTAACTAGTTTTCCTGTTGTGGAACCGCCAGACTGCACGGCTGCCAAGTGACCACGCTGTGGGCGCTTTCATGCTGCTTGTTGAGCTGGTTGTCCGGGGGAACACCCTCCAGGGTGCCCACTGTGGGATTGTTTGGTGCTTTCTCCTCAAACCCAACAATCGGGCTGTGTCCCACCGATGGGAGGGCTGCGACGCCAGCCACCGGGCATTCCTCTGTCTCCAACTCCTGCTCCCCCAGGCCGGACCCACCCCTTGCCGAGCAAATCAACGCCATCTGTCCTCCGACAAGCAGCGAGGAGGACGCGGCGCGAAGAAGGGAGCCAGGCTGGAGAGCGTCGCCGCCAGACAAGGCCGACGAGTCGGGAGGATCCTGTTCGAGTCGCGGTAAACCAAGATTCGTTGCCGTTGTATTTGTGCAGACTCGCTGAGTAGATAATCTAGCAGCCGAGTCCTCACCTGTTATCTCACCAGTCAACGGCATGAGCAGGGGGGGAGAGATAGATTGCAGGTGTTTCGGGCCTTGGTTAAAACCTGTCTCTGAGATTTGTTTGATTTTTGCGGGCACCCTCGCTGTTGGGAGGGGTCACTGCTGGAGGGTCTCTGTGGAGCAAAGCCCCCACTTCTCCAACGTCGCGGTCTGAGGTGTCATCCACTGCGTTGCCGGCACCATCGAGGTTTAGGGTCTAGGAGCTGTTTCTTGTTGCTTTCCACTCGTGACCGTGAGCGCGAGCTCCTCTGACGGGCCTCTTCATGGGCCGCGGAAATTAGCGGGGTAGCGTCCTCGGCGTCCATGGCTGCCATAGACTGCCTGAGACTGCTACTCTGCCACTACTCCGCGGCCGCTCCGCGGTGGAATGGAGCTTTTGACTGCTCACGCTGCTCACACTGAGAAAAAACACTGAAGACAGACTAGAGTGTTTGCTGGAAGAAAGAGTAGCTGCAGTCACTGCCTGAGACTGCTACTCTGCCGCTACTACGACCTGTTTTAACAGGTCCCATTTCCTCTCTCTCGCTGCTTTCATTGCAATTACGTCGCTACTTATCACCACTTTAAATGCTTCCCATAATGTGGCTAGAGTGACCTCCGTGCTCGCATTTTCTGTAAAGTAGGTTTCTATTCTACCCCACCACCCCACCCCCAAAGAATCCAGTAGCACTTTGTCTTTCAATACATCACCTAGAAATACCCATTTCCAGATACCACTACCACACTTGGATGTCCATTATGGCTTGAATGACGGCATGATCTGGACCCTTCCTCTATATCTATATCTACCAATCTCCCCATCAGCCACGAGGATATCCAGATGTAATCTATCCAGGAAAATGATTGATGGACATGTGAATAAAATGAGAAACCCCCTTCATCCCTTTTGACCCCCCGCTCCAGGCATCTTTAAGTGCTAGGTATTCAAATCTCTGTTTTAGAGTTTTAGACGGGGGTGTTTATCTTTCGCATTAGCTTGAAAGATTCTTGGGTATGATCAGAGCTTAAACTTTGCTTTGTTGCTTTTTCTTATGCAAGTTTCTTGCATTGCTATTATATCTGGCTTTTCCTGCCTGAGAAACGCTTCCACCTTTGTCCTCTTCACTGGGGAATTAAATTCCTTAAAGTTATAGGTAGGTAGTTTGAATTGATATGCATAGTGGATTTGTCAGTACCATCTTCTTTTTTTTCTTCAGAAACAATGACCTTCCCTGTGGCCACTCTGGATTCCCCCCTCCCACCTCACCCCTCAAACAAACACGATAACTCCTGTGAGGAATCAGAAATGAGAGGCAAACACAAAGGAATAGTTTTCTCAGTTTCAGACATGTTTATTAAAAAGAAACAGGTTGGATGAACGCCTCTCAATACCAATCCTAAGGAAAGTTTCCCTGCGTAGGAAACTAAAACTAAAGCCAAAACATTCTAATCTGACCCTCACACTAAAAATTAACTAAGAGCATAAGGAAATGTCTCTGACTTAGAATTGGCAACAAAGTTGTTCATAATCAAACGTAAACAAAAAACATTTCATGGGAGGGCTTCACATACCTGGGAGTTCAGATCGGTCCCGATCCACTTCACCTTCTTTCTCGTAACCTATATCCTGTGATGGAGCAATTTCTGCAAGATGTGAGGCACTGACAAACCCTACCTATAACTCTTCTGGGAAAGGCGGCGCTGTTCAAGATGCTTATATTACCCTGGTATCTATATCTTCCAGAATACCCCACTTCTGGTGCCCCGGCCGGAGCTCGCCAGAGTGGATTCGGCCCTGAGGGACCTGCCGTGGAATGGGAAGCAGTCTAGGATTGTTTTGTCCACGCTACAATGCTCAGTGTGGGTGGGAGGCATTGGGCTGCCGAATATGGTACATTACTACTGGGCCTCCCAAATGGCAGTGGTCAATGACTGGTTACACAGGGACCGACACCTACCTCTTGTGAAGGCTGAACGGGCATGGATGGGGAAGGTCAAGCTGCTTCAGGTACTGTATGGGGATGGTAGTGATCTGGTTTTGCCTGGGGTAACCAGACATGTTGTCAAGGTCTGGAGGGGTGCGCTTCAGGGCATTGGAAGGGGGGCGGGAGGCCGACGCGTGCCCAGCCCTTCTGGCAGAATATGCTTTTACCCAAAGATAACAAGATTGGTGTTTTGGTATCTGGGCCCGCCGCAGTATTCTCACTCTTAATCATGCACTGTGAGGGTGCCCGGGAGGGTCTTGTCTCCTTCCCCCAACCTACAGCACTCATGGGCTTCCGGCAGCCGAATGCTTTCATTATATTCAAATCACGCATGCGCTACATGCTCAATTCTCTGATGTGCATGCTGTCCCACCCTGCTCCCCTTTAGAGGCCAATATTTTGGCTCCGCGAATAGACATGAAAGTTACCTTGGTCATGTACCAATGCAGATCTTCCTTCGCGTTAGAGTTGCTTTAACTGCAGCATCGGTTGGAGGCGGAGGTTCTAGACCCGGGGGAGTCCCCAATGTCCTCCCAATTTCACTTGATCCAGCTACAATATGACATAGACAATACTACTTGCGAATGCTGCTCTTTAGATGTGGTTGTGCGGCCCACAGGCGATGCAATCAAGCATACCGTAACTTTTCCCATATTATATGGTCAGCATCTGAGGATATGCCGCTTTTGGGAAAGAGTTTCAGATATGTTGGTGCCTGGAAAGTAGTGCCTGTTGAACCTAAAAATTGTTGGGAATCTGGTGTGCACACTCTGATCCCTTTGATAAGGTGCGGATATCTACAGCAGTCATTCTGGCTAAAAGAAACATTGCTATGATGTGGGGCAACCCAGATGTGCCAAAGTATCAAAGTTCCAGACCTGGATATATGTATGCCCTATGAAAAGCCAAATATATAACGCATGGGGGTGCCCAGCTAAATTCCAGAAGATATGGAAAAATTGGGAGGGAGCCTTGTGATGAGTTCTTCAAAGGGACGGGATGTGTAGTTAGACCGGTCTGTGTTTAGGTTTATGAGCTGATCTGCTCATTGCCTTTTGTAATCACGGAACCTCTTGTATGGGGCCATTCATGGTGCTGCCATTCAAGGTGTTATATACATTTAAAAAAAGCAAATGAATAAATCCAACAGCAAACTATTTTCCAAGGAAGAAGCCTTGGGTCCAGAGGGTGGTTCCCTTCCCCTGGATTTTTAGGCGGAATGGCTAAAGTGTCTCTTTCAAACAACAGATTCTTAATGTCCAATAGGATGGAAACAAAATGTCTCTTCCAAATAATCCCCTTGGTTCTCTGGACTAGGTACAGAAAGTTCTTGTGCAAACAATGCATTCCATAACATTCAACTCTATCTTAGTTTCTTTGTACTCTATTCAGAAAAATGGGTTTTATGACATTCAGTTCTTCCTTGGTATCTTTATACAAGAGGTCTTATTCAGATGAGAGATTTTACACAAGGGTTTAACTTCTGTACATTGGAGGATTACCTGCTGTGCTTCTTCATCAGGAATCCTCTTGTAAGATCTTTAGATTTCCTGGTGTACTCCCCCGCCAGGTATCTTGTTTCAAAAAGTCTTTATTCAACTTCACAACTAAAAACACTTGGTGCCTCTACTCATCAAGACCTCCTTCATGTGTTTTCTAGATTCCCCGGTTTACTTCTCTGTTGGGTATTTTGCAACATGGGTACATTTCCTTTTTACATCGAGTGGTTCTCTTGGTATATTCCCCTGCCAGGAATCCTTTGGTGGGCTATTCAGATGCCCTGGTGTACTCTCCTGCCAGGTATCTTTCCACAGTTTTAAATGTTGTATTAAATTCCAAAATGCCCTGGCCTTGTATATTTGGTTGCCAGGACTTTATGGCATTCTTAGATCCCCTGGTATACTGCCCTGCCAGGTATCTTGCCACAATATCTTACAACTTTCTATCTTTTAGTGGATTGCCTGGTATACTCCCCTGCAAGGAATTCTTCTCTGGGGTCCTGCAGATGAACAAGTTACTTCTTACCTGGTAACGTTCTTTCAACGGGATGTTCCTCCGACGTATTCCTTATCTTTGATAATACTTTTCCAGCTTGCTGGCCTCGGAAATTTTTTCTGTAGAGGGCGCTGCGCGTCGACGTCCGCCGAGTCGATGTCCCTCGACGGCCACCGTATCGGCGCCGACGTCATCATGCCCATAAATAGCCACGCGCTGCGTCCGTTGCTCAGTTCCGTTTTGTAGCATAAGAAAAGTCATGCCTGAATTGGTTAGTGACCTTGAAGGAGCGTAAGCTGCAACCACAAGGGAAGTTATCACTGCGGGGATGGTTGGGAGGGGCGATAAGGAATACGTCGGAGGAACATCCCGTCGAAAGAACGTTATCAGGTAAGAAGTAACTTGTTCTTCGAAGGGATTGTGTCCTCCGACGTATTCCTTATCTTTGATAGACTCCCATAGCAGTGGCATGTAATTGGAGGTGGGAGTGATAGTGATATGTATCCCTTTAGGGATGGACCGAATGTAATACGGCCTTGCCAAATCTGGTCTCTTGAGCAGTGGAGGAATCCAGATTGTAAAATTTTGTGAATGTATGTGCGGACGACCATGTGGCAGCCGCACATATGTCCCGGACCAGTACCCCTCTTTGGAGAGCCGAAGAGGCTGCGATACCCCTGGTTGAATGAGCCCTGAGATTTTGGGGTGGCTCTTTCCCTGCTAGTCTACAGCATTCCAGAATGGCCAAAATAATCCACCTGGAGATGGTCTATTTTGTTATGGGTAGTCCCAACGTGTGACCCGAGTATCCTACAAACAGTTGGTCTGCTTGCCTGATCCTAGCCATTCTGCTGATGTAAAAGCTGAGAGCTCGCCTAGGGTCCAGCCTATGTAGCCTTTCCTCCTCTTTCCCCGGATGGGGAGGAGGGTAGAATGAAGGCAAGGTCATTTTCTGTGTAATATGAAATTCAGAAACCACCTTTGGGAGGTAATTAGGCTTCACCTGTAGGAAAACTTTGTCCTTGTGGAAGATTGTATGTGGGGGTTTACAGGAGAGAGCTTGTAGCTCACGCACCCTCCTAGCAGATGTTAGTGTTACCAATAGAACAAGAGTGAAGTGGTTCGAATGGAGTGCCCATTAAGAAGTTTAAGACAAAGTCCCATAAGGGAACCTGGAATGGTTTTGGAGGGTAAACATTAGTTAGTCCCTTGAGAAATTGTACCACTAGAGGAATTTTGAAATACGATGGTTCCTCCGCAGTGCGCTTGAAGATAGAGAGTGCTGCCAGATAGCCTTTTACAGTGCCCACTTGAAGGCCTGAGTTTGCCAAGTAGAGTAGAAACGATAACACCGTTGGTGTACCACATGAAAAAGGGTCGATATTCTGTTCCCTACACCAGCTGCAAAATTTGTTCCAACGGCAGCGGTATAAAGACTTTGTTGCTGATCTTCTGGCCGAAAGCAACACCTCCATGACGTCATCAGGGAGATCCCAATCCATGTACCTCAACCTTTCAGAAGCCAAGCATGAAGATTGAGAGTTCTGGTGTCTGGATGGAGAACCTGACCTCCCTTCTGCGAGAGAAGATTCTCTTTGAGTGGAAGACGGATTGGAGGACAGATGGACATATCTAGAAGGTCCGGGTACCACGTTCTCTTGGCCCAATCCGGGGCAATTAGGATCATGGTTTTCCGGAATCTTCTCAACCTCCAGATCATTTGAGGAATAACAGGGACTGGTGGGAACGCGTAAAGGAGTGGAAACTCCCAGTCCACTACGAACGCATCTCCTAGAGCTCCTCTCGGGGGAAATTCCCTTGAACAGAACAGATCGCATTTCCTGTTGGTGCTTGTGGCGAACAGATCCACCTGAGGGGTTCCCCAAAGGGCGAAGATCTGTTGAAGGACTTCCTTAGCTAGCTCCCACTCGTGGGAGACTGCTCTGCCTGCTCAGAGGGTCCGCTGTCAAGTTCTTCTCTCCGGCTAGGTGGACTGCCGATAGAGAGATTCCTTCCCGAATTGCCCAAAACCAGAGCTGCATTGCCTCTCTGCACAGTGGCAGTGATCCTACGCCTCCTCTTTTGTTGAGGTAGTGCATGGCCACTGTGTTGTCCATCATTATCAGGACATTTCTCCCCTGTACTGATGGCAGGAAAGCTTTCAGCGCTAGTCTGATCGCTCTCAGCTCTAATAGGTTGATGTGTAGTCTGGACTCCGATGGAGACCAACGACCGCTGATGGTCAAGTCGTTGGCATGGGCTCCCCACCCCGTGAGTGAGGCGTCTGTGACTACTGTTATCTCCGGCCATGGTTGCCAAAACAGTTCTCCTTTCAAGATGTTCACTGGATAGGCCCACCATTGAAGGTCACGGGCTACCTTGTCCGGAATCCGGAGGAGATCTGTCATTCTCCCTGAGAACTGTGACCACTCACTTCTCAGTGCCCACTGAAGAGATCTCATTCTCAGGCGAGCCTCTGGCACAAGGAAGATGTAGGATGCCATGAGGCCTAGCAACCTCAAAAAGTCGAAGGCTGGGAGACGTTGGGCATTTTGAAACTTGGTGACCATCTGTAGAATATCTTGAGCTCTCACCTCTGGTGGCGAGGCTTTTCTCAGGGAAGTGTCCAGGACCGCACCAATGAACTGGAGTCTCTGTGATGGTATCATCTGTGACTTCTTTAAATTGAGGGAGAAGCCCAGTCTGTGAAGGAAGAGGCAGACATAATATAGCTGGGCCTGTTCCGAAGATACGGCCCTGATCAGCCAATCGTCCAGGTAGGGGTAGACGTGGATCTCTTCCCTCCTTAGACTCACCGCCACTACCGACATCAGCTTGGTGAAGACCCTCGGGTCGGAGGTCAGCCCAAATGGCAGAGCTCGAAATTGATAATGAGTCGCCAATTGCGAACCTCAGGTATTTCCTGCGTTTGAGATGGATTGGCACATGGAAATAAGCATCCTGAAGGTCCAGAGATACCAGCCAGTCCTGGAGCTGGAGGGCCTGAAGGATCTGAGAGAGAGTTACCGTCTTGAACTTGTCCTTCCTGAGGAACTTGTTCAATTCTCGTAAGTCCAGGATGGGTCTCAGTCCTCTGTCTTTCTTTGGTATGAGAAAGTAGGGGGGGGGGAGGAGTACCAGCCCTTGTTCCTGTCCGCTACAGGTACCGGTTCTATGGCACCTTTCTCTAGCAGGTCTATAATTTCCTGCAAGAGGAGCGGATCTGGAACTTTTAGAGAGCTGTTCCCCGGTGGATGACTCTGAGGGATGTGTAGAAAGGGTAGGCAGTAACCTTGGGCAACTGTCTCCAATGCACAAGCATCTGACGGTATAGCCTGCCATTCCGTCAGATGGTGAGTTAACCTGCCCCCTACAGGTGTATTGTGTGGGAAGGCCTCAGAGTGGTATGGGGCCGGCTGATGCAGATGCCGAGGGTAAAGAGGCACCTGCTGCTGCTGCGGTCTTAGTACTTTTGACCCGTCCACCTCGGGTGGATCTCCGTTGAGCCGGCTGTCCTCTGCCTTTCCCGAATGCGGAATAATAGCGAAAGGACTTTCCTCTCCCAGAGGTTCCTGAGGGGCGAAAAGGAGTTTGGCGGATAGCAGCTCCTAAGGGTTTTTCTGCTGCTTTAGAAGTTTGCAAGTTTTCCAGACTGTCATCAGCCTTTTTCCCGAACAATGAAGAGCCGTCAAAGGGCATATTCAAAAGTCTGGCCTGTACATCAGGGGCAAAGCCCGACTTTCGCAACCAGGCATGCCTGCGGATTGTTGTACTTGCCGCCATGGCCCTGCTGATACTGTCAGCGGAATCGATGCCAGTTTGAAGTGATTCGCACATGGCATATTTGCCATCTTTAGTAATGTTAAGGAAGGCTTCTTTTTCCTCTCCTTCGGGTATGCAGTCAGCCGCTGATGAAGCACACTCCCGTAGTGTGTGACTGAACCTGGCGAGCGTACAGGTGGCGTTGATGGACTTCAACACCATACTACAGGCAGAGAAGACTTTCTTTGCCATAGAGTCGTACCTCTTGTCATCTCTATCCTGTGGAACAGTAGGGTAAGCGGTCTTACTGCTAGATGAAGTTGCTGCTTGAACCACCAGGCTCTCTGGGGTCGGGCGTTTTGACAGGTATTCAGGGTCAGCAGCCGCTACCCTATACTTGGTTGACAATCTTTTATTGACTGCAAGGATAACTTCGGGAGTTTGCATGGAAGGGGACCACCGGGTCCTCCTGTGGGCCTTTGTCCAATATATCTGTTAGGTCATCCTGTTGGAAAACAGGTGAAGGCGCAGACCAACCCATAAACTCAATTATTCTTGCCATGAGGGTTCTATATGGTGTTTCGGCATGATCCCCTGGGTCTGGCTTAACAAATTCCACTTCTGGGGAAGTGTCCAGCCCAATTGCCTCATGTAGTGACTCCTGTAGTTCCTTCAGCCTTCTTTCCTCAGAGGTGAAATCCTCTGCAGTAGGCAGTGTGGTCCTCTGTAATCTGAATGTTTCCTGGTCAGAATCTTCCCCTTCTTCATAAATTGAAGAAAGTCCAGGGTATTCTGACCTCTGAAATGGAGTAAAACCCATTTCTAAGGCAGAAGGAGCCAAACTCGTCGTTATTGGACGAGAAAACGCCGATATAACAGGCTTTGAAGGCACCGAAAATGGCGTCGAAATAACTGGAAGGGGTCTCGAAGTCGTGCAGGAGGCCCTTGAAATCACCATTGGCTGTGGGATGGCCTTGGTCCTCTCTTTCATCGGCGTCGAGTCGATCGACCGATGCGTCGAGGAACTCTTCGACAACAGCGTCGATGGCGCCGATCCATGCATCGACGGAATCCTCGACGACGGCATCGAAGACGGTGCCTTCTTACCCGATGGCTCATGGCGCTCTCGGGTGGAATGCTTCGCCGGGTGCTGCGACTCGCGGCGTTTTGATTTTTTGGGTTTTTCACCCGGGGTATCACCCTCAGCTGTCTTCGAGGGGGTCAAGGCCGCGTTCTCGAAGACGCTTAACATTTTCTTTCTGAATTCCTCCCACTCAGCTTGAGAACTGTGTTTGGTGGGACCGGAGACTCTTTCTGGGGACACAGAAGACGACGAGGAATGGGACCTTCGACGTCTTTTTGAGTGTCTTGATCTCAACGGATGGTGGGAGCTGCTTCGAGATCTAGAATGGGAATGTTTTCGACGGCGAGGAGACGAATGCCTCGACTCAGCCGACGAAACTTTCAAGGAGGTTTTGGCTGACTTACCTCTCTCGAGCTTCCCCTTGCGCTCCTTCAAGGCGTTCGCCATCATGGACATGCAGTCCTCACACTCCGAACAATGGTGCTCGGATCCAAAGCACCATAAGCAGGCCCTGTGTGGATCCGTTTTTGACATTTTTTTACCGCAGTCTCGACATTTCTTGAAGCCGGACCGCGGCGTCGTCGGTTCTGATGAAGAAGCCATCGAGAACGATAAGGAATATTCGAGTAGATAATAGATAGTTAACCTGACCGAACTGAGCAACGACGTTCCGAGGCCCCACGAAGCGCGGAAAAACGGAACTGAGCAACGGACGCAGCGCGTGGCTATTTATGGGCATGATGACGTCGGCGCCGATACGGTGACCGTCGAGGGACATCGACTCAGCGGACGTCGACGCGCAGTGCCCTCTATAGAAAAAAATTCCGAGGCCAGCAAGCTGGAAACATATTATCAAAGATAAGGAATACGTTGGAGGACACAATCCCTTCGAAATTATATGATATGGCATTTTTAACACGCCTATACACAAGTGTTTCAAGGCACGACGAGGCAAGGGAGGGGAACAAAGGGAGGACGGACAATGATCCTACTAGGCCAGGTGTCATTCAGATCGCGCAAATGCATGGGAGGGAGGCAGAGACAGTGCAGTAGATGAGAAAGATGATAACAATAAGTACGGCCAACAAGTGGCAAGTGCAATGGTAAGTGCATACATCAGGTGTCAAGGGCTGGTAGGGAGACTGCAGCAATACAGAACCAGTCCCCCAGTGCGGGGGTTGCCAGGTGGGTAGTGCAGGTGTGTGACGCTGGCGGGAGGTGGGGGGGACCTGGGCCCGAGATCAGAGGGTGTCCACGTCACCAGTGTAATTCCGGTAACAGCCAGGAGGTCAGCAGAGGAGAGGAGGAGAAAAGGCGGAAGCAAAGAGAAAGGTTTTGAGGTGCTTCCGGAACCAGAGATGGTTCTCTGAGTTTGAGGGAGGCAGGGAGGCTGTTCCAGAGGGAGGCCCCGGCTGAAGAGAGAGATCTACCACCAACTCGTTGCTTGGAGGAGTGACTGACCCTGAGGGAGTTGGAGGTGGAGGAGCGGAGAGCTCGAGGAGGAAGATATTTAGGAAGAGAGAGTTTAAGGTATTGAGGCCCCTGGCCCCAGAAGGGTTTTGAACTTAATCCTCGCAGCCACAGGCAGCCAGTGCAGAGATCTCAGTCCTGGAGAGATACGACCCCGGGGCTTGAGGCCAAGGACAAGTCTCGCAGTCCTGTTCTGGATAAGTTGCAGAGGGCGGAGGGTAGAAGCAGGCAGATTTAGAAAGAGACTGTTTCAATAGTCCAGCCTAGAGAAAACCAGAGCTCTGGAGACAGTGAGCTTCTGGGGGAAGGAGAGGAAAGGAAGAATACCTCTGAGGAGGTGCAGTTGGTAGTGTGACTTATTAGAGATGTCAGAGATGTGAGGAGAGAAGGAGAGTGTGGAGTCGAAGATGACCCTGATGTTTTTATCCTCAAAGGTGGGCGCAGGAGGGGGGCCAAGAGAGGCTGGCCAGAGAGCTACATGGATGGAGGGAGCGGGTTTGAGGAGAATCTGGTATACTTCTCTGCCAGGTATCTTCCCCCCACACAAATGTCAACTGCCTAGTGTACTTCTTTCAACAAGGTTTATTCTCAATTTCACAGCCCTTAAAGTAAGCCACAGTTATATCACTTAGCTGTTTTTCTATTTGCTTGCTTAAGGTAATACTTGTCTCAACTTCTCCCACATTGACATCTCATACATGGGGACTTGTTCAGGTTTTGTCGCTGCACTTTATCTTGTAGATATTCAAAAGATCTTAATTAATTTACTTGTGTACATGCCCGTCAGTAAGCTCCGGGTCCGCAATACCTCTGGGCAGACTCACTGGTTCTTTGGAGCGTTCCCGATCCGTGGCGTGTCTCCACTGGCTTCTCACTGTCACCTGGACTAGAGAATTCTGCTTTTTCGGCACAGCCGTAGAGCTCCTCTGCTGCTCCTAGCACTCCAACGGTCCTCTGCTGTGTCTCTCCTTTCTTCTCGTCACGCCGGAATGCGAGTCTCACATTTGCGAGCTGCCACATAGATGTGCCTGTTCTCTCGACTTCTTCTGGCACAGTCCTCTCCAGTTATGCCTTCTCTTGGAGTGTGGATGCCATCTTTAAATGTCCCACGCACTTGTGATTTAAATCAAACTAGTCTGCAAATTCAACTTTGAGTTTCTTTCAATCTGCAACAACTCCTCCCTCCTTTTGTTCGTCTCAGTACTTGAGGCTTTATGGGAGTTCAAGTCCCTAGAGTTTATGGGATTTCTAAAATAATGTTTAGGAGTTGTATTTTAGAAAAATAAACACCAGAAACAGGGGATGCGTGTGTGGTTTATCTTAGAGGTAGGATGGGGATTTAAGAATGGCAGGGTGCTATCTGATGTTTGGGTGTCATAGGGTTTTCTTCAAGAGAAAGGGGTTGGGGGTGGTGGGAATACTGCATCCCTTCCAGTCGAATCACCACCTCCCCACGGCAGTTTCCTCCAACATGATCCTCCCTCATAATACTACCCCCAGGGTCAGGATCACGCGGTGGCTGCTGACCGCACCTCCCCTCCCCCCCGACCACATTGGAGGAGGTCTGTGTAAGGGAGAATTCTCATAAATGGCTGATTTCCCTTACCTAATGAGTCCATCAGTAGCTTTGCTGGATTTTCCCACTCTTTAAAAAAAAAAATGTTTTAAACAATTTGTATTGGTTTATTCAAACAAACAATACAAACCAAACTTGCAGTGCACATATCAGCAGCTCAGTTATACATCGCTTAATTCCGGTCACTGCTCCCTTTATCCCACCCCCCATTCCGAGCCTATTACTTTTCCTGCATCTTGTGGTAGGGTCTCCACTTCTGTGGGTTCTGCCGGGTCTTGTATTGACCCAAACAACTGCGCTATTAATAATTTCCAGGCCATCAGGGTCCCCGCCTCCTCCTCTCCCCCTACATTGCTCGCTTCTTGCCATACCATGGTTTCTGCATCCACCCATTTCTGCAACTCTTTCCACCACACCTCCACCCGTGGTCTGTGACATGTCTTCCACCCCATGGCAATTCTTCTTTTTGCGAGCACATATGCTAGATGTTTCAATTTACTCACATGCTTGAGTTTCTGCGATCTGGGGAATCCCCCCAACAAACAGGCCCACACTGTATCCACCACAATCTTGACCCCCCTCTCCACTAGTTTCTGCGCTACTTCACCCCAGAAGCGCTCAATAACCGGGCATGACCAAAACATGTGTACCATGCCAGCCTTTTCTTCATCGCATTTGGGACATGCTTGTTGTCCTGCATTTGCAAACCTAGATATCCTCTGGGGTGACATATATGCCCTATGTGTAATATACAGTTGTATCTGTTTCAATCTCGCATTCCTCGACACATTTTTATGGTACCCCCGGGCACGTTCCCACATCCCGTCCTCCATCTGGGCTCCTACTTCCGCTTTCCAGTCTAGTCTCAATTGTGTTAATTCCTTCCCAACCTTAGACATCATCATCTCGTATAGTCTAGAGATCTTGTGCCCCCCCTCCGTTATATTATATATTATATCTATGGTGGCGTCTGGTTCTTCTTCCAGTACCGTTTCGTCCATGTTCCTAATTCTCTGCACCATTCTGTGATACGGAATATACTGGCCCCTGTGTAACCCCATTTCCTCCCCAAGCGCTTCAAAATCTGTGATGGTCCCCTCTCGCCAGATATCACCCATTGTTACTAGCCCAACTGGTTCCCAGTGGTTCCCGATTATCATCCTTTGCTGCTCTTCTCCCCCTGCCAGTGCAACTAGTGGTACCTGGGGGGGAACATGGGAATGGGTTCTCCATCATCTGGCATGCCCGGCGCCACATCTTCCACCCAAGCATCATCATCTTGGGGCGCCCTTCCATTTCCGTCTTGGGCAGCCAGATCATCTCTCGTAAGTAAAATGGGGCACAGTTTTGTCCAACCAACCTGGATTCGGAAGCCATTTCATCTGAGAGCCATTTAGCGATATACTGCAGTTGGCTTGCTACATAATAGACCTCATAATTAGGTAGTTTTATCCCCCCTTTTTCATAAAAGTTCTGTAGCTTCCATAGTGCCACTCTATTTCTCGTACCATGCCACAAGAAGTCCCTGCACATACTGTTCAGTTTAATGAAGAACCTCTTGGGTATCAGGTATGGTATATTCCCAAAATAGTGCAGGAGCCTAGCTAGGACCACCATCTTTAACATTGCTCCACGTCTCATCATTGCTAGGGGCAACTTCACCCAAAATCTCATGCAATTCTCGATTTTCTTCATGGCTACCTCAGTGTTGTGCCTATGCTCCTCCTCCACTGTGTGGTACACGTCTATCCCAAGATAACGAAAATACTAACTGCCCATGGTATCTGTAACACCGGTAACCATTCCACTGGAATCCCCCTATAACCGCCTAGTGGGAAAATGCTAGATTTCTGAGGATTCACCCCAATACCAGACAACCCCGCATATCTCTCCATCAATTCCAAAATGTATTGGAGATTTTCCTCCGGGTGCCGGAAGTACAGCAACACATCGTCTGCATATAAGGAGATCAAATGTCGTTCCCCTCCCACAGCTATACCTATGATATATTGTTGTTTCAGGTATATTGCTAGGGGTTACAGGGCCAATGTATAGAGCATTGGAGACCAAGGACATCCCTGTCTGGTGCCTCTACGGAGTTGCCATCTCTCTGATATCACCGTTCCTGTTCTAACTCTGGCCAGCGGTTCACTATATAGCATCTTTCGGCCATTGTATATATCCAGGCCCCATCCCATAGACCGCCAGGGCCGCCAGTAGCCATGGCCACTTGACTGAGTCAAAGGCCTTACTGCATCCAAAGGCAATTGCCATTTCGCCCTCGTTCCCGCTCCCAAACTCAATAACCTGTTGGAGTCGTCTAAGATTATTAGTTATATTCCTATGCGGGACATAGCCCGTCTGGTCGGGGTGTATTAGTTTACCTATAACTCTCCTCAGTCCATTTGGCAAAACAGCCATCAGTATCTTGCTGTATTGGTTCAACATCGACAACGGTCTATAGGAACCACAGCTATGCCCAGGCTTGTTGGGTTTGGGAAGCGGTATTATGATCACTTTTCTAAGTGACTCTGGCAGTCTTCCCACCTCAAAGGCTTTATTTAACATTTCTAACATGGGGGGCGGGGGGGGGGGCACCTCTTCTTTATATACTTTATAAAATTCACTTGGGAGTCCATCAGCCCCCGGAGTATTACTAGTGGGCAGCTGCCTCACCACCTCTTCTAACTCCTCCAAAGTAATCGGTGCATCCAACTCCTCTCTTTCCTCAGCGCTTATCTTGGGCAGTCCTATATCCTCCAGTGTTTGTTATCGTCGCGTGACCACTTCCCCCATCATCCCCATATAGTAACCCATAATAATCTGCAAACTCCGGATTAACTCCCTCTTGAGTGTCAGCTACACTACCCTCTTCCCTCGTTATCGTTCTAATCCTGGGTCTGGGGGTTTCGCTCTTGTATAACCATGCCAGGAGTCTCCCTGTTTTATCCCCTACTGCATGCCGTCTCTCTATATATCTTTTATAGTTGAGGTTACACAGTCTTTCCCACTGCCCCTCACATTTATGCTGCAGTTTAAGTATCAGTGCCATGTCTTCCTTAGTGTTACTTCCTTTTTTCAATACCTTTTCCAGTTCCCCTTCTGCTTCTTGTAGGTCAGCCAAGATACGCGCCCCTGCAGACCTTTAGATTTTGCAATGGCTACCCCTCTCATCACAACTTTGAAGGCTTCCCATAATGTGCCTGCCGAATCCACGCTACCAGTATTCAATTCAAAATAGTTTATAATCTCCTCCCTCATATCCTCCCTCAAAAAGGGATCCCTGAGTGCCTCCGCTCGGAGGCGCCATGTCGGAATCCTTGCTCTCGGGGGGGCAATATTGCCATCCGAGGACCAGAGGCGAGTGGTCCGAAAGGACCCTCGCTTTGTATTTCGCTTTCGTAATCTCTGTTATTACCTCTGACGTAGCAAAGACATAGTCCAGCCTCGTATGTAGTTGCTGCGGGGCTGAGTAATGCGAGTATTGCCTTTCTTGGGGGTGTCTCGTCCTCCACATATGTCTCAGACCAAAGTCATTCAGTAAGGTCTGCAACGCTTTGGCAGCTGGGGTGGGTCATCTATCTTCCCATCTGATCTATCCACCCTAGGGTTTAACACACAATTAAAGTCCCCTCCCCAGATCACTGCACTCCCCATACACATGCTTAGGTTGGTACACAGCGTTCTGAAATATGCCGCTGTGTTTTGATTTGGGGCGTACGTATTCACAATGCATATCTCCCTATTCTCTTCCAGTCCCCTCATTATGACCATCCTCCCATCCCTCTCCGCTACTTCCTGCAACAGTTGAAACGGGACATGGGGCACCACCCAGATAAGCACTCCCCTTGCATAAGCAGAATATGACGAGCCTGCCACAACCCCTTTCCATTTCTTAGCAACCATCTCCATCTTTTCCCATGTCAGGTGAGTTTCCTGTAACAGTGCAATGTCTATCTTTTGTCTACGTAGGTACAACATGACCTTGTTCCTCTTTAAATAACTGTTAAGCCCTCCGACATTCCATGTGATTATTTTAAGGTCCCCCATGGCCTATCAGAGTTTCCCCCCCCACCAGTGCAGTCCAGATCTAGCCTCCATCTCAGTCTATATAGACTCGTTTCCCAATTTAAACTCCCCTTAACTACAAACACCCCAAACACCCCTTTTCCCCTTCCCTTCCCCAACTTTACCCCACCTCCCCCAAACTGTTGCCCAGCTCCATCCCTGGATCTCAGGCACCCCTGCATGCTTGTACTCGAAGCTCAGCAGGGTGAGGACGCCCTAATGGCTATCCTGCTACTACTACTGCTACTCGGGGGTAAGGTGCCTGTGTCCTGCCGCTCCTATTTGCTTTAATTCAACCACGCATTGCTATTCAGTTTACTCATGTGTTCAATGCTCTATATTCCAGTCCATCACGTTTCGACAAAATCAAGGATACCATAGCCTAGTTTCAACACTACCCATCCGTACCCGTCTATCAGTGTCTTTACCAAGTCTTTACTGGGATACCCCACTATGTGACAACCCAATATACATGTAGCACCCCAATCACTCATCGTGCACTTCTTGGGCCCCTTCCAAATCTCGTTCCAGGCAGCCCTGTAGGTCCAGCCATGTCGCTGCTTCCTCTGGGGTGTCAAAAAAAGAACATTCTACTTTTGTGCAGTACTTTCAATCTTGCAGGGGACAGAAGCATATGTTTGATGCCGGCCATGCGCAGCCTCCTCTTTACCGCCACATAACTATACCGCTGCCTCTGGACCAGCATTGTATAATCAGGATACGCTGTTATAGTAGCCAAGGCTCTTTCGATCGTTCCTCCTTTTCAAAAGTACTCCAAAATCTTCTTGCGATCTTTATAGTTCAGTATCTTGGCAATTAATGCGCGGGGAGGGGCTCCAGGCTTCGATTTTCTCACGAGGGCTCTATGCGCTTGCTCCACTGTGAATCCTTGCAAGAGTTTGTCGGCCCCTATTTACTGCAGGATCATGTTCTCAGCATAATCCGTAGGGTCCTGGCCGCCTTCTCCCTCCAGCAGGCCAACCACACAGATGTTATTCCGTCTCGCCCTTCCTTCGGCTTCCTCCGCACGATTCTCCAGGTTAGCCACTTGCTGCTTTAGTATGTGGACCTCCTTTGCGTTATCAGTGCTGGTGTCCTTGTTAGTTTTGACCGCACTCTCCAGACTGCTCGTCCTGTCTGCCAGCGCCCTGACGTCTTGTCGCAGCGGGTTGACGTCTATCCCCACTGCGTCTATTTTAGCCTCCAAGGAGGTTTGCAGGTCCGCCATTGCGATCCCCCATGAGTCTCTTAGCTCCGTTATAGCCGTTAGTATCTGGTGGTTTTCGGTCCCCGGGGAACTTTCCGTAGGTGCATTTGCGCCACTGTGCGCCGACGCCGCTGGAGACTGCTGTGTTTTAGCAAACGCTTCCACCGTGGGTCGTTTGCTTTTGCCCTTGATTACTCTCCCTGTCATCTTGCGATCTTGGTCAAGTATCCAAGGTTACTTTGTTCGTGGTGCGGCAATTCGGTTTCGCTGTCCCGCCGTGAAGCTTGTGAGTCACTCCAGACCTAGGCTGTTATCCTTGAAGTACCCCGTATGGATTCGTATGCACTGAGCTATGTCTTTGGGTGGGTTATGTCCTCCCACGTTTCTATTTATCCTTACTGCTTCTTGTAGATTGCTACTGGTCCCGGTTGGGCCATCTGTCTCTTGGACTCCTTATACTCAGCGCACCACTGTCTGTGTCCACCGAGGCCGCTCTCGTGCCATCCGCCACCTAGCTCAGCCCTGTACCTCATGCTCTCCAGTATTAGCTCTCAGTGTACAGCCCCCGCACTCTTTGAGACCCTTTGCTCCTTCTCGACACCCCAGGGTACTTATGGCAGAGAAACCACTCAGGCATCCATCCCATGCAAAGCGGGGAGTCCTCTTCTTCCCCCTTGGCATCTAGCACTTTTTTCCACGCACGATGGTGTGATATAGACTGTATGGGGTGCCCACCTGGCAACCACAATGGTTGAAAGCCGCCACAGTTGGTGTCTTCCCACAGGTCCCATACGTACTTATGGGCGAAAATGTATTCAATGAGCCGCGCTGACTCCTCGGCTTCAGCGCGGCTCCTGTACTGCCTTATGTGGTTCGCGTGTGCGATCTCCCCCCTGGCAGTTGCCCTTGCCGGCAGTTCACCGCGTGCACAGTTAGTCCATCCCTGCTACCATTATTGCACCTCGCGGGGCTGCTTTCACTGCGCCGGCGTTCAGCACACTTTGGGTCTCCCAGTGTTATTTGTTCATTTCGCTCTTGAAATCCACTGTGCCTTTCTCAAGTCCTATTTGCCTCTCCATGCAATATTGAGCTTTCAGTATTTCTGGGCTCGCTCTTTAACCATCTCTTTTAGGGGCTGAGTTCAGTTGTTCGCTTTCCCTTTGTAGTCGCACATGCTCGCTTTAGTTCCTGTCCCGGGGGGCCCTGCGACCAGCGCCCCACCTCTAGTGTGCTGGCAGGTGCCCAAGCCCTCCTCTATCTGATCAGTCTCCCTGGTCTATGCAATCCTCTAGTGCCCGCTTCGATCACTGGGGGCTCTTACACATAGACCCCGCTTGGTGTGATACGACCTCCTCCAGCGGCTCTGGTCTCCTCCGTGTGCACTTATATACAGGCAGCTGACGTTGTCAGTGCCGGTACATACACGTACCATGTGTAATTAGGAGGCTGTACACTGTCAGATCACCGTCGCTTGCCTGCATGTCTGTGCTCTTCTTGTTAGCAAACGTGAGCTCTTGCAGCTGCCCGTCACTTTAGTGTAGCTTGGGGTGCCCACAACACATTTGTTTCGCTGCAATGTCAATTACCCTATTCAGCCTCACCTACATTGTATCTCCTCCGCATATTGTTCCTGATCTCTGCATCGTAGAGCAACCGTTGCCGGCCCGCGTATAGTCGTCTCCGGTGCTCATGTAACCCAGAACCAATGCTCTATCTGCTTCACCGCAGTTTCTTACGCGTCCTTCATGCTCGCGTAGGTCGCCTCAGGGGCCAGCCCCCCGCATCCGTTTTTGTATACAGTGCCCCACCGCAAGCCATGCTAATGCCGAGCTCCGATCAGGGAAATCAGCATGCGTCTCTGGTTCTGCTCACCTGGCTGCTGCCTAACACCATCTACAATGCTCACTTTGCAGCACCCCATAAGTCTGTCACAGTTCTTCGAAGTCCTTTGTTTCCTTTGTCCGACTGGCGGCGGCCATCTTCATTTCCTTATTGGGTACGCCCCGGGATATTCTCGGGCTTCAAGCTCCGTAATTCTTACAGCAGGCAACGTGATAATGCATCTTAGCTTGCCTCAGAGTGTCCCACACGCACCATTTAAATAATTAGTCTTGCATGTCCGTATTCTCGCAGCAATGTCAGGATGTTGAACGGATCATCAGGAGCCACAGTGAAGACGCGTCCTTTCACATGGCTGCATAGCCACGCTCCCCGCCTTTTTCCCACTCTTGCATGTGTTTTGCTGTGTGTGGTTTTTTACCATTTGTTTGATCTTGGGCTCTGCAGCCTCACCTACTCCATGAGCATCATTTTTATGTGCGTTACACAGCACCTTCAGTGCAGTGACACAGAGTTGTCTTTTAGACTCCCCACCGACTGATTACTGTCTCCCAGAAACATGTAAAGTTGCCATGAACTTTATGTAGTCTCTTTCAATCACAGACCCAGTACAACCCGTCTTACATGGAGTATTGGAAAGGGCCAATTCCTATCCCTTTTTGTCTGTTCCTCTTGGAGCACTGTTTCGCTCCCTTTTCATCAAGACTTGGCTGGTGGCAGTGGTAACTACCCTAATTTTTCTACCGCAGTTATCTTATATAAACATGGTATTGTTTTAGGCTATTATATTAGCCTCGAACATAAACCCTCTTGACCAAATACATTTTATTTTGGCTCCGACTTGGTTTGTTCACCATTTCTTTTTGTTAAAGTCTTTGTGTTTTACTCTGCGCGCCAAACCGGGGTTGATTCCTTTGTTCGCCGTCTTTTTGCAGGCTTCTGCACAGAAGCCCTCCTTAAGGCACCTGAAAGTCTGGGTAGGCAGGATGGGAGGGAGAGGTGTTAGGACCCCTGCCATATGTTCCCTTGGTAACCCAAGTCGCACTCCTGTTTGATTGGCTGGTTGACTGTCCTTGACAGCACAGCCACCCTGCTGTGTGATTGACAGCCAGGCTGTGTGAATGGGGGAAAACAGCATAAAAAGCAGGTCTCTGGGACTGGAAAGGCAGAGTCGCTACTGGAAAGAAAGAACCAATGAGGAGCTGATGGAAGAGGACCCCTACAACGACTAAACCGCCCGGTGAAGTCCTTCTGCAGGTCTGAATCTTCACAATCAGACGACAGAACATCCCCCAGGAAACTTCTTCACTTGAGCCGGTGGAAACAACCAGTTCGCCCAAACTGCAAGCCAGGTCCCCTCCTCTGGTCGAATTCGCTGTACAGAGCTACAGTGGCCCGGATAGCCAGGAAGGTCGGACCCTGCTTGGGTTTTAAGCAGCACACCTTTTATTTGTTGCTTTGCTCTGCTGCTGGTTTCTTCCCTGGGTAGTGCAGGACCCTCCAGTCTTCCTACTTCTTGTCATTCCAACAGTCGCTTCAGGAACCGTGAGCTTGCAGGAACTACCAGGAACGTCTGCCTCAGCTACAGCTTCCTCTCTGTTTTAAGGTACTGTGCAAATCCGGTTGTTCGTTTCGTTCAGCCGCGGTGAAAGTTTTTGAAATCTGAAAGTTTTTGAAATCTTTCTCCAATCGGAGGGCTTGTCCTTCTCTTCTCTTAGAACTAACTTTTCTACCACCCAACCTGGTCCAGCATCCGTGGCATGAATTTTATCGCAAACTACCCTGAACCGTGTGATCGTGAGCAAAAGACTTTTGACCCATTGGCTTTGGCCCTAAGCCTTTTCTACCTGATTCTATCACTGTAGGTCCTCTTGCTCAATTGCCCTGAGTAATTACCTGTTGGTGTGGTTCAATTCCTATTAACTTTGTCTTTCCCTCCCTTTTAAATTACTGAAGTGCCATTTTGCTCTCACTTCATTTTGTGAGCTTAACTTGTCTGGAACTTATTGGGAGTGGTGTGGTGTATTAAGAGTGTGATTTTTAAACTGCTTATAATAGTGTAATGTTACACAACTGAAGAGTAAAATAAATGTATATCATTTTACTTGAGAACCTCCAGTCAGTGTTTGCCTGAATCATAGTAATTGCTGTCTTTTGTGTAACTATCTGATACTGCTTGAGATAAATCTTGCTGCTCAGTCATCGCTACCACTTTAACTGTGTAGTACAGGCTTGTACCAAAGGTGAATGGTTACTGTCACTTGTAGTCTTAATTGTGTGTGGTGTTCCCAAAGGGTACTGCATATAATTCTGCCTAACAGTCTGTACGGGGGAAATTAATGAGGATTCCACAGGATTCATCACACTCCCTGGGTTGGATAGCAGCTCCTTTGGATTCTAAAGGTGATGAATCCCCAGCAGTGATCTGAAATCACACCCTGAGATATAAACTGTCAAAGGCATCCTAAAACCTCACTCCCGATTCCAAAGTACGCTAAAGTCATTGAAGTCTCTTCTCTGGTCCGCTTTCTTCCTGACCCCGTCTCATTTTTTCAACCGGGTCTCTTAGGTTTCTTACTTTCTCTGTGCTCTCAATGCCCCTGCGGGTCCTTGTACCGTGTCCGTTGGTGCTGCGAATTCTGGGACGCCATCCCCACTGTAAGGAAGGCATGTTATCGAAGTAAGACACAAGTGCCCACAGTTCAAGGGTGTTTATTGAACTTACACAAGGGGGTGAAAAACACCCATCTAAACCGAAATCTACAGATGGGAGCAAGCTACGACCATCAAACAATAATAATGCAGTCCTAGTGGAGTCTGGTAAAAAAGAAAAGGGCCTTTACTAAACAATTTTAAAAAACTATTGCCAAACCTTACTGCTACTTTACAAATAGTGTGGAGTAATGTTCATGAAAAAGAAAGAAGTGTTCACAAAATGATAAGCCAGGATATTCAGGCTGTTATCCTCCCTTCCCCATGTTTTCAGCACAGGGCAAGGTGGTTCACTCGATCCAAGCACACACTCTGGCTTTGACATGAGGATACAGTTCCAATTTCAATATCAGGGCCTTCTGTGCCAAAGTCTCTTTCCTCATCAAAGTCTCTTGCTTCTGAGGGCTCGATGATCAAAACAAAAATAGAAGGTTCTTTATTTCTTCCAATTATGCGATTCGGGTCTCTCGCCCTGGATCCCCCTTAAGCGGGCCTAGATCCCTTTTTAGATACTATGGTTCCCCCTCTTCTGGACTCAGATGCCTTTTATAGATATTGCAGATCCTCCTTTATTTTCAACTTTCAAAAATATTCCTTCTGGGGTGACTCACGGTTCACCCTGGATCCCCCTCACATTCAATAAGTCTCCCTCAGCTGGGCTTGGACCAATTGCTGTTGACTTTACACTTATCGAAGACTTTCGAATGTGCATAGGGTTTAGCTTGACCCTTCGCAGGACCACTTCGATACAAAGTTCCTTTCTTACAATGCAGTTGTCATTGTAATAGTAATTCTTATCTATAACACGCTTAATACCCAGAGGTTTCCAAGCGTGTACCCGGGGTTGGATACCTAACAGAGACCTTCGAATGAGCACCCACATAGCACCGGACCACTCTGTACACAGTATCCAATTTAGCTCCCCCCCCCCCCCCAAGTACAATGACTCCTTTAGTTTCCACTTGTTCGCGCCACTCATCACATGCGCTTCAAACACTGTCCTTTGTAGATTTCTTCATCCAATTTTGCCGCTTACAACCTTGGTTCAAACATGAGCTGATTTTGCATCGGTTTCTCCGACTTATCGGCTCTGCTACATCTACTTGCGCTGCTTTCTTGCAGGAGCCAAGGACAATACCACAGCGGCAATCGCTCCTCCTGGCCTGGGCTATTGACACAGGAGAGCCCCAGATACTTGTGATGCACAGGATAGGCTTGTTCAGCTTCAGTTCCCGGTTTTATGGCTTGCCTACTTGCAACCCTCTCCGGTCTCACTACCTTTCTCCTCATGTTAAATCGCCACCTGGGAACTGCTGCTTCCTCGTGTGCTTTCCGCTCTCAGAGTGTGCTTTCATGCTCCGCCTTTTTTCCGTGTGGGAAAGTGTGATGGGAGTCAGGTGTGTGTACTAAGTAATTGCCTGACCTTGCCTGATGGGGGTGTTGGCACATGTAAGGTATACAGCTCTGGTGTTAGTCCATTATCGCTCACGATGAACTGTCCGTGGGAAAGTGTTCATGTCGGGAAAGGAGGGGTGGCTTGAGCTTCCAGGTATCCTATCGGTAGGATGGGGAAAAGGTGTTACAGGAAAGGGGATACCATGTCTCACTCTTCGGTATCCCACTTCCACTCCCTGAAGACCCTTCATTCAGGTGATCCTCCCACACTGGTCCACCCCCAGGAACTGGATCCAACAGCGATGGCCGTGTGCTGGCCACCTCGATGACAGATCCCCGGGGACTAGCAGATGAGACACCTTCAGGTTTCTCACACCACGGAGACGTTTCCCTGTAGTTACTGCTTTCCTCCATAGCCTGTCCTCTGGGAATCCCTCTGGGTGATCTCTTCTTCCCCTTTCTCCCTTTGATACCAATGTCCATTCCCATGATTATTTCTAGACTGAACATGGTCGCCCCAGTTGTCAAATGGGAACATCAGCTTATATTTGATATGTTTCCGATTCAACGCCCGTACCTCTAGACCCATGGCTTTTCATTTGTGCAGGGTTCACAGCCCCAGGTCTGGATATAGCTGAACCTCTGCACCATTCATGGTGATATTTCCGGCCGACCTAGCTGCCCTTAAGATGTATTCTTTTTGGCCATAGGAAGTCATTGCTACCAACAAGTCTCTTGGCCTCATGCCGGGTTCCAATCTGTTGGGGCCAACCCTGTGCATTCTATCAATCCCTATGCTTGTTGGGGGGAGTGGC
Source organism: Ambystoma mexicanum (assembly GCF_040938575.1). Taxonomy (NCBI): domain Eukaryota; kingdom Metazoa; phylum Chordata; class Amphibia; order Caudata; family Ambystomatidae; genus Ambystoma; species Ambystoma mexicanum. Next base: position 922,959,467 of record NC_090933.1, on the reverse strand, counting down.
CCCAATCAGATCGCCAAAGTAGTGCTGTCGCGTGTCTTTAAGATGAACTAGTTACTCTTACCTTGTAACGTTCTTTCGATGGGATGTTCCTCCGACGTATTCCTTATCTTAGATAGAAATCCTTCAGCTTTGCTGGCCTCGGAAAATTTTTTCGCCAGAGGGCGCTGCGCGTCGATGATCGCCGAGTCGATGACCCTCGACGGCCTCCGTGCCGACGTCGACGTCATCCTGCCTATAAAGGCCGCGCGCAGCGTCCGTTGCTCAGTTCCGTTTTGTAGTCCCCAGTAATGTTTTTGGATTAGACTAATCACCTTGAAGGAGCATAGGCTGCAAACCCACAGGAAGTCATACTGCGGGGATGGATGGGAGGGTCGATAAGGAATACGTCGGAGGAACATCCCATCGAAAGAACGTTACAAGGTAAGAGTAACTAGTTCTTCGAAGGGATTGTGTCCTCCGACGTATTCCTTATCTTAGATAGACTCCCATAGCAGTGGTATTGTGACTGGAGGCGGGAGTAATAAAAGTTATGTTACCCTTCCAGAATGGACAGAGTGTAACACAGCCTTGCCGAATCTAGTTTCTTGACTAGAGGAGGAATCCAGGCTATAGAATTTGGTAAATGTATGTGCGGACGACCATGTGGCAGCCGCACATATATCTCGAATTGGCACCCCTCTTTGAAGGGCTGAGGATGTTGCGATACCCCTGGTAGAATGAGCCCTTAGATTTTGAGGAGGCTCCTTTCCTGCCAATTTGTAGCACTCCAGAATGGCTAAAATAATCCATCTGGAGATGGTTTGTTTTGTTATTGGAAGGCCCAACTTATGTCCTGCATAACCTACAAAGAGTTGGTCTGCTTGTCTGATCTTAGCCAATCTGCTGATATAAAAGCTCAAGGCTCGCTTAGGGTCCAGCCTGTGCAGTCTCTCTTCCTCCTTCCCCGGATGAGGAGGAGGGTAGAAAGAAGGTAATATAATCTTCTGAGTGATGTGAAACTCCGAGACTACCTTCGGGAGGAAGTTAGGCTTCACCTGAAGAACAACTTTGTCCTTGTAAAAGATTGTATGTGGAGGTTTACACGATAAGGCTTGCAACTCGCTAACCCTTCTAGCAGATGTCAATGCTATTAGCAAAACAGTTTTGAGGGTGAGAAGCTTCAATGAACAAGAGTGTAGTGGTTCAAAAGGGGCACCCTTTAGGAAGTTTAAAATTAGGTTTAAATCCCATAAGGGAACTTGAAAAGGTTTCGGGGGATAAACATTAGTTAATCCTTTTAGGTATTGTATTACCAATGGAATTTTGAAGTATGAAGGCTCCTCTGCAGTGCGCTTAAAGATTGATAGCGCTGCGAGATAGCCCTTAATTGTGCCAACCTGTAGGCCTGAATTAGCCAGGTAAAGTAAGAATGACAACACCATAGGTGTACCACAAGAAAAGGGTTCAATATTCTTTTCTCTGCACCAGCTGCAAAATTTGTTCCAACGGCAGCGGTATAGAGTTTTAGTTGCCGGCCTTCTGGCCGAAAGCAACACCTCCATAACATCATCCGGAAGGTCCCAATCCTTGTACCTCAACCTTTCAGACACCAAGCGTGAAGGTTGAGGGTCTTGATGGCTGGATGGAGAACCTGACCTTCCTTCTGCGAGAGAAGATCCTCTCTGTATGGCAGTCGAATTGGAGGGCAGATGGACATGTCTAGAAGGTCCGGGTACCACGTTCTCCTGGCCCAATCCGGGGCAATTAGGATCATGGTCTTCCGAAACCTTCTCAACCTCCTGATCATTTGAGGAATGACAGGGACCGGAGGGAACGCGTACAGAAGTGGGAACTCCCAGTCCACTACGAACGCATCTCCTAGAGCTCCTCTCGGGGGAAATTCCCTTGAGCAAAATCTGTCGCACTTCCTGTTGATACTGGTGGCGAACAGATCCACTTGAGGGGTTCCCCAAAGGGCGAAGATCTCTTGAAGGACTTCCTGAGCTATCTCCCACTCGTGAGAGACTGTGCTCTGCCTGCTCAGAGCGTCCGCTGTCAAGTTCTTCTCTCCGGCTAGGTGAATTGCCGATAGAGAGATTCCTTCCTGAATTGCCCAAAACCAGAGCTGCATCGCCTCTCTGCACAGTGGTAGTGAGCCTACGCCTCCTCTTTTGTTGAGGTAGTGCATGGCCACTGTATTGTCCGTCATTATTAGGACGTTTCTTCCCCGTACAGACGGCAGAAAAGCCTTCAGCGCTAGTCTGATGGCTCTCAGCTCCAACAGGTTGATATGTAGTCTGGACTCCGATGGAGACCAACGACCGCTGATGGTCAAGTCGTTGGCGTGAGCTCCCCACCCCGTGAGTGAGGCATCCGTGACTACTGTTATCTCCGGCCATGGTTGCCAAAACATTTCTCCTTTCAGGATGTTCTCCCGACAGGCCCACCACTGAAGGTCTCGGGCTACTTTGACCGGGATCCGAAGGAGATCTGTCATCCTTCCTGAGAACTGTGACCACTGAGTTCTCAGTGCCCACTGGAGGGATCTCATTCTCAGGCGAGCCTCCGGCACGAGGAATATGCAGGATGCCATGAGGCCTAGCAACCTCAGAAAGTCGTAGGCTGGGAGATATTGGGCATTCTGAAATCTGATGACCATCTGCAGAATATCTCGAGCCCTCACCTCTGGTGGCAAGGCTCTTCCCAGGGAAGTGTCCAGGACTGCTCCAATGAATTGGAGTCTCTGTGATGGTATCATCTGTGACTTCTTTAAATTGAGGGAGAAGCCCAGCTTGTGAAGGAAGTGGCAAACATAATCTAGTTGTCTCTGAACCTGTTCCGAAGATACAGCTCTGATCAACCAATCGTCTAGGTAAGGGTAGACATGAATCCCTTCCCTCCTTAGACTTGCAGCCACAACCGACATTAGCTTGGTAAAGACCCTCGGGGCGGAGGTTAGCCCAAATGGCAGAACTCGAAATTGATAATGAGAGCTGCCAATTGCGAACCTCAGGTATCTCCTGTGCCTGGGATGGATCGGCACATGGAAATAAGCGTCCTGGAGGTCTAGAGATACCAACCAGTCCTGAAGCTGGAGGGCCTGAAGGATCTGAGAGAGAGTCACCATCTTGAACTTGTCCTTTCGGAGGAATTTGTTCAATTCCCGTAAGTCTAAGATGGGTCTCAGTCCTCCGTCCTTCTTCGGTATTATGAAGTAGGGGGAGTACCAACCCTTGTTCCTTTCCGCTACAGGTACCAGTTCTATGGCACCTTTCTCTAGCAGGTCTAAAACCTCCTGCAAGAGGAGCGGATCTGGAAGCTTCAAAGGGTTGTTCCCCGGTGGATGACTCTGAGGGATATGTAGGAAGGGCAGGCAGTAACCTTGGGCCACTGTCTCCAGAGCCCAAGCATCTGACGTAATAGCCTGCCATTCCGTCAGATGGTGAGTTAACCTGCCCCCTACTGGTGTTCTGTGAGGGGAGACCTCAGAGTGGTTTTGAAGCGGCTGATGCAGTTGCCGAAGGTAAAGTGGCTCCTGCTCCTGCGGGTGCGGCTTTCTTTCCCCTACCCCGTCCACCACGGGTAAATCTTCCTTGGCCTCTTTGAGCCGGTCGTCCTCTGCCCTTTCCATATGAGGAATAGTAACGAAAGGACCGTCCTCTCCACGATGATCCCGAAGGACGAAAGGTATTCTGACGGATAGCAGCTCCCAATGACTTGGCTGCTGCCTTGGACGTTTGCAGTTTCTCCAAACTGTCATCCGCCTTCTTTCCAAAGAGGGTAGAACCGTCAAAGGGCATATTCAAAAGCCTGGTCTGCACGTCAGAGGCAAAACCAGACTTCCTCAACCACGCATGCCTGCGGATTGTGGTACTTGCCGCCATGGCCCTGCTGATACTGTCAGCAGAATCTAGGCCAGTTTGTAGGGTCTCGCACATCGCATCTTTACCATCCCTGATGATGTTTAAAAATGCGTCCCTTTCCTCTCCTTCTTGGAGGCAGTCAGCCGCTGATGAAGCGCACTCCCAAAGGGTGTGGCTGAACCTAGCGAGCGTACAGGTCGCGTTAATAGACTTTAACGCCATGCTACAGGCAGAAAAAACCTTCTTAGCCATGGCATCATACTTTTTGTCATCCCTATCCTGCGGAGCAGTGGGGTATGCAGATGTGCTGCCTGATGAGGTTGCAGCCTGTACAACTAAGCTCTCAGGAGTAGGGTGTTTTGACAAATATTCAGGGTCAGAACTAGCCACCCTGTATTTTGTTGACAGTTTTTTATTTACTGCCGGGATAATTTCCGGCGTTTCCCAGTTTGTCAAAATCCTTCTCTGTAGAGCAGAGTGAAATGGAACCACAGGATCCTCCTGTGGGCCCTTGTCCAGTATGTCAGTGAGGTCATCCTGCTGAAAGGCAGGAGAAGGTGCAGACCAACCCATAAATTCTATGATTCTAGACATCAGAGCTCTATATGGAGTCTCCGCATGTTCTCCTGGGTCTGGTTTGATAAATTCTGCTTCAGGAGAAGTGTCCAAGCCACTAGCTTCCTGAAGTGCATCCTGAAGATTTTTTAATCCTCTTTCCTCAGAGGCGAAAGTCTCTGGCTCTGGTGATGTGGTCCTCTGTAAATCAATATCTTGGTCTGAATCCTCCCTTTCCTCAAAAATCGAGGTTAAAGGGGGATACTTTGGTTTTTGGAATGGTATAAACCCCATTTCCAATGCAGAAGGAGCCATCATCACAGGCCTTGAAAACGTCGATGTCGTCGACACCGACGTGAAAGTACTCGAAGGCGCCGTGAAAAGCGTCGAGAAATGTGTACTAGGCCTCGAGGAACTCGAAAGGATCGGAGTCCTGCTCGAGAACGACGTTGACGTTCTCGGCGTCGAGTCGGAGGTCTTTTGTCTAACCGTTGGCTGTGGAGTAGCCGTGGTTCTTTCCTTCACCGGCGTCGATATCGGCGTCGACGTCGGCGTCGACTCGATCGACTGATGCGCCGATGAATCCTTCGACAACGGCGTCGATGGCGCCGACCTCTGTTTCGAAGGAGTTTTCGACGATGGCGTCGATGATGCTTTATCTCCCGATGGCTCGAGGCGCTTTCGGGTTGACTTTTCCGCCGGGTACTGCGACTCGCGGCGTTTAGATTTTTTGGGTTTTTTACCCGGGGTATCACCCTCAGCTGTCTTCGAGGGGGACGAGGCCGCTTTCTCGAAGACGCTTAGCATCTTTTTCCTGAATTCCTCCCACTCAGCTTGCGAGCTGCGTTTTGTGGGGCAATGAACTCTCTCAGGAGAACTCGACGAAGATGACGAAGGGGATCTCCTACGTCTCTTCTTCGAGTGTCTCGATGTCGACGAGTGGTGGGAGCCACTTCGTGATCTAGAACGAGAGTGTTTTTTATGGTGAGGAGACGAACGTCTCGACTCTACCGAAGAAGCTTTCGAGGAAGTTAAAGTTGACCTACCTCTCTCGAGCTTCCCCCTACGCTCCTTCAAGGCTTTCGCCGTCATGGAAAGGCATTCCTCACACTCCGAACTCTGGTGCGTGATTCCCAGACACCACAAACAGACCCTGTGAGGGTCCGTCAACGACATTTTCTTCCCGCAGTCTCGGCACTTTTTGAAACCGGACCGAGGGGTCGTCGGGTCGGAGGAGGATGCCATCGATATCGAGGTTAGATATTATATCGAGAACTGAGCAACGGTGTTCCGAGGCACAACGAAGCGCGGAAAAACGGAACTGAGCAACGGACGCTGCGCGCGGCCTTTATAGGCAGGATGACGTCGACGTCGGCACGGAGGCCGTCGAGGGTCATCGACTCGGCGATCATCGACGCGCAGCGCCCTCTGGCGAAAAAATTTTCCGAGGCCAGCAAAGCTGAAGGATTTCTATCTAAGATAAGGAATACGTCGGAGGACACAATCCCTTCGAACTTTATCGCTCATATTTTCTTGTAGCCCTTTAATACAAATATTTGACCTTCTTGACCAGTTTTCCAGGTCTTTGCTTTGGAGTTCCAGGTTTTCGGTGAGCCTCGCCACCTGTTCCAAGAGTTCACTGATTTGTTTAGAGTCTTCTGCCACTTCTGTGAGGGCATGTTCCTTTGTGACCATGCACGCCTCCAGTTTCGTGATCTCGTCTTTCATTTCATTAATGGAATGTTTCAGCTCTTCCTTGAACGATGTGGACTGAACTTAGAAAGATGTAATCTTTTCTTGAAAGTCGGACGCATTGGACTAAGTCTTCCTTGTTGAACACCATTTGTGTCACTTGATTATATGGTTGGATCTCTAAGATTTTCCTTTCTGTCCCCGAGTGCATACTAGTAGGTGACCACTGTCTCCAACAGCTTTGCAGGCCAACTTCTAAAGGGAGACACTGCAGTTTTGGGCAAGATGGAGTGTCTTTCCCTTTCGCTCCGGGCATCAATGGAGGTGTTCCCTTCTTTGCAGACTTGCGCACAGCTATTTCTCATGGGATTTCTAGTCTGTCTTGCAGGGTGGTCAGCGGTCCACCAAACTGTTCTTGACCTTCCTTCGTCTTGCCATGCTGGGATATCCAAAACCGCCTGTATTTCCTCCTATGTTGGCTGCAGACTTTCGTTTGTGATCTGCACCGTTGCCTGGGTGTCACAACACGGCTCTTCGCTTTCAGCCGGGTCCTTGGATCCACTGTCTGCCTAGAGCGGCCTGCATCTTGCTGCCCACATGTGTAGTGGGAGCTGCTCTCTATAGTGATTTTCAGTGGGGGCCACTATCTCCATGTTGAGTGACCGGGCTGTTACCCGCAGAGGTTCTCAGTGTCCGCAAGCCTCCATCTATCCTCTCCCAGCTAGGCCCTCTTCTGTCAGGCCCTCACTTAACAGTGCCTCCACTCACAGCTGGCCACTGTTATTTTATCCTAGAGCACGGTAAGCTCTGTGGTCCCACTGGCATTGCGTCCTTCCTCTTCTGGCTTTTATTGGTAGCCTTAGCTCAGATGCAACCTCAGGCTTTCCGAGCCAACTGTGTTCAATGGCAGTGCATCACGCCCCCTCGTCCATCTCTCCCTCCCACTGCTCGATCAGTGGAGCTCTCCGTCTCTGCCAGCTCTGTGAGGGTTGGGAACACTTTCCTCCGCTGTTTCGCCGCAATCCCTGGCGGGTTTTGCGTGTGTTTGATGCGTCGGGCTGCAACGTGTGGGAGGCCCCAAGGACAGAGCTCTGTCTTCATGTCCTCACTCTCCCGTGCGCCATCTTGGAACCTCAGCAATACATGGTTTAACATCAATACATAAAAATGATAAAGATTTGTAAAAAATATCGAACTCAAACAGTAGGGTATAAAGGTTCGCCCCCTCTCTGCATCTTTATCAAACAATGGGCCTCATTATAAGGTTGGCAGTAATCATGTTACTACCAACTTTCCCACACCATCAAATTATCATTTTTTCCATCGAATTTACTGCATGTTAAATCCGACGATTTTCTGAGCGAAAGTGGAGGATTTACACCCATTTTGTTGCAGGAGGTAAATCTTCCACTTTACTTTTTAAAAAAAAAAAAAAGAAAATCTGCAGATTTACTGCGCTGTAATTCCGCCGGCAGTAAATCTGCTAAAAATCCCCATCAAGTTTTATGGACTCCAAAAACAGAATTACCACCACTTGGAATCCTGTGGTAGCTCCACGGTACCAAGTAGCAAGAACAGTAATTGAGTTTACCAGTATTACAGTTGATTTACCACAGGAATACTGCCAAACTCGTAATGAGGCCCAATGTTCCTTAAGGCTTGTAAAGGGTATGCAATCTAATGCGCTTTGTTTAGGTTACTGTTCGTTGTTATGAGGTTCGGCGTTTTTAATTTTCTTAAAATTCTATGATCAAAAGTAGGTTCTTGGTCCGGTATGGATCCCGGAAGAGTTATTCAAGTATCGCAACAAGGGTCGCAGGTCACATTAAATTTTTGAATATTTCCTCCAACTCCGGCCGCAAGCTTTTGCATTGCTATTATTAAACACATCTATTTGTACCCATATACAAGACTATTGTTTGCCCTGCATCATTACAATTGCTAATTATGCAGCTAGAATCATTTTGGAGATCAGTTTAAAATGAATTCTATTATTTTCTTCTGGTAGTATTCCCAAAATAATGAATGGTGGTACTAAATTACATGCTAACCAAGTTACTTCTATGACCTTAATTCTAGCCAGAATCCACTGAGGTTAGGACAGTCTCTTAAAATAAGTTTCAAAGTAGCTTCTCCCCCATAGTTCCTCCAACAATGCTCCCCACCCCTCTTGGTCCATAGCATAAAGTCCCTCAGGCGTGAAATAGCATCTGAATCTTGATTTGCATTCCTAGATTGTGTGTACACATATAACATTGAGAGAGCTCTGTCCCACATTTCGTCTATAATTTGTTTCAGCTAAAATTGCATATCATTTCCCTAAAAGGCCTCTCCTGCCAGTTGCTTCCTCTAGGGTCGATAACTGTAGTGTGGCTTCCTTTGTATTGGTGAGGAACATTACCCAATGTCTCAGCTGTTGGTATCTGCATCTATCATTTTCTTTAAGGCTGAACTCCAGTTTACACTGAACAAATTACTTCGCATTGCCTCGTGTGAACAGGTTTCCAATACCCTACCTTTTACCATCCATCAAACACGGTCAGAGCCGAAGTAAATTCAGTTTGCCCTGTATTCTATGTCAAGACGGAGGCGAGCATTAAGCTTTCTCTTCTTTATTTTCTCTCTCCAGCAGTTTCAACAAAAAACAAACATTTAGTAAACTTTCTTTTTTTAAATCCTTTTTCTTTTAATTAAATTTTATTTATTTTTATCAAAAAAACTAAGTCCCATCATTTCTGTAGTTCTCTAGTCCCTGGTCATGTGACCTAGTCCTTCCTCTTCCTCTGTACTTCCTCTTTTCCTGCTCTCCATAAGATAAGTACCATAATATCTTAGCTGCGTAGAGTTTGCTTACAGAACGTGTTATTATGTCGTAAACGTAATTAAATTCATTCATCAGTTAAATATGATGTAATAGCGTATATACTCGAGCACGCAAGCAGCGTTAGTGATTTTATATCTAGTACATGAAAGAGAATCGGAGGCCCCGTGTCGCACTATTCAACTCCTCAGGGGCCTGCCCAATTCCCTTTCCAGGCAGGCAGCACAGCCGTGAGCACTCAGCCCCCACCTTTGGAAGGGCGGAGCTAAGCGCGAGATTTCCCCTCACTCAGAGCAGAAGAAAACAGCCCCCACCGTCGTGGAGGTGGAGCGGTCAGACGGCGTGGCTCGCAATGTGAGCTTAGACTTAATTGAAATCGGCCCCCACCCTCGCGAGGACGGGGCCGTGCGCGGAGCACGCCAATAGAAAGGCACAGAGCCCCGAGCATCGGCCCCCACCCTCACAGAGGCGGGGCTTAATACATAACGCTCCGAGGGAGATTCAATCCCTTATCTTTATAACATTGCGGAGCAGAGTTACACAAATATACGCGAGTAATTAGCAGCCAGAAACAAGAGTATTCTTTTTTCCCAATATTGAGAGGGATCACTGGCAAGATACATCCTGCAAACATACAGCATACTGTGCAGTGAAGGTGCAGCCTCAAAGCAAAGTGAAAACGTGGACGTGCCACTACACCTAGAAGGGTACTGATTCAGGCACCTGTCAGCACACAAAGAGAAAAATGTCAAACTTTGAATGGAGCGAAGAGGAGCAAGAGGCAGTCTATCAAGAAGACTTAGCCTATAGCTTCAAAGAAGTGCTGGGAGATTCACTGACAGAGGCAGTGGCTCAAGGAGTCAGACCATTACAGGAAAGGCTAAATACTATAGAACTATTTCTGAGCCAGAAGGAAGAACGCACCAAGCAGGAAGAAAGCACGTCCACAAGGACAACTTTAAAAAACCCTAGGGTTGTAATAAGGCCCGGAAGAGCAAAGACTCTTCTGACCACCCCCCGGGCCAACTTAAAGGGGCGGATACAAGAGCCCCAGAGGCTACAGACGCATTCCTCAGACTAAAAGAAACTTTCATGAAAGATTCTCAGGTGCCGAGCCTCCAGACCCCCTACCCAGGGGAAGACAATATGGGTTATCCAGAGGAGGAACCCCCAGATGGTTTCCCAGAAGAGGAGCCGCCGATATCCCCTACATCCACTCAACATGATGCAGATAATGACAGGGACGAGGGGAGCCAACCTCCGCCTAAGAAAAGGCAACGAAAACTCCATCACATAGAAGAGGATGAAACGATATGTTTCAAACGGAAGAAATCAGAAATCCGAGATCCTCGGAGTGGGTACCTTCGCAGAGAGTCGCGAAGTATATGACGCAAAGATTGCAGAAAGCTCTTGAAAAAGAAGTTAGCCAAAGACCGAGAGCCGAATGCCCAAGACCAGACCTGCCAGGCAAGGTCACAGAAGCCCTGGAATTGGACCCTAAAATGTTGTTGTTTGTCTCTAAATCCAACAGAGACCCGAGAAACGGCATAGACCGCTGGTGGAGAAATTGCCAAGAAAAACTCCTCGACCTAGCCGGTCCTCTGGCTAAAATAATGGACCTGGCCGAGCAAGCCAAGGATACAGGTGAGGAGGTAGACCCTGGAGTCCTGGCGAATTGGGCCCAGCGAGCCGTATGCATGCTAGGAAATGCAAATTGCGCAATTTCATCAGAGCGCTGAAGAGGTCGCCTACTAAATATTGACCGCAAATTAAGAGATCTGTCATACAAAGCTGCATTCGGCAAAGAAATGGGGAGGTTTGTAGGGACCTACACCTCCCCAGAGAAAGCACAGGCATCGATGAACATTTTTCCAGGGAGAGTTTTTGGCAGGACCGGTTGCTACAGAGGTTGCTCGACCGGTTGGTACCAAGCATTTAGAAGGCCTCAAAACAACAGAAACCAATACTGGGAGTCCAGGCAACCAGATACCTTCTTTCCCCCCCAAGAGGCCGCTTCCCTAGAGGAAGGCGAGGCAGAGGACAGGGAAGAGGACAAAACTTCCCCACAGGTGAGAAATTTTACATACCCGCCAGTAGGGGGGAGGCCAGCTATATTCTGGGAAAATTGGCGCTCGCTTTCCAGCAACGCCTGGGTCCTGCAAACAATGAAGGGAATGCGCATAGAATTTACAAGCACCCCAGCCCAGGCGCCCCTTAGTCGCGACACATACGAGAAAGAACTGCTAGACGCAGCATTGCAAAGCCTGGCAGAGAAAAGGGCGAGCGAACCATGCATACCACCACCAAGATTTGTGAGCAAGATGTTCCTGGCTCACCGGAAAGACAAAGTGAGGCCAGTAATAAATATAAAACACATGAACAGCTGGGTGGTCTACAACCATTTCAAAATAGAAGGAATCCACCAGCTCAGAGACACGCTCAGACAGAGCGACTGGCAGGTAAGGATAGACTTGAAAGATGCCTATCTAATGATTCCTGTCCAGAGGGATTTTCATCCGTTTCTAGCGTTCGACTGGGACGGGCAATTATGGCAGTTCGCAACGATGCCATTCGGGCTCTCCTCAGCGCCATGGGCATTCACGAAGATCATGAAACCAGTAGCTGCGGCGATCAGAGAGAAAGGAATTCGGATTATTATATATCTAGACGACATCCTACTGATCGCCGACAGCAGAGAGTGTTCAAACATGTTGAGTAATTGAACTGGGATATCTAGGTGGTTAAGCTTTTTCCTGATGTCAAGTGTGAACCCGTTCAAGCCTGGGGTCTTGCCTGCTTGGAGTTGTGCAATGGCGGTCGATATTTCATCAGTAGTTATTTTGCTGTCTAGAGCAGAACCTTGCTTTGTGGTGAGTGTTGGAAGGACAATATCGGTTAATATGGTGCAATCTATGACATTGGAGGGGGTTTATAGAGATTCTCATAGAATTCAGCAAACCGTTCAGCAATCTCAGCATTGGTGTGGACTAGGTTTGTGTTCAAAAATCTAATGCATTTCACCTTCTGTTGTCCTTCATCACGCTTTTCAAGCCACGCAAGCATTTTGCCTGCTTTGTCTCCTGTTTCGTATATGCGTGCCTTCATCGCCGCATGTGCTTTTTGGGCGCAGTCTAGGGATAGGTTATGCAGCTTCTTCTGTGCCTGTATTAAAGCTCTATTCGTCTCCGGGGTGTCGCTGGCAATGTGTTCCAACTCTTTGGACATGACTTCACTTTCGATGTCAGTAATTTTCTCGCGGTGCTCCCTCTTCTTGTGGGATGTCCATGATATGATTTCTCCCTGTAAGACCGGTTTGTACGCCTCCCACAGTGTACTGGGATTATCTACTGAGTCTGCATTGAGCTTGAAGTAGTTGGAGGTGGCTGTCTCCAACAGTTCTTGAAATTCCGGGACGCCCAAATAGAAGGAGTTCAGCCTCCACAAGGGGGGAGGTTGTGGTCTCTCCGTCTCTAGCTCAAGCAGCAGTGGGGAGTGGTCGGAGATTCCGCGTGGAAGGAAGGATGCATTGCTTATTTTATGACTGATTTGGTGTGGTAAGAAGAAGTAATCTATCCTTGACATCGAGGCATGGGCCCCTGAGTGGAAGGAACATTGTCTGGTCTCAGCATGAAGGGCCCTCCACGCATCACAAAGGCCTAATGCTGACGCAAAGGAAGCCAGTTTGGTCGTGGTGGACGGATTCCTGGCTCTCAGGTGTGTACGGTCGAGGGTATTATCCATGACCTCATTGAAGTCTCCCCCCAACACCCAGGTATCTGCAGGACTAGCTGCCAAGATGGGGGTAATTTCGTTTAGCAGTTCGTTGAGGAGAGTTGGCAGGGAATTTATTGCCAAGAGTGCTAGTGTTTGGTTCCATATGATGTTAATCCTTTTTGATTGATTATATTTTGCTGTATGACGAATTAATCTGATTTATATTGAAAGTTGATTTAATTCAGCTGAATCAATAAAACTTTTTTTTTTAAGTATTAATCCCAGCAGTGTGCCAGGTGTGTCACCAGAAAGACAGCAGCATGTCCACCAACATATTTAAATCACCTGCAGAGTTCCTGGCCCATGAGCTGCGTCTGCATAGATTTCCTCAGTTTAGAGATGGATTGGTGAGGTGTCAACTGACTCTCTCAGCTACCAATATCTTCTTACTTCTTGGTTGAAATCTCTGGATTGGGCCTAAATTAAGGAATTTAAAATTACACAACCTTTCTCTGAATTTCTCTGGGTGAAAGGCAGTTATAGAACCTTGTGCAACAGCCAAGTACCCAGACCATTGTCCTCCCAACCAATCAGATAAACCCAGCGTTCAATCTTAGCTTGGGAAGCCTGCAATGTTTAGTCTTAAGGAAACACCCTCTAATGAATCAACACAGGCTTACTCCACCTACCAGCCCACCTACTCTTGCCAGCCCTGACACAGATCACCCCTCAACCAGATATTTTAACTTTCCCTCACTCAATCTAAAGGGGAGACTTTGTAATCCAGAGCACTTAACTGAACCCTTGCATGCGGATTCAAGGGACGTATTAAAGATGTGTCTGCATTTATCCAAAACCCGACAATTTATCAAACCAATCTAACTCCTCAGAGCTTCGAACAAGATAAAGAGTTCTGTGGCATAAAGTAAAAACATCATCCGCATACAAACTATGTTTATACGCCTCATTTCCTGACATCTTTTTTGTCATTGCAATGGGTTCCATGAAAGGAGCAAAGAGTAACAGTGAAAGGGGACATCCTTGTGTCCCTCTGTGCAGGCTTATTGCTCTTTAACAAAAAACAATGAACCCGGACCCAAGCACTAGGGGACAATTAAAGGCCTCAATCCACTTCAACCAAATCAGTCCAAAATGATATCTCTCTAATGTAACCTTGAGGAATTTTCAGCTGGCCCTTTTAAAAGCCTTTCGGCAGCCAAAGAACAAATAATTGGGTCTTGCTGGTGATCCCTTGCTGCATGAACAAGGTCAATTGTCTTACGGATATGGTCTGCTCCATGCATATTTCTCTCAAAGCAAACACGATTGGTGTGGATAAGCATAGAGAGGGATCTATCCAGCCTAGCAGTCAAGTCTTTAGTTATAATGTATGTATCAAAGTTCAATAACGAGATGGAAAGATTAGAAGCAGGTGAAGTCCTACCCTCCCCCTCCTTACGAATAACCGCTATGAAGGCATCCAAATATGTCAGGGGCAGTCTGCCTCCTGCAATGGTTCATTAAATACATCAGCCAATTATGAACACAAAACATCTGGAAACCTTTTACAGAATTGAGTCGTGAAGCAGTCAAAACCCACAGCTTTACCGGACCTCACTGATTTAATCAGCGTACCGAATTTCTCCTCCACGATGGGGGCTTCTAATGCAAGCAATGCCCTCTCCGATAACAGTTGGTAAAGAATAGCTTGTCTACATATACTTAGAAGGCAGGTAGGCTTTTTGCGTCTCCCCCAATGTAAAGCACTTTGTAGAAGGCTGAAAACTCATCAGCTATAACTTGGGGGTCCACCATTGTTAGGAAGGATTTACATTTATGTGTAATGTTCCCCTCCTGTTGTGAATCCCCCCAAACCCCACAACATTTTGCTTTTGACCATCCTAGCCTGACTTACCAGTGGAGCCCAGGGGGCTGGACAGGGAACCAAAAGTGGCCCTGGAAAAAGTGTTCAAAGTGGCCCCATATTTTGCAGAACGAGCAAGCACAGCGCGTTAGCCCAACTCTTCTATGCAGGGTTCGTGAGTATCCAACAGTATTTCTCAGCAGGGCTGTCATACTTGTGATGGAATAGTGCAGTCTTGCCTAGGTAGGGCTAAAACGTGCATAATTCCCCCAAAAGGTTTGCAGAATTGTTGAAAAGTGCTAATTCTGTCTGTCTAATTACATGTACTGTCATAGACATCATTTTGGGGTCGTGACCCCTGAGGTCTCCCTTGCTACCCCTGTGGTCTCCATTGCTACCCCTAAAATAAAATTTGCAAACGTTATTTATTTTTATTTTTAATTGAGGCTCATGGGCTGTGGTCAGCAGCATGTGGTTCTTTGTTTCTGGAGTGGCTGGTTTTCTGATAGCTATACCCTGTAAGATAGCTCAGTGGGTTGAGCGCTGGGTGCTACAATGTGTGTGTGATCTGCAGGTTCGACTCCCAGCAAGGTCGACTCCGCCTTTCATCCTGCTGAGGTTGATAAATGAGTACCAACACAGGTTGGGTGATATTGTATGTATATTTGTTCTATATTGAGCGCTTAAGCGTAAGTGCTATATAATAACACATCATTATCATTTGGCCTTGCTATGTGATGCCACTTCCTGTTTTGTCGAGGTGTGGAAGTCTGTGTTTCATCACTTCCCGTGATGTCACTTCCTGTGATGTCAGAGGTCATGGGTCATGTGGTGTCATTTCTGCTACCCCTGGCATTTTGGTGAAATGACGCACCTCTTCTAAGAAATGATGGTTCTTGTCATTTTTTGGTGCCAGATGACGCGGAGTGGTCACCATGGTGGACCACATGTCCATACCATTTCAATATTTGGTGGGCACCAGGGGAGACTAATCAAGATCTAAAAGGGACCACTGACGGCCCCCACATCTCCCCACTTGGTTCGGACGCTGCATCACAGTAGGGCTGCAATGTTTAAATGTTTAATGCCAGCGATTCTCCTTAGCCCTGTGACAAGTGTAATGGGAAAGGGTGGTCACCCTGGCGCATGTTTTTACTACTTGTGCCAGCATGTCACACCTTCCCTGCAGGGCCTTCTCCCAGGAAAGTGCCCCCTGCAAGGCAACGCTGTCCCTGACCGTGCAACTCTGCAACTGTATGCCGGTGCCCCTGCTGGTCAACTCTGGCGCTGTGTGTCATGATGTCCTGGGTGCCACCAGACCATGGTCCTACAGGGTGCCCATGCTCTAATAGGGTGTACTCTGCACCCAAGTGTCTTGGCTGGATGACCCTCAGCCACTGCATGCCTGGACCCTGGTGCCTCTGGGATCCAGGCACAATAGTAGGTACTAATGTCCGGAAGTGACATGCTGGCACAAGTAGTGAAAACATGCGCCAGGGTGACCACCCTTTCCCATTACACTTGTCACAGGGCTAAGGAGAATCGCTGGCATTAAACATTGCAGCCCTACTGTGATGCAGCGTCCGAACCAAGTGGTGAGATGTGGGGGCCGTCAGTGGTCCCTTTTAGATCTTGATTAGTCTCCCCTGGTGCCCACCAAATATTGAAATGGTATGGACATGTGGTCCACCATGGTGACCGCTCTGCGTCATCTGGCACAAAAAAATGACAAGCACCATCATTTCTTAGAAGAGGTGCGTCATTTCACCAAAATGTCAGGGGTAGCGGAAATGACACCACATGACCTCTGATGACATCACAGGAAGTGACATCACGGGAAGTGATGAAACACAAACTGCCACCCCTCGACAAAACAGGAAGTGGCATCACATAGCAAGGCCAAATGATAATGATTTGTTAATATATAGCACTTACGCTTAAGCGCTCAATATAGACCAAATATACATACAATATCACCCAACCTGTGTTGGTACTCATTTATCAACCTCATCAGGATGAAAGGCTGAGTCGACCTTGCTGGGAGTTGAACCTGCAGATCATACACACATTGTAGCACCCAGCGCTCAACCCACTGAGCTATCTTACCGGCTATAGCTATCAGAAAACCAGCCACTCCAGAAACAAAGAGCCACATGCTGCTGACCACAGCCCATGAGCCTCAATTAAAAATTTTAAAAAAAAATAACGTTTGCAAATTTCATTTTAGGGGTAGCAAGGGAGACCACAGGTGTAGCAAGGGAGACCACAGGGGTAGTAAGGGAGACCACAGGGGTAGTAAGGGAGACCTCAGGGGTCACGACCCCTAAATGACGTCTATGGCAGTACATGTAATTAGACAGCAGACAGAATTAGCACTTTTCAACAATTCTGCAAACCTTTTGGGGGAATTATGCACGTTTCAGCCCTACCTAGGCAAGACTGCAATATACCATCGCAAGTATGACAGCCCTGCTGAGAAATACTGTTGGATAGTCGCGAACCGTGCATAGAAGAGTTGGGCTAACGCACTGTGCTTGCTCGTTCTGCAAAATATGGGGCCACTTTTAACACTTTTTCCAGGGCCACTTTTGGTTCCCAGTCCAGCCCTGAGGAACAAGGTAAATTACGCATTACAGGGAGAGGTAATAGTAGGGGCAGGGTGGACTGGAGAGCCCTCCAGATCACCGGGTCAAGAAGTAGATAAGCTTATGAGCACTTCCCATCACAGTCCAACTCTTGGAGCCAACGTTTAGTTTTGCTCTTAAATAGTTGGTAGGAGGGTTCGGATCTGAGGGAGGAGGGTAGAGTGTTCCATAGCTTGGCCGCCAAAACTGGAAAACTAGATCCTCCAGCTTTATGGAGCTTGAATCTCGGAATTGATAGGGTGTGCGTTTGAGTAGATCTAAGAGGTCTTGTGGATGTGTGGGCAGAGAACCGGTTGGTGAGGTATCCCGGGGCGAGGTTCGCCCGGGCTTTGTGCGTCAATGCAAGGGTTTTGAGGGAGATTCTGTGCTCAACAGACAACCAATGGAGGTTTCGTCTTGTGTCAGATATGTGAAGCTGCCTTGGAATGTTAAAGGATAGTTCCGGGACTTTTTTTTTATTGTCCCTACGGGTCGGCCATGTGTTTGTAAGCATAAATCGGTAGATCGTAGGAAACTTTCCTATGGACCTTACCCGACTTTTCGCCCATTATCGCACTCGAAATCAGCCTCCATTTTGTGATAATCCTATCATTCCGCCGCATCGACCTGGCTCACCTGCCTTTGCGGCACTAAATCAAATCCCCCGCCCCTGAGCCTGACATCAGCAGACGCGTACTGCCCATTTCAAGCACGTCTCGTGTCAACAATCGCTGCGCCTCAGCTATTGACGTGTTGCCATGGAAATGGCAGGACGCCTCTTTCCCCAATAAGTATAAACAGACCGTTTCACAACATACAGCAGCAGATTTTCGATTCCATTCCTCTCTCTGTGTTACTTTGAGTATTCTGTGACTCGTTTCAGTGCTCTGGTCAGCTACCTTCGCCGCTTGTAGCCCGTGTGAACACCTGTACCATCTCTGTAAATTATTTTACTATCTTTACCGCACAATGGCCACAATAATGCCGTATATGTACGAGCCCGAGTACACCGAGGAGGAACTACTGGAAAGGCAAGCACGCGAAAACGATGGGGATTCGGACGGCAGTTGGGAGGACCAGTCAACGGATGAAGAGCCTGGACCATGTCGCATGGACGGCGTCTCCACCTGGTGCACGTGCAATCGGTGCGAGCTAATGCCAACTGAGGAGGAGAACTGCTGCTGCCGTGAAAATTCCGGGTGCTTGGCCTACATTTCGGAAAGCGAGCAAAGTCTGCAGGAAGGCGAGCAAAGTCCGCAATGCATCACCGAGCTGCCAGAGTTCAGGGAAGCCTGCCTCTCACGGACAGTGTTGAGGATGATGATGGTGCTTATGCACGAACTTCGTGGCACTGTTCGTCCGCGTAATCCGAGTAACGAGTAAGTATACTCTGTTTGTGATGTCAGTGATGCCACCACTATTTCATGGTCGTCTCCCACATATAAAATTACATTTACATATCATTCGAACGCATGTAAATTGGTTCCATATAGTGCATTTTCTAGATATAATTTTTTTCTAAGAAAAATGACATGTGTTACCTGAATCGACATTGATAAGAAAGTTTGGTCAGTTTAATACAGTTTGCATCTTTTTTTTTCACAGGTGGTACAGGCTGGTGGCCTATCGTTGCTTCACTTGGTGGCTTCACGGGAGGCTCGGACACCGCGTTCGGAGAGTAATACCTGCCTGTGCGGTACTTGCCATTAGACAACATTTCCCCAGTGACAGTGGACAATACCGCGGATTTTCCCTCGATGTGCTGCAACCTCAACTTTACAATGTGTAATGTTTATTATTTATGTTTAACTAAAATCTAAAATAAAGCCCAACATATATTTTAGCAATGGTTGTTTTGATTTTTTAAATGAATCTAGTGTGTCTCCGTTGAATAGCCTTCCAGTGCCTTGTCTTGTCACACCACATGTCTCCGGCCAGCATCCTCCCTCACGCTGGCCGCACACCTTCAATCCACATAACCGTTGAACCCATATATGCAGCAGTCATACATATATTATTTTGTGGGTTGGCATCAAGCGTTGGCAATAAAAAGCTGTTGGATTTTATTGATACAAAACATGGTTATAGGTAAATAATAAATATGGTTGATCATAATAAATCCTCTTTTTGGGCACCGGGTACAGAGATGACCCCCATATATTCTCCTGGGAGGGTGAGGTATTTATAAACTCACCCCCCTGCCTTCCATGTAGTAGATCCTGCAGCCATCCTCTTACATTCAGTTAGATGGCCTCTCCTTGGTGAGGCCCTGCGGCAAACGGGTCTTGTCTGCACGACCACCGCCCCGATCCACCCCCCCGCCCTATCAAAGGCAGTTCGCACCGGGGTACTTGTGCTGGCAAGTGGAGCTGTCAGGGAGCGATAAAGGCCAAGAGGTGCCAAAGACCATGTACACTTCAAAGTGGTCTATAGAGCATGGGTTGTTGTTCCCATGTCTACCTCCAGACCCCGTGTCTCCTGCCAAGCATCCCCCCTCACGCTGGACGGCCCCCTGCAATCCACATAAGTGTGTCTCCATTCACGAGTCTTCCTGTGTCTTGTCTGCACGACCACCGCCCCGATCCACCCCCCCGCCCTATCAAAGGCAGTTCGCACCGGGGTACTTGCGCTGCTGGCAAGTGGAGCTGTCAGGGAGCGATAAAGGCCAAGAGGTGCCAAAGACCATGTACACTTCAAAGTGGTCTATAGAGCATGGGTTGTTGTTCCCATGTCTACCTCCAGACCCCGTGTCTCCTGCCAAGCATCCCCCCTCACGCTGGACGGCCCCCTGCAATCCACATAAGTGTGTCTCCATTCACGAGTCTTCCTGTGTCTTGTCTGCACGACCACCGCCCCGATCCACCCCCCGCCCTATCAAAGGCAGTTCGCACCGGGGTACTTGCGCTGCTGGCAAGTGGAGCTGTCAGGGAGCGATAAAGGCCAAGAGGTGCCAAAGACCATGTACACTTCAAAGTGGTCTATAGAGCATGGGTTGTTGTTCCCATGTCTACCTCCAGACCCCGTGTCTCCTGCCAAGCATCCCCCCTCACGCTGGACGGCCCCCTGCAATCCACATAAGTGTGTCTCCATTCACGAGTCTTCCTGTGTCTTGTCTGCACGACCACCGCCCCGATCCACCCCCCCGCCCTATCAAAGGCAGTTCGCACCGGGGTACTTGCGCTGCTGGCAAGTGGAGCTGTCAGGGAGCGATAAAGGCCAAGAGGTGCCAAAGACCATGTACACTTCAAAGTGGTCTATAGAGCATGGGTTGTTGTTCCCATGTCTACCTCCAGACCCCGTGTCTCCTGCCAAGCATCCCCCCTCACGCTGGACGGCCCCCTGCAATCCACATAAGTGTGTCTCCATTCACGAGTCTTCCTGTGTCTTGTCTGCACGACCACCGCCCCGATCCACCCCCCGCCCTATCAAAGGCAGTTCGCACCGGGGTACTTGCGCTGCTGGCAAGTGGAGCTGTCAGGGAGCGATAAAGGCCAAGAGGTGCCAAAGACCATGTACACTTCAAAGTGGTCTATAGAGCATGGGTTTGTTGTTCCCATGTCTACCTCCAGACCCTGTGTCTCCTGCCAAGCATCCCCCCTCACGCTGGACGGCCCCCTGCAGACCGCATAATGCCACGACATATACACGTCATTCATTCACAAACACACCCCTGTTTCGAATTCTTTATAACCCACTTCATATTTCTAATGAGAACTTCTTTGCGCTTTGCTAGTCAACCCGTGAAGGTGCTGGTTATCTGCTCTTCGTCTCTGTGAACTTCCGTGACCACTTTGAGCAAACTCGTCAGTTTGCAACCTGTGAACTGCTCCCTGTTCTACGACAAGAAACTACTCTGATCCCTGCATCTAACTGTTTGTTCGTCAAGGTAAGTCCATGTACCATAATCATTTTGCGTCCAATTTTTTAATTTATATCTATTTGCTAGTAGTCATCAAATTGCATCCATGTTTTCTTTTCGTTCACGACAGTACATGCAAGGAACTAGTCACATGTTCTGAGTTTAGTCAAATTACTTTTTCTATTTTTTGAAAGTTATTGAAATACTTATCCGCATGTGAATAACGTGTATAGTTCCAAGAACCAAAACGGACCTTGCATTGAACCTTTTATGTGTCATTTAATGTTTTAACACATTGGTATTCATAGAGAATTGTTGATCTTTACTTTTCAGAACTTTCCATAATGCCTGCCTGTTCCATTGGCGGTTGCCCTTCGAAGACCCATAACAAATCTGAAGATACTATAATGCATGTTTTCCCTAAGACAATAGATCAGATAAGAGAATGGGTCCGATATTGCGGATATCCAGCCTCTGAGCTAGAAAGTAGAGTCCTTGAAGTCTTTGCGGACAAGAGGGGTGATCGATACCGCATCTGCAGCAGGCACTTTAGCCCAGACATGTACTCCACATCATTGCTAATAAAGAAGAAAACACCGCGAGCGAGGCGAAAATTGCTCTCAACCGCTATTCCCACTCTATTCGTCCACATCCCTCCACTGGTGAGTCAAGTTTACGTATTTGTCTCTCGGCCTTGCGGTAGTGTGTAGCATTAGCTAACAATAATTTCCCCATTTATGTATCCACTCAATATGAAGGCGGAAGATTCTCCATCCGTGTCGTTATTGCAGTCATCAGCCACTTCAAGCGCCTATCGGGTAATCTTACTTAGCTATTCTGACACTGACTTGTTTTAGGCATGTAAATCAATAGTTTTAATTGATCGTGTAATCATTTTACCTAATGGTACACCACAGTACTCGTCCTCTAGTCTTTGTTTTCAGTTATAATTATTGTTATCCAAAATAATGCAAGTACTGTCTTTCAGGGAGATGCTGAGGAGTCCAACGCATTGACGACAACCGTAGATGTCACTCAGATGCTCGAGGTACGTTTCCGGACAGTTCCATCGATGGAGATCATCAGATCTTGCATTCTTGTAGCGTGATTGTTACACACAATGTTTCTTTCGTTTTTAGCCATTGGTATGTCCTTCTGTCGTCGCCCTCCTATGTGTCTTCTTTTTTCAATATTGTGTTCATTACTAATGAAAGTCCTATGTTTCAGGGAGTCGATGGAGCATTAGTCCAAGAAGAAGGGGGAGCATGCAGTTACGGGTCGGCGCAACAGCTTGCAGAAGTGTGCACCGCAGTTACAGCGTCCCTTGAAGTTCTTATGCATTTCGAGGTATGGATACTGACAGATCAATCATGCGAGATCAAATGACGTGATTACATCCGCTATACTTCCTTCTTTATTAACGCAAGTACTATGTTTCAGGGAGCTGACGGAGCTTCTTCAACAAGAACATCACCCCTAGTAGTTGATGCAGATCTCTGGGTGGTGACACTTCCAACGATGGAGCAAATCGAATCATATTTAGATATCCATTATTTATTTTAGACAACTGATCATTTGTGCAGGTCTATTTAGATGAGCCGTTGACGCCTGCAGAAAGTTTATGTTCTTTTAAACAAAATAGAAAACCATACTAATGCAATTACTGTGTTTCAGGGAGTTGCTGAAGCGTCATCTTCAATAATATCATCAATGGAAGTCTTTGCGGAGCCCGAGGTATGGATCTTGACAGTTCAATCTAACTAGATCAACAATGCGTGAACTATTGTCGTTTGAATGTTCTACACAATGCGTTCATTTGTGTTTTGCTATTGAGATGTACGTATGGGTATTGGTCCCCAAGTACATTTTGTGTTTTCAATATTATTATACATACTAATGAAAGTTCTATGTTTCAGGGAGTCGATGGAGCCTCAGTGAGTGATGGATGTGCTTATCATGAAAATATAGTCGTTGCAGCGCGAGAGGAAGTGGAGACATGCACACACGAGTCGGAGCAACAGCGTCCAGATGTTGAATTTCTAGGCAAGAAAGTTTCAAAGAAAAGAAAGCAAAAGAAGGTTAGTGTCCTGTTCACTATATTATGTTGTCTTTCACTGTCAATAGTTCAATACTGTAAGTTGTGTTTAAACTGAACATCCCTTTTCTAATCTGTCCTCTAGTTGCGAGTGGGTGTAAGAACTAGATCTACACAGACAGTGAAGCGAACGAGAGATGTTGCTTGTCAAACCTTTTGGCAGGGACTTGAGACTGGAGATGCATCGTGCCAATGGGAAGAATATGAAGTGATTGACAACGGAGCTATACCACCACCAGCCATTGATAGTGAATGTCCTCCTGGTAGTTTGGATGCAGTCGGAGATCAATTCACAGAATCCACACCCGCAAAAAATAAGAGCGCGCGAAAGTTGAAGACATTGTTTTTTTCTCCCATCTCCGGACAAGGAACAGATGTTGCAATGGAAGAGAATGAAGTGGACGACAATGAAACACCATCAATATCACTCAGCATAGCGGAAGACGATATCAGAGATTGTACCTTTCATGCGAGTGACATGTCCTCAACGTTACAGGCCGAACCAGCTGGGATGCAGAGTGACAGTATAAGGAAAGAGGCCAAATTCATTGTATTCGATAGCTGTTTGATGGATATTATTATGATGATGAAATGTGGGCATTGGGTTGGTGGGGAAGTATGTGGGGAGCCATTGATTAATGTGACTCGTGCAATTCGAGGCACTAACCTTAAAATACATGCCACCTGTACACAATATCATCCGTTCGCATGGTCTGCACAACCCATGCTGGGGCAACTGCCAGCAGGCAATCTACTTTGTGCAGCGGCCGCACTTTTTAGTGGTTCAAGTTTTAAAAAGTTACAGTATTTCTTTCAGTTTGTGGGAATCCATTTCATTGCGAAAAGTCAGTTCTACAAATACCAAACCGATTATCTATTTCCAGCCATCAGCGAAGCTTGGAGAATGGAAAAAATGTCAATGGAAAGTACATTCGCGGGCAAACGCTTCAGGCTAGCCGGTGATGGACAGTGCGACAGCCCAGGATTTTCAGCCAAGTACTGCACCTACCACTTTCAGGACATGGAAAGTAAGAAAATTGTGAGTTCGGTGGTCGTGCAGGTGTCACAAAGTACATCCTCAGTGGCCATGGAGAAAGTTGGCTTTGTAGCATCATTGCAAGAACTACAATCGCGGGGAATGGTGATCGACCTGATAGCCACGGACAGACACGTTTCAATTGCCAAGACAATGAGAGAAGAGTACAAAAATATAAATCACCAATTTGACGTATGGCATCTTGCAAAAACAATCAATAAAAAATTGTCGGCTGCAGGAAAAAAAAAAGATATGCAAGGTATTTCACAGTGGTCCAAGTCAATCAGCAACCATCTTTGGTGGAGCTCAAAAACATGTGAAGGGTCGTTGGAAATTCTACTGGAAAAATGGCGGTCAGTAATGTTGCACTGTAGCAACGTACATCGATGGTCGACAAATGAGCATTTCCACAAATGTGAACATGGCCATTTGTCCACAGAGGAGGCACGGAAGAAGAAGTGGTTGATTCCTTCATCACCCACTCACAAGGCCATTGAAAAGATTGTATTTGATAAAACTATAACAAGAGATTTGAGGGGACTCACGGAATTCTGCCACACAGGAGATTTGGAGGTGTTCCACAATATGTGCCTAAAGTACAGGCCCAAAAGATTGCATTTTGGCATGGAAGGCATGATAAATCGGACTCTTCTAGCGGTCTTGGCACATAACCATAATGTTGGCCGTCAACAAAGTAGGACGACCGGAACTTTAGGGACGCTTCGCTACAATAAGGCCTTCACTAAAAGAAGTAAACAATGGGTGATCAAACCAGTGTTTGAGGATATGCAATATGAGTTTATTGAGAGACTTATCGTAGATGTCCTCGATAGGCACATACATGGAGTGGTGAACGAACCTATGCAGGGGACAACTGCATTGCCACCCAACATTGCCTCTGTTCCATGTCCACCTAAAGCAGAGCTCATTGAGAAATACACATCACGGTTTAAATGATTGTAATTTGATTGTCTGTTCTCTCGAGTCTCCTCATGTTGCAGGCCCATTGCAATTAAACCAAACAGTAATATAAATCATTTTTACAAAAATTATAGAATGTTTCCGTATTACAAACACATGGCCGACCCATAGGGACAATAAAAAAAAAGGCACGCAGACAAGATGCCCTTACACTAACTGGAGCTAACTAGAAATGTGTGCTCGCTCAAAGTGAAGGTCAGCTGCTTTGATGTTTTGCTCGGGTGGCGGAACGGCCCACGACCCAGTATAAGGTTCTATTGTGATTTGACCTTGACAGGCCGGGACCATCCTGAAAGACTAAGAAAAGATAATGAATAAAATTTCAGAAACGAAACGATGAGCCACGTTCATTAGAAGAAGTAACGTCGGCAAAGAAGGAGTGGTGTTTCGGGTCTGCCCTACACAGAGAGACAATGGAAAATGCAAATATAATGTAAGTAACTTTTGATGAGTTTATACCGCAATTTCATTACTATACAGTGGCTTTAAAGACGGGTTCAGTTGTACTTGTTCGTTCTATGTGGCATATTGTTTTCTACCGCGCACTATCTTGAGGAGAAACATCTGCTTTTACTGAAGCACCTCAAAACCTTCCTCTTTGCTTCTGCTTTCTCTCTCCCTCTCCCCTGCTACAACTGGTCCACTGTCTGCGACCTCGGTCCTGGGCCCTTCCACTCTCCACCTGCACTGCCTCCCTGTCAACCCCTGCACTGGGGGACTGTCTCAGTATCCTACAGCCCCCCCTTCCCAGCACTTGTTCTGCACTTACCTTGCACTTGCCACCAGCTGGCCCTATTTATTTATTATTTTATGCTACTTACCTTGTACTCCACTCCCCCCCCCCTCCCTGCCTCGCCACGCCTTTAAACACTTGTGTACACCCAGTAGCGCTGTCCTCGCTATGATTTTAATAAGGATCTGATGGTGAGACTAATTTCATTTTTTATGTTTTTAGGTACATCATTCACTACTGTCTGTGTCACGAGTACCGGACACCGGCGGACGGCTTCTACAGCCGCCAGTTGCTTCTCCGCGTGAACAACGTTACCACCCTGACCATTTTATGGGACGATCGCCAAGTACAAGTATGCCCTTACGCGGTACTAACGGTTAGATGCAACATACCTACCGTTGTGGTGGCCTAGTGCCTCGTTGTTGGAACAGCCATGCGATTATCAGTGCGACCGAAGAGCTTATTTTTATCGTAAACCAACACCCTGTGTACTGCACACGAACATCGCTTCCCTCAAGACGAACTAATTTGGATCGAGAGCAAAGAAAAATGCAAATCGCTGAATATTCTCTAAACATTTGATGTCCAATAAACGTACTTTGCCAAATGTACAATCTTGCCGTTTGCTTTTAAACCACGGTTTCACATTCCGAATTGTGGCGCTGTATTGTGAGATGCTCTAAGACCCTGTGTACAGCAAAGGACCATCGCGTTCCTCAATACGAACTTTTTGGAACATGAGCAAATAAAAATGCAAATCGCTGAATATTCTCTAAACATTTGATGTCAAATAAATGTACTTTACCACATTTACAATCTTGCAGTTTGATTTCAAAGTACAGTTTCATATTCCGAATTGTGGTGCGCTGTATTGTGAGCTGATCTGTGTTGATTTCCGGGGTCTGTGTGGAGTCGCGTAGAAGACGCCTGGGCGCGTTTGCCTACGCAGCTCAGTCACGTCACGGATAGAGGCGGGGAATATGAATGTTTTGATAAAGTCTGTTTCAGGGGCGGGGGATTTGATTTAGTGCCGCAAAGGCAGGTGAGCCAGGTCGATGCGGCGGAATGATAGGATTATCACAAAATGGAGGCTGATTTCGAGTGCGATAATGGGCGAAAAGTCGGGTAAGGTCCATAGGAAAGTTTCCTACGATCTACCGATTTATGCTTACAAACACATGGCCGACCCGTAGGGACAATAAAAAAAAAGTCCCGGAACTATCCTTTAAGGGCGGCCCTAATGGCATTGTTCTGTGTTACTTGAAGCTTGTTGATATTTCTTTGACTAGTCCCTAGGTAAAGGACATTGCAGTAATCAATTTTGGCCATGACTAGGGTACTAGCAAGGGTAATACTGTTAGTTGCCGCAAGGAAGGGCCTGCACGCAGTGATTAGTTTGCATGTGTACGCTGATGCTGCAACCACAACGTTAGTTTGTCTGATGAGCGATAGTGTGGCATCAAGGTAGATATCTAGCGTTTTGGTATTATTGGAAACATCGATAGTGTTGCCGTCGATAGTGAAGGATTTGAACGCAGAGTCCAGTTTGTTAAGTCTAATGTGAGAGCTGAGGATTAGTAACTCAGTTTTCTCATCATTTAGACAAAGTCCATGATGTGCCATCCAGGCTTGGATGACTGAATAGACGTCATCAAGGGCTTTTGTGTCCATTGCGTGGTCACCGGTGATAGGGACGAGTATCTCGGTGTCGTCCACTTAGTTTGTATACGTGACACCCAGATAATCAAGAATGTCGAAGAGAGGCTTTGTGAACACATAACGAGGAGGGGAGACACACAACCCTTGCGGGACCCCACAGAGGACTGGTGAGGGTTCAGAGGAAGCAGAGGTGAGAAAACCCTCATGGTTCTATTTGCAAGGAACGATTTGATTCAAGATGTAGCTTCATCTGAGAAGTGGGCAGCTGTTTTAAGGTGGTCTCAGAGAGTTTGGTGGTTGACCAAGTCAAAAGCTGCTGATAGATCAAGCAGAAGTAGGAGGGCTAATTTGCCCTTGTCTTTAATGTCTTGGATTTGTGTTTTAAATCGATCTTCTGAGTTCACACCGAACTTAGTAAAGGAGCCCAAGTATCCTGAACCGAAGAAACAGATCCGGGGAGCCACTGGTGACCCACTGGAAGGTTTAGCACCCTGACACCGCTGTTGTCCCGTTGGAGCCTCTGTTTCTCATCAATCATAGAAGGCCTGCAAGGGTGCTTCGACCCGTTGGAGTAGTGGGACCAACTACTCTCGGCACCTCCTGCTTAACCTGCAAACGTGCCCCTTCGGAAGTGTTCCTGGACCACATAGTGAACTGACCAGCTTGTCCAGGACTTTTAATTTGTAATCGCCACCATCTCAATTTTCGGCTTGACACTTTGGGACCCGCAAGCTTGTGGTAAAAGGCACTCTCCTGCCGACTTTCATACACCTAGCATTCCTAGGTGTGGAATTAGGAGAGTCCACCCGGGCCTACGCAGAAACAATGTTGTTCAGCTGTGTTGAAGAGCTTTGTGGGTGCCTTGCTGCTGTGCCCCAAGACGACCTGCAGTGGAACTGGCCAGATCCTTTCCCCAGAAGCGGAGAAAAGGCCATGGACTGAGGTCCGGAAACACAGCCTCTGAAAGTCGGAGAGACGCGCAACTGCTGGACTCGAAACTGCGCGCGAACTGGACTTGACTGGCAAAGTTTGGTATGGAATGCGTCGAGGGTCGGTGAGTACTTGCAACTGTATAGAAGTAGTTATAGCACCCCCCCTCAAACTGAATGTTGTGGAGATAGACCCCCCTCCACCTCAAACCAAATGTAATAACTTATTCGGGGTGATCAAGGACTTCAAATGTTGCAGAAATTAGAATTATAGTGCTTTGCAGAAAAGCGCTTTTGAAGGTAGATTTATTTTATGAGGTTAGAATGTTTTGAATGATAGAAGGCTTGTTAAGTAGTATATGCAAAGTATATTTTACTAAATAACTAGATTCAAATCGGACCAGGTATCAAAATATGACCAGAAATAGGGTGACCCACCCTTTTGTGATAGGTCAGGCATGATTAGGCGATTCCTAAAATGGTGGATTGCTGTGAGTCATGATGACACCAGTGGAAATCTTTTTTTTAATGAAAGTTCATCCAGGGGACAATGGTGGGGGAATCAGTGAGTAAAAACATGTTTAGACTTGTTCTGAGTGGCAGATAGGCTGACGAATCACAAGTAGGAAGAGGGATTGTACATAGATTATGCCATGTAAGTGAACGAATCACAGGCAGGAAAGGGACTGTACTTATGATCAGGCCATTACCTCACCTTCATAGAGTGTATATAAGGAAGGGTGAGCCTAGTGATTTTAGCAGAGTTCCTGAGATGTCCTTGCTGTATGATGTATCCTGCCTGGAAGAAAATAAAAGAACTTGCATTTTTGAAAAAACCTGCTTCAGCTTCATTATGTGCCTTCATCCAGGAGTGCCGGGCCCAGAGAGAGATGGTGTTGGGACCATCTTTATACAACACTTACCAGAGGCCCCTGGGGCATCCATAGACTTTTACGCACGAGTGTCCCAAAGGGCCACTTACCTTTGTTAAGGTAGCCTGTGCTACCATCCTATTCACGATTCCTGGAAATCGCTCTGCCCCCTTGTGGGGACCCTCCTTGAATAGTGGAACCCTATCCATTCATCGCCTCACCCACCTTCCCGAGACACTACATCCCCTCGAAGAGACCCGTTTTGTACTTGAACGCAGGATTAAGCGCTGCTGCACTAAACGTACCTTTGAGCACAAGGCTCCATACTTCGTAGGGATTGGACTGCCTATTAGTTAGGGTTTGGGTTGCTGAAGAATTGTCTAAAGTATATTTGCACTGTCTGACCCTCTTCTGTTACAGGTTACAGATCTATACTAGCTGAATATTGCATCAGGATAATAGTTACTGTATATATGTTCCCTAGTATTTGGGTGTGTTAGAATTGTTAATAATTACTGTGGTTTCATCTTGTGTTCGACTTAAAAGGCCTTTAATAAATGTATATGTATTTTTGATATATACACCTGACAGTAATTTGTGGTGTCGTTTACTGCGTGTGCTCATTGTGGACCTTCGATTATCCTCACCCGCACTGAGACCTAGTCTTGACCGCCGCCATTGCTACCTTGATTGGTTTGGCTTGTCCAGAAGGTTACCCTGTTCCAAGAAACTAGGCTGGCCTTCTGAACCTCTGACCTGGTGAGAAATCCATCTCAACAACCATCAACCGCCCGAGACCAAATTTAATTCACACACTTTTATCAGTGTATGTTTATGCAACTATCTGGCCCATAACAGGTCTGTTTTGTCCACTTTTCTGTACAAATAATGGCTTCAATAATTCAAGCTTTGTATAGCCCTCATCCATCTAAAGCACCTTCAGTTTGTTCTTCGTATCACTTCTTCACACAAGACACCATCATCCTACCTTCCCTGGTCCATCCAATTCCCCCTTTTTCAAATTGCTTAGTCTCTTCTTATACGATCCATCTCTGATATGTCCCTCAGAGTCCTCTCCCTTAATCTCCTGTTGGCAGATCCAAATCCAATGTGACCATATCTTGGTACGACAACAGACTGGGGACAATGTATTAATCAAGTGCCCATCCGTCCCTTCTAACAGCATGTAATACATTTTTTACTAACTTCTATGCGGTTTGGAGTAAACCGTATATCCCCTCCAATATGGATGCACATCTGTCCAGCGGTCTATGGACATATGCAAGTACTCCATTCCCCGGAGTATCATCAATCATGCAGGCAGTCGTTCTCACACAGAATGTCTTCTTGAAACTGCTTTTATACACGATTGGGACAAGATAAACACAAGCTAAGTAGAGTACCTTTGTTCGGGCCCTTACCTAAAAGCAGTCCCTCCAACCCCCATCTATACTCTTTTCATTACAATATATTCAGAGTCAAGTGTACAGGCAGAAAAATACTCACCCCTGCTTGCTTTGTGTGCTGGGAGACCTAGAAAAGAACACACACTGCTGATCTCTTCAAAACTCTTTTTTGATCACTAATAAAGGGAGTATCTTGAACAAAATGGGCGAAAGCCCCTGGCCATGAACAGATGAAATAGAGTGCAGAGACAGTTACATTTAAAGAACCAACTCACCACACAACCCTTGAAGCCTTAGCCATTATCAAGTGCAGAGTATATCAGACCTAGTTCTGTGCATTTCCCCAGAGCCACATATCGCACTCAAAACCCATCCTCCATTAAAGCATCCTGCGCAAGTGGGCCACCTGGAGGTAATTTTGTATCTGTGTCGAGACACCAGACCCTTTTCCCATACTCCATAATGAAGGCAAGCATCCCCAGCCAGCACGATCCTCCCCGCAATGAGAGACAATGAAGGACTCTCCCAAGTCGGGAATAAGGCCAAGACAGAGTGTGGGTGAGCTTAAATGGGAGTTTACCAATCAGAATATGGCATGCAAAGAACTCTGCAAACTCCAAGAGCGCTCTGTCTGACAATAGCAAAGACAGGCGTATATATTTACAAAAAACGTCATAAGAACCTACATACTATAGGGGGCACAAGTTCAATGGGATTGGGTGGCGATGACTAACTATAGGTGCTGCTGAGATGTGGTTGGCCGTGGCTGGAGAACGTCACTGGTCAGCCTCGTGGGTTGGGCTGGGCCTGGCAGGTTGGCTGAGTTCATCCGGTCGGTGTTGTTGCGCCATCGCGGCCAGTGTCAGAGATGAATGTCTTTTCCTGACTTATTTGCCGTAGGCCATGCACACCGCAGTCATTCAGTCATTGCAATATTATCTTCTTTAGTAAATCTTCCAATAGGTTATTCTAAAGGTTAATGCAACACAGGAGGAATGCACCTTGTGAGGGGTCTAATGGTCATTAGTCAGAGCATGGTTACCAGTGTCCTGTTGACCGGAGCCATAGGTTGAGGGGCTAAGCTTCAGGGCATGGGACGGGCGGTACAAGCCTCCCTGTCTTGTTAGATGTGGTTATAAATGTGCCGCTGTGTGTTGCCACAGTGTTGGGTGTCCTGATTGCACAGGGCCATAAATCTAAGATGATCTGGTGGGTTGTGGGGTTTACGAGGGGGCGCCTTTGGAAGTGTGGGATCAGGCAGGGGTTTACTGCTGTGCTGTAAATAATGCAGGTGGCGGGCCGTGGCCTTGGGTGCTGCAGAGGGGGCTACACATCTTTGAAGCGGCTCCAGTCTAGTTGGGGGAGGTGGGGCAGCGCGGCACGGGTCTCTGCTCTCATGTTTGGCAGTCTCCGCAGGGTGGGAGGGGAAATGGCCTTGCACATATTTACAAAAGGTATCTTCCTCGCGTGTTGCCGGCTTTTAGAGGTGAAAACATCACAATCATTAGAACACTTTATAATATTTGTTTGAATTACTTGAAAACATACATTTCACTTCGCTGGAGGTGTCTCAATTATATCCAGTCTGAGCACCTTATTCATACACTATGTTTCAACAACTACAGTATTTAGCTATATGCATATACATTTGCAGTAAGTGAGGTAGTATTGAGGTTGGTGGAGTACATAGAAAATGACCCGCTACCGTATTTGACGGTGGTGGCATATAAGGGGCTTAGACATACACGCGTGACGAGTGCATTCTCGCACATCCTTCACATGAGCCCTCTGTATGGTTACATTCGTTTTCTTGTGTACTCTAGCAGCATTAGTTCAGTTATGGCGCGGGACCGCGGGGTGTACGGTTTTCAATGATACGTATAAAGAATAATTCCCCAGAATGCTTTTATCATTTGCACACCCCTGCAGGGGTGTGGGTCCTTCATGGCTGGTGTCATGTAAACATGCGTTTCTTACAATCATTACACAATTTTACAGGTTTCTTTAGTAGAAGTAGTTTTATGGAAAGGATACACGTATTAAAAGTAGTTTTTGACATTTGTATTTGGGTATCTTTCTGCTTTCATCGGATGACCATTCTACAGATCTTCCCATCACCCAGGCCTCGCTGACCGGGTCACTCTGGGAGCAGTGATACACTGCGGACGGTGAAATGTTACAGTGTTAGTATCTTATGCTAGCTCATGTCCGTCCTGTTCGTGGGAACGGGCTCACAGCGGATCTGCCAGAGTGCTGCGGCGACAGGGATAATTGAAACTCTCCGAGGGTGGGGGCCGCGCTACAGTGCGCTACGCTCACACCATCTTTATTAGACAAAAATGGTTTCTGAAGCCTAGCTAAATTTAATACGTGTGGGCAATGTCTTCAGCAGGTGAGCCATCCACCACCTGGGCCCGGGTGGTAAGGAGGGGACGCCCGATGAGCCGTGGCCCTCACCTGGGGTGGAGATGTAGGCAAGGGGGGTCTTTTGGACCACTCCTCCCCTACAATACGTATGAAACGGCCCCCACCACCCTCAACCAGAAACCAGGCAAAAGAACGGAGAAACATTCTGTGTCTAAAAAGTGCCCTAATCAATTCTCCTTAACTCTCCCCACCCGACTCCCAGTTCCTATTTATACATTAAATCAGTATCTAGGATGGTCAACTAGTTTAAACATTGAGCTAACCACCTCAACTGTCAGACAAATCTCCAAACTGTACCATTACTACTAGAAAAATGACCTAATCATCTATAAACTTTGCCGAAATATGTACCACAATAAACCCCATGACTATCACAAATTAGTTAACTAGAAATACATATTTCAAGTAAACACCACAAGAAATAAACCTTGCTCATGAAACTCTTTACCACTCCCACCCCACCTTTGGTGGTGTACTCAAATTCCTCAATTTCCTAGGACAGGTAATTTGCTTGCTTGCAGGGACTACTACGCCAACAGCATTGACAGTTTTCATTGTGATCATCGAACATTGTTTTGAACATCAAATGCCTCTCCCACCAGGTTCTTGATAGTTAGTAGTATTTCGTCTGAATAGAAGTGTGTACTGGTCCCCTTTCAGCTCAAATATCAGTGCAAACTGATAGCCCCATATATATATTTGACACCTCTTTTGTAAACGAAAGAAACAAGAAAAATGAAAGAGGTGATTTCCCCAACCCCTCCCCCCCTCTCTCCCCCCAAAGGCAGCTGCTTTGTGTCCGTAGCCCATTAGCGTCATGGACCAGCCACTCCAAGTTGTCAAATTAGATAAGTGGCAATCATTACTCCCCAACGACCCCCCCCTCCCTTGCTCCCAAAGCAGCTCCTCCTTGTCCGCGGTCCTTTACCTCCAAGGGTCACCAGCCGACTCTCAGCACAAGTCCAATAAGCGCAGGCGCTGGGGGCGCCACCCAATCCGAAAGTCATCCTTAAGAAAAGCCAACGTTTCCTCCAAGTCCCTTGCAAAGGCCTGCAAATTGTTATCCTTCGCATATGTTGCCCATTCGAGTGCCACAATTTCCCAGAGTTTTCACAGCAGGTCCTGCAGAAGAGGAACTTCCTTGCTCTTCCACCTCTGTGCTATTACTGTCATAGCTGCGATTTTAAGGATCGCCCTTGCTTTCCCCCGGGATTTAGGCTCCCCCACACAGTTGACCCCTTCTACTCCCAAGAGGACCTCCTCAGGAGGACTGCTACTTCCTGGCCCAAAGGCTTGTTCCTGGGCCCTCTGAACTTCTAACCAAAAGGGCCTAATTTTGGGACATGTCCACCAGATGTACGACCATTGACTTCTGGCCGTGGCATTATCCAGAATATTATAAAGATTAGATATTAGACCCTTTGACCCATCATTTGACAAAAGGAACCTTTCGAACCGTGTCTTTTCCCTCGCCGCAGCCTGTTTATTCACGGGGTGCAGAACCCAGTGGCGCAGCTGCGCGTATCTGAGTCTTTCCCCCTCCTTCACCCCATATTCCCTCTTACACTCCTCAAAAGAAAGAACCCTTCCCCCCCGAACATATCGCCCAAACACTTACAACCCCCCTCTTGCCATTGCTTAAATGCTCCTCCCCCCATCCCTGGGGTGAAGTCCCCGTTGTGAAATAGGGGTGTGAAAGGAGATGGGAAGGTCGCGATTCCACTGTTCCTCACCAATTTGTCCCAGTTCTCTGCCATCAATTTCGTGATGGTGCTTTCATATACATGCTTGGGCCTGTGCTGTTTTGGAAGCCATAATATTTCCGCTAACCTTCGATGTGCCACTGCTCTATCCATCGCCACCCATTGCTTGTCTTGTGTGGCCTCTCCCTCCTGTAGCCAGTCCCTAACTACCCGTAACTGGGTTGCCTCATAGTATTGTTGATAGTTCGGCAATGCCAGACCGCCCTCTCGCCTAGGGGCCATCAACAAATGTCTACTAACCCGCGCTTTCTTCCCTTCCCACAAGAAGTCTCCAGCCAAGGAATTCAATTCCCTGAAGAAGCTCCCAGGAATTGCCCGAGGTATAGCCTGAAAAAAATATAACAACCGCGAGATTGTTACCATTTTGACCGCGGCCACCCTAACTAGCCATGAGATCCAAAGCCCCCTCCACCTGCGAAAGTCCTGTTTAATTTCCTTCAATAGTGGTGGGTAATTAGCTTGGTACCAACCTGTCAAGGTCGGCGTAATCTTTACACCTAAGTATCTAATTCCCCCCGGGCTCCATATGAATGGGGTAGCCTTCCTCAGGGATTCCCGATCCTCCGCCCCTAGAGTCAAATTCAAGAGCTCCGATTTGCCAAAGTTAATCTTGAGGCCGGAAGCCTCCCCGAACTCTTCCAGTAAGACCCTGCTTAGTCGAATGGATTCCATTGGTGCCGTCAGGGTTAGTAACATGTCATCGGCAAATGCCGCCACCTTTTGTTCTACTCCCCCAAATGGAATACCTTTTATCCCCCCTGCCTCCCTAATCGCCTGCAATAAGGGCTCAAGATAAATTGCGTAGGGCATGGGAGACAGTTTAGTGCCCCTCATCACTCTAAAGGGTCTGGACATGACCTCGTTCACGGCTATTCTCATAGTGGGCGTCTGGTAGTTGGCCTGTACCATGCGTAAGAAGTTCCCTCCAATACCCATCCTCCGCATTACCTTAAACAGAAAGGACCACTCCACGTGGTCGAACACTTTTTCTGCGTCGAGACAGGAGGACCGCGGGAGTGTCCGTTCTGTGAGTCTTCTCCACCAAGTGGGCCACCCTCCTTATATTGTCCGCTGTCTGCCGACCTTGTATGAATCCCGCCTGATTCGGGTGGATCAGGCCCGGAAGCAAACTCTCCAACCTATTCGCCAATACTTTTGTGAAGATCTTGGCGTCGATGTTAATCAGTGCTATTGCTCTATAAGATGATCTCTCCTCAGGGTTCTTATTAGGCTTCAGAATAAGGGTCAATCTAGCTTCTTCCATAGATGAACAAGTTATTTCTTATCTGGTAACGTTCTTTCGACGGGATGTTCCTCCGACGTATTCCTTATCTTTGATAATACGTTTCGAGCTTGCTGGCCTCTGAAATTTTTTCTGTAGAGGGCGCTGTGGGTCGACGTCCGCCGAGTCGATGTCCTTCGATGGCCACCGTATCGGCGCCGACGTCACCATGCCCATAAATAGCCACGTGCTGCGTCCGTTGCTCAGTTCCGTTTTGTAGCATAAGAAAAGTCATGCCTGAATTGGTTATTGACCTTGAAGGAGCGTAAGCTGCAACCACAAGGGAAGTTATCACTGCGGGGATGGATGGGAGGGGTGATAAGGAATACGTCGGAGGAACATCCCGTCGAAAGAACGTTACCAGGTAAGAAGTAACTTGTTCTTCGAAGGGATTGTGTCCTCCAACGTATTCCTTATCTTTGATAGACTCCCATAGCAGTGGCATGTAATTGGAGGTGGGAGTGAGAGTGTTATGTATCCCTTTAGGGATGGACTGAATGTAATACGGCCTTGCCAAATCTGGTCTCTTGAGCAGTGGAGGAATCCAGATTGTAAAATTTTGTGAATGTATGTGCGGACGACCATGTGGCAGCCGCACATATGTCCCGGGCCGGTACCCCTCTTTGGAGAGCCGAAGAGGCTGCGATACCCCTGGTTGAATGAGCCCTGAGATTTTGGGGTGGCTCTTTCCCTGCTAGTCTATAACATTCCAGGATGGCCAAAATAATCCACCTGGAGATGGTTTGTTTTGTTCTGGGTAGTCCCAACTTGTGACCCGAGTATCCTACAAACAGTTGGTCTGCTTGCCTGATCCTAGCCATTCTGCTGATGTAAAAGCTGAGAGCTCGCCTAGGGTCCAGCCTATGTAGCCTTTCCTCCTCTTTCCCCGGATGGGGAGGAGGGTAGAACGAAGGTAAGGTAATTTTCTGAGTAATATGAAATTCAGAAACCACCTTTGGGAGGAAATTAGGCTTTACCTGTAGGACAACTTTGTCCTCGTGGAAGATTGTATGTGGGCGTTTACAGGAGAGAGCTTGTAGCTCGCTCACCCTCCTAGCAGATGTTAGTGCTAACAAAAGGACAGTTTTAAGCGTGAGAAATCTCAGCGCGCAAGAGTGAAGTGGTTCAAATGGAGTGCCCATTAAGAAGTTTAAAACTAAATGCAAGTCCCATAAGGGAACCTGGAATGGTTTTGGATGGTAAACATTAGTTAGTCCCTTGAGAAATTGTACCACTAGAGGAAGTTTGAAATACGATGGTTCCTCCGCAGTGCGCTTGAAGATAGAAAGCGCTGCGAGATAGCCTTTTACAGTGCCCACTTGAAGGCCTGAGTTTGCCAAGTAGAGTAGAAACGATAACACCGTTAGTGTACCACATGAAAAAGGGTCGATATTCTCTTCCCTACACCACCTGCAAAATTTGTTCCAACGGCAGCGGTATAAAGACTTTGTTGCCAGTCTTCTGGCCGAAAGCAACACCTCCATGACGTCATCAGGGAGATCCCAATCCTTGTACCTCAACCTTTCAGAAGCCAAGCGTGAAGGTTGAGGGTTCTGGTGTCTGAATGGAGAACCTGACCTCCCTTCTGCGAGAGAAGATTCTCTTTGGGTGGAAGACGGATTGGAGGACAGATGGACATATCTAGAAGGTCCGGGTACCACGTTCTCCTGGCCCAAACCGGGGCAATTAGGATCATGGTCTTCCGGAATCTTCTCAACCTCCTGATCATTTGAGGAATAACAGGGACTGGAGGGAACGCGTAAAGGAGTGGAAACTCCCAGTCCACTACGAACGCATCTCCTAGAGCTCCTCTCGGGGGAAATTCCCTTGAACAGAACAGATCGCACTTCTTGTTGTTGCTTGTGGCGAACAGATCCACCTGAGGGGTTCCCCAAAGGGTGAAGATCTCTTGAAGGACTTCCTGAGCTAGCTCCCACTCATGAGAGACTGTGCTCTGCCTGCTCAGAGCGTCCGCTGTCAAGTTATTCTCTCCGGCTAGGTGGACAGCCGATAGAGAGATTCCTTCTTGGATTGCCCAAAACCAGAGCTGCATCGCCTCTCTGCACAGTGGCAGTGATCCTACGCCTCCTCTTTTGTTGAGGTAGTGCATGGCCACCGTGGTGTCCGTCATTATCAGGACATTTCTCCCCTGTACTGATGGCAGGAAAGCTTTCAGCGCTAGTCTGATTGCTCTCAGCTCTAATAGGTTGATGTGTAGTCTGGACTCCGATGGAGACCAACGACCGCTGATGGTCAAGTCGTTGGCATGGGCTCCCCACCCCGTGAGTGAGGCGTCTGTGACTACTGTTATCTCTGGCCATGGTTGCCAAAACAGTTCTCCTTTCAAGATGTTCTCTGGATAGGCCCACCATTGAAGGTCACGGGCTACCTTGTCCGGAATCTGGAGGAGATCTGTCATTCTCCCTGAGAATTGCGACCACTGAGCTCAGTGCCCACTGAAGAGATCTCATTCTCAGGCGAGCCTCTGGCACAAGGAAGATGCAGGATGCC
The DNA here is from genome assembly GCF_040938575.1 of Ambystoma mexicanum. Taxonomy (NCBI): domain Eukaryota; kingdom Metazoa; phylum Chordata; class Amphibia; order Caudata; family Ambystomatidae; genus Ambystoma; species Ambystoma mexicanum. Next base: position 922,920,802 of record NC_090933.1, on the reverse strand, counting down.
ATGAGGCCTAGCAACCTCAAAAAGTCGAAGGCTGGGAGACTTTGGGCATCTTGAATCTTGGTGACCATCTGTAGAATATCTTGAGCCCTCACCTCTGGTGGCGAGGCTTTTCCCAGGAAGTGTCCAGGACCACTCCAATGAACTGGAGTCTCTGTGATGGTATCATCTGTGACTTCTTTAAATAGAGGGAGAAGCCCAGTCTGTGAAGGAAGTGGCAGACATAATCTAGCTGGGCCTGGGCCTGTTCCGAAGATACAGCTCTGATCAGCCAGTCGTCCAGGTAGGGGTAGACGTGGATCCCTTCCCTCCTTAGACTCGCTGCCACTACCGACATCAGCTTGGTGAAGACCCTCGGGGCGGAGGTCAGCCCAAATGGCAGAACTCGAAATTGATAATGAGAGTCGCCAATTGCGAACCTCAGGTATTTCCTGTGTTTGAGATGGATTAGTACATGGAAATAAGCATCCTGAAGGTCCAGAGATACAAGCCAGTCCTGGAGCTGGAGGGCCTGAAGGATCTGAGAGAGAGTTACCATCTTGAACTTGTCCTTCCTGAGGAACTTGTCCAATTCTCGTAAGTCCAGGATGGGTCTCAGTCCCCCGTCCTTTGGTATGAGAAAGTAGGGGGGAGTACCAGCCCTTGTTCCTGTCCGCTACAGGTACCGGTTCTATGGCACCTTTCTCTAGCAGGTCTATAATCTCCTGCAAGAGGAGCGGATCTGGAACTTTTAGAGAGCTGTTCCCCGGTGGATGACTCCGAGGAATGTGTAGAAAGGGTAGGCAGTAACCATGGGCAACTGTTTCAAATGCCCAAGCATCTGACGTTATAGCCTGCCATTCCGTCAGATGGTGAGTTAACCTGCCCCCTACAGGTGTATTGTGTGGAAAGGCCTCAGAGTGGTTTGGGGGCAGCTGATGCAGATGCCGAGGGTAAAGAGGCACCTGCTGCTGCTGCGGTTTTAGTACTTTTGACCCGTCCACCTCGGGTGGATCTCCTTTGGCCTCTTTGAGCCGGCTGTCCTCTGCCTTTCCCGAATGCGGAATAATAGCGAAAGGACTTTCCTCTTCCAGAGGTTCCTGAGGGACGAAATGAAGGTTGGCGGATAGCAGCTCCTAAATATTTTGCTGCTGCTTTAGAAGTCTGTAACTTTTCCAGACTGTCATCAGCCTTTTTCCCGAATAATGAAGAGCCGTCAAAGGGCATATTCAAAAGTCTGGCCTGTACATCTGGAGCAAAGCCCGACTTTCGCAACCACGCATGCCTGCGGATTGTTGTACTTGCCGCCATGGCCCTGCTGATCCTGTCAGCGGAATCAATGCCAGTTTGAAGTGATTCGCACATGGCATCCTTGCCATCTTTAATAATGTTAAGGAAGGCTTCCTTTTCCTCTCCTTCGGGTATGCAGTCAGCCGCTGATGAAACACACTCCCATAGTGTGTGACTGAACCTGGCGAGCGTACAGGTGGCATTGATGGACTTCAACGCCATACTACAGGCAGAGAAAACTTTCTTCGCTATAGAGTCGTACCTCTTGTCATCTCTATCCTGTGGGACAGTAGGGTAAGCGGTCCTACTGCTAGATGAAGTTGCCGCATGAACCACCAGGCTCTCTGGAGTCGGGTGTTTAGATAAGTATTCAGGGTCAGCAGCCGCTACCCTATACTTGGTGACAATCTTTTATTGACTGCAGGGATGACTTCGGGAGTTTCCCAATTAGATGCAATTTTCCTTTGTAAGGCTGCATGGAAGGGGACCACCGGGTCCTCCTGTCGGCCTTTGTCTAATATATCTTTTAGGTCATTCTGTTCAAAAACAGGTGAAGGCGCAGACCAACCCATAAATTCAAAAATTCTTGCCATCAGGGTTCTATAGGGTGTTTCGGCATGTTCCCCTGGGTCTGGCTTAACATATTCCACTTCTGGGGAAGTGTCCAGCCCACTTGCCTCATGTAGTGACTCCTGTAGGTCCTTCAGCCTTCTTTCCTCAGAGGTGAAATCCTCTGCAATAGGCAGTGTGGTCCTCTATAACCCAAATGTTTCCTGGTCAGAATCTTCCCGCTCTTCATAAATTGAAGAAAGTCCAGGGCACTCTGACCTCTGAAATGGAGTAAAACCCATCTCTAGGGCAGAAGGAGCCAAACTTGTAGTTATTGGACGAGAAAACGTCGATGTCGTCGACGCCGATGTAACAGGCTTCGAAGGCGGCGAAAACGGCGTCGAAAAAACTGGAAGGGGTCTCGAAGAACTCGAGAGGATCGGGATCCTACTCGAGGGCATCGACGACGGTCTTGGCGTCGTGTCGGAGGCCCTTGAAATCACCGTTGGCTGTGGAGTGGCCTTGGTCCTCTCATCGGCGTTGACGATGGCGTCCAGTCGATCGACCGATGCGTCGAGGAACCCTTTGACAACGGCGTCGATGACGCTGATCCGTGCGTCGAGGGAATCTTCGACGACGAAGATGGTGCCTTCTTACCCGATGGCTCATGGCCCTCTCGGGTGGAATGTTTCGCCGGGAGCTGCGACTCGCGGCATTTTGATTTTTTGAGTTTTTCACCCGGGGTATCACCCTCAGCTGTCTTCGAGGGGGTCGAGGCCGCGTTCTCGAAGACGCTTAACATTCTCTTTCTGAATTCCTCCCACTCAGCTTGAGAACTGTGTTTAGTGGGACAGGAGACCCTTTCTGGGGACACAGAAGACGACGAGGAATGGGACCTTTGGCGTCTCTTTTTTGAGTGTCTTGATCTCGACGAATGGTGGGAGCTACTTCGAGATCTAGAATGGGAATGTTTGACGGCGAGGAGACTAATGCCTCGACTCAGCCGACGAAACTTTCGAGGAAGTTTTGGCTGACTTACCTCTCTCGAGCTTCCCCTTGCGCTCCATCAAGGCTTTCGACGTCATGGACATGCAGTCCTCACACTCCGAACAATAGTGCTCGGATCCCAAGCACCATAATCAGATCCTGTGTGGATCCGTTATTGACATTTTTTTACCGCAGTCTCGACATTTCTTGAAGCCGGATCGCGGCGTCGTCGGTTCTGATAAAGAAGCCATCGAGAACGATAGGGAATATTCAAGTAGAAATAGTTAGTTATCCTGACTGAACTGAGCAACGACGTTCCGAGGCCCCACGAAGCGCGGAAAAACGGAACTGAGCAACGGACGCACCGAGTGGCTATTTATGGGCATGGTGACGTTGGCGCCGGTACGGTGGCCGTCGAAAGAAATCGACTCGGCAGACGTTGACGCACAGCGCCCTCTACAGAAAAAATTTCCGAGGCCAGCAAGCTGGAAACGTATTATCAAAGATAAGGAATACATCGGAGGACACAATCCCTTCGAAGGAGATATTTTCCCTGTCTTGCTGAATTCGTTAAAAAGATAAGTTAGGTGCAGGACCAGCACTACTGCAAAGGTTTTATAGAAAGCCGCTGTATAACCATCGGGCCCTGGTGCCTTATTCAAAGGTAACCCTCTGATCACCTTCATTACTTCCTCCTCAGTAATCTCCCCGTCTAATGATTCCGATGCCTCCTTCCCAATCCCCTCCAACTCCACCTTGTCTAGGAACTCTAACTGCAAGCTATCCCGGGGGCACTGTGACGCATATAGGGATTCGTAGAAAACCACTAGCGACTCTTGTATCTCCCTTGTCTCTGTAATTCTTTCCCCCGATCCTGTTTGTAGGGCCGTGATCACATTTCTGGCTTTCGCTCCCCTTAATAAACGTGCAAGGAGAGTACCTGCCTTGTTAGCTTTAGCGTAGAATTGCTGGCGGACCCTCAAGAGGGCTCCCTCAGTTTTTTTAGTGCGGAGGACCTCCAGTTGCCCTAGCGCTCCCCGATACTCCCTCATGGATGCTCTTGTTGGAGTCACCCCCGCCTTCCGCCTTGCGGTCTGAACTTCCTCTTCCAACCGCATTTCCATCCCTTTCAATTGCATCTCCCTTTGAGACATTGCCGCTATTAGTTCCCCCCGCAACGTAGCCTTGAAGGCGTCCCATCTTATCTCTTCCCTCGAGTCACCCCTTTGGTTAATTACAAAGAAATTCCTAATCTTCTCTTCTATTTCCTGCCTAATTATCGGTTCTCTAAGGAGGTGTCCTGGTATCTCCACGTCCATACCCCTCTTTCCCTAGGACCCAATCCATTGTCATGGACACCACCTTATGATCCGCTATGACAACCGGGCACGTTACCACCTTTTGAACCCAGCCCACTAGACTCAAGGTCACCCAGATGTAGTCTATTCTAGATTGAGATCCATGGACCTCTGATAAGTAAGTATACCCTTCCTCCTCCCCCTTAACCTCCCGCCATACATCCCTCAACCCTATTCCGCGTATTCTGTCTTTTAGGGTTGTCGACATCACTGCTCCTCCTCCCCCCATTGGGCGTTCCCTTTCCCAGGCTATGTTGAGATCCCCCAGCAGAACAATTGGCCCCCGGGCTCTCTCCTCCAGCTTGTCCAGAATACGTGCTAGAAATTGCTCCCGGCCCACGTTTGGTGCATACACTACCGCCAAAGTATACGGGCTGTTCTGGTGCATCCCGATCGCTATAATGTACCTGCCCTCCTTGTCCCTTATAATTTCAGAGGTCCTAAATCCCACTGAGCTTTTGATAGCTAGAGCTACCCCCGCTGACCTGCTCCCGCCTGAGGCATGTAGGATCCGATCAAACTTGAGGCGCTCCTGGTCTTTGGGTCTAAGATGCGTTTCTTGCAGTCCCAGTTTTCCTTTGTCGTAAATCGCTCTCATTTTTTCCTCTTGAGGGGTGTGTTCAGACCCCTCACATTATGCGTTAGCCACTTGAAGGTGAGTTAGTATATCTCCACTTCCCTAACCCCGCACATCCCCCCCCCCAGGTCTCCCCCTCTATGGGTGCCCCAGCAGCGGAGCGGTCTAGCTGTCCTCCCCGATACCTCCCATCCTCTACTAGGTCTGAAAAGGATTTTTGGTCTCCGTACCCTGGCCCCTACATGAAACCTCTGCTGCCCCCCGCCATCCAGCATCCTCCCTCCCCCCCACCCCCAGAAGGGCGTGCCCTTCCCGCTTCCCCCTCCCCCCCCACTCATCGGATATACCCTTCCTTTCCGATTCATAGATGGATGCTCTCCTCCCTGCCGAATTGCTCCCTTTAGTGGCCCATAGCCTTATAGCATTAATATGGAATTCAAGTCTCCGCTTGCTCATCCCCTTCTACTGCCGCAGAGCTTTCCTTACTGTTTTCCTTGCTAGTTTTTTTGCTCGCCTTCACTTTCCTTCTTTTCTCTCCCACTGTCGACCAGGCCCACGGCCTTGAATCTGACTCAGTGGTTGTGGTCAGCTTCCTAGATCCCAAGGGGACGTCATCCAAGTCCAGACGTAGAGTGTTTGCCCCTATCTGGACCGTAGTTCTCCACCTCTGAGACCCCTCCCACGTAAACATCAAACCAAATGGGAAGGTCCACCTGTATTTAATCCCCCTCTCGTTTAAGACCTTGAGCACCAGTCCCATTAAGCGCCTCTTCACTAGGGTACTGCTTGCTAAGTCCTGAAACAGTGCGATGCGGTGCTCGCGGAACATGATTGGCTCTTGCTTCCTTGCTTCCCGTAGGACCTCCTCCTTTTGAGCATACCTAGTAAAAGCCACCAAAACATCTCTAGGCCTTGACTGTGGTCCTGCTCCTCCTCTGCCCACTCTATGGACCCTATCGAGCTCAATCTTTTCCGAAGGTGAGACTCCCAGGATCTCTGCAAAGATAGATTGGGTCACCCCTTTTACGTCTTTGTCGTGGACGGATTCCGGTAGCTTTTTGACTCTTATGTTGATCCGACGGGACCTGTTTTCCATGTCCTCCATTTGAATCTCCAAGTTATGTGTGGCTATGTCTAGCATTTCGACTGCCTCACTGTTGGCCGTCACCTCCTTGTCCAATTCTTGCAAGCCTCTCTCCAGCAGGTCCGTCCGCTCACCCTGCTGCTGCAACTCCTGTTTTATTTCCCTTAAGGCCGAGCTGAGATCAGCCCGAAGGAGCTGGAACTGATCCTGGAATGTCTTTGTAAGACTGGTCTGCAGGGCGTGCATCTCCCCCCTAAAGTCCTGCCAGGATAGCGTGGCTGTGCTCTCCCCTTCAATTGGTGAGGCACTTCTCCCTACGTCCTCGTTTGCGACCCTAGTCATCTCCCTTGCCTCTTGCATTGGCCATATGGTGGGAAGGGTGCCCGGGGCCTCCCCGAGATTGGCAGTGCTCTCGCACTCTTCCCCTTAGCTTTCGTAGCGATATCCGTGCTGGGTCTGACCATGCGGTGTTCTCCTCGCTGCACCACTCAGTTTGATGCTCAGCTGCCCGGCTCCCTGGGCTGCTATGCGGCGTGCCCTGCCCTGATGATAATCCAACAGACACCCATCCATGGAGGCGGGCTACCCTCGCTTAACGGTTCTCCTAGTGAAGACCCGGGGGGGTCAGCGGGGTCCTGTGGCGTCGGGGGTTATAACTCCCCTCAGCCATATTTAGGTGACTCTCCTCTGGGACTTGGGCCTTATGGAATTTCCCAGGCCAGCGCTCCCCCAGGCCCCTGGCACCAATGCTCTCCTTCTCGGGGGGGGGGGGGCCCAATGTCACAATTGGGAGCTGGTCCAAGCACCCCCCCAATTGTGTCTCGCAGCCCTCCTCTTGACCGCCTGGCTAATGCTGCTCTGGTCGAGTTTGGGCCCCCACGGGGCTAGTCCAGCCGGTCCGGACAACACTGCTCCGTACCTTGAGCAGCCCCCAATGGTACTGCTCTGCGGCCCTCCAATGCCCTCCCACGCCTCTTCCTCCGCTCTTCGTCACGCTGGCAGTAGCACACCACCGGGCCCCTTCTCCACACCGCCGAAGGGGACACGCTGTTCGCGGGGCCTGCTGCTCCTCACGGGGCACCCCCCACCTGGATATCCTGGCCTGCCGGCACTCCCCTCAGGCCTTCTCAGGTGCCGGCGCCGCCGCGAATCGCCCCGCCTTCTCCCGGGCCCGTCGGACACGGGCCTGGCTCCCTCACCGCGGGCTCTGGAATCCTGCAGGTGGCTGCGATCCGCTCTTTCTCTTCGCCGCCTTGCCCTCGTCGGAATCCAACGCTGCTCCTCCTCCCTCAGCTTCAGCGCCCGACAAGGCACCGCGCCTCCAGATCACCGCTGGCTGCCTGTTCCTTAGCGACTCCGGCCCGCTTCTGCCGCACCTACGCCACGGCGATCGCTGGCGATGAGCCACCGCACCATTCTTCCTCAGTTCGCCCTACCAGGAGACTGCACAGAATGTGTACCTCTGTTCCGCAGCCACTATTCCGATCCCCGTGACTGGGTGGTGGGCATTCCCCAGTGTCGGGACTCGGGAGCACCGCCGGCACGTCTATCCCCTGCGGGCGGCCATCTTGAATCTGACACCTCTTTCTTAACCACCGTTAGAGGCCTGCACTCTTGCTTTCCCCTTGGAGTCAGCATTGAGAGATCTTGGAAGATGTGTACTTTGAAATTAATTCTCTTTCTTGGACCTTCAAGAACATCTGCATTGTATCAGCATAATAATGGCAACGTACCAAAATAACTTGGGACCATTGCGAAACTCTGGTACCCTGATGCACTCTGTCAAGTAAAAGATCCATCCCCCCTTCTCCAGCAAACAAAGAATTCACATTCTGCTTCATCACTTTCTCATGCGACTCCACTTACTCATCCATGACTGCCACAAATCTAAAGATACACCTCCTTCCCCCGCCCCCATTTCCAATGTCAGCCAATTTGGTTCTTTCTCTATTATGTGTGTCTCCATATCTATTAACCTTGCTGCCTCAAACTTCATCTCCAGTAAAACTGATGAGAGATTATTTTTTTCTAGGGCCTCAGTATGTCTTTCAGCTTGGAGTCCCCAGTCATTCAGCTCGGCCACAAATGCCTGAAGGTTTAAGTGAAATGCTCACATCTCTAAACGTCTTTCCAGAATAGCCTGCTTTGATGATCTTTCAGTGGGTGTCGGAGACCAGAGTAAGGGTCACAATGTGTTTTCATTTCACTGTGCATAGTCACTGGAAGGTGTCGTCCAAAGTCCGTAAGGTGAAGTATCCAGGCTCGGGCTGTATTTACGGGTGTCATATGCCAGCAATCACAATGGAACAATACTCCAGAGCACACAGCCTGCTGCATGCAACACACGGTTTCCTCTATAGTTACCTTAACTAGTGTACACTAGCTACAACCCACATGTTCAACCCGGAAGAACCATGCACCACTATTTTATCTTACACCTATCTCAATTACTTCATCCTCCCGGCAACTGGCTGGTCACCTTCAAAGGCCTTTTATCTTCTGGATCAGAGTCTGTAAGGTCGCTCCTCCACCGTGGACTGCAACACAGACTGATGGGACAGTGTGTTGCTCAGAACATGCAAACAGTACATTCCAGCCACCCGCTAGGTTCCCAACAAAGGACTCACCCAGCCCCAGGAGGCTCGCAATCACAGAGTGATCGGTCCACGTCCCCTTCCACCGGACTCAGACACACCAAACCACTTTCACTTGCTCCCAGCTTGTATGCTATGTCCTTCACACGCTGTTGCCCATAACACCTTGGCTAGGCCGCTGTCTGTTCTTTCTGGAATCTCCAACCTCAGAGTGTGCCCCAACAGCGTCATGGAGAATCCAGGGTCACACCAGGAACACACTTTCACCACAGCCCAAGGTGTAGTATAAGAAGATCAATCCTTGCAGCAGCCAGCTCAGTGCTCAAGAGGCCATTTACAGTTGTGCCCCCTAGCAGTAATCCCTATAGCTTACATTTGAAGTAAAAAAGTTTGAACACAATAGACAAACACATGTCATGGCGAGGGAACATCATAACTCTTGACACAGACAACCAAGGTGATGATTCAATATTTTTATTTCTAACAAGGGAAGGGTTGGATGAATGCCGAGAAGGTAAGTCAATGAAAAGGGGTTTGAATCTAACTGCACTGTCCAAACAGTACAGGAGGGGAAAGCACTATCATGGTAACATGTTCTCCACAGTTTATATACCTAGTGTGGCCCGGTTCACAATGTCCCTTTCAGTGTTGGCCCTCACGCAAGGCTTCTACCTCTGGTTCCAGGTTGGGTCCAACACTATAGGGCCTAAGGGTAAGCTCTAAGAGGGATAGGCCTTTTAAGTGTTACAACTCACAGCCAAAAGTCACACTCCTGGGCACGGGCCCAATAATACCTCTGAATGATTCTACTTTCACAGGTACACTTGGATGGAGCCCGGTACAGGCTTGGGTGATGCTTTCTCCTTGTGTCTCTGGCCAATGGGACTTTGAGCTACAGCCACTAGCAGGCATGTCATTCTTTTTCCTTAATCTCTTCTGGTTCTTTCCAAGGCCTACTTTAGTGCCCCCTTAGTAATGTCCTTAAAGGGCTGGGTTGCCATGCCCAGCCATTTGCGTTCGGTCCCACCTTCCCCTTTCCTGCACAAACTCTCCTTGCTAACTCCCATCCATACGGTGTGTCTCATTTTATACAGTCTTGGGTTCCTTTAGTGGTTTAAATAAGTCTGGTCTCGCGGGTGGCCCTGGCCTTCATGTTGCACCCCCTCTCACCCATGTTGCTTGCTCCCAGCTACATTTTCCATTTGGTGTTGTTTGTTCATCCTATAATTGTTTGCGTCGAACTGTTGAAATGAATCTGTTCATGTGCGAACAATTACCAGACCAAGAAACAACCCTAATCCCTGCACACATTCACCCAAAATGCGCCCAACCCTACTGCCTGCTCGCCTCCAGGTCCACGGCAACCCTGCAGCATCATATCCGTCCCTCTAACGTGGGTATGAACCGATACCTTGGGATCCCCTTTACTTAATTTTTCGGTCACCCGGCTCCCATGCCGAGGAAGCGGGGGGACACCCCCTGCAACCCCCGCTTCACATGTTCAGTAAGTTTTCTAATCAATCGAATGGTACTGTCCAAATTCGGCCAAATGTACCATTCCATCGATTATAATCGGTCAGTTAGGCTAATAGCACATTTGTACAAAGTTCAGCATTTCCCGATACTGGCGGTTGCTTAATCACAAAATTGGCTGGGCTACTTCAGCCTGAAGGAGCAAATAAAGTAGCCATCGTGGAGTTCGGCAGTTGCCTCATGGTTGCCTTTTGGTGATGCTTCTTGAAGGTTTCGGTTACCTGGCCCCTTAGTTTCCTCCCAAGTGCTCAGATTACCCCCTCACCCCCCCCCCCCCCAACTACAGCTGTCAGTGAGTCTAATTCAAGAAGAGTATGCAGGTTTGTGAGCTACTTGCTCATCCACTGGCACTTGCTTCCTGGACGCTGGATCCCACACCTCTCAGCAGATTATTATGAATCTGTGCGATTTACTGCAGAGCCAGAAGAATTCCACCCCCCCAGGAATCTTACCTGCTGGACCCTAAACAAAGGTGCAATTACACAAAAGGCCTCGAGAGGTCCCCTCACCAGAATCTTCTGGTCCCAGGTCTTCGAATGTCTCAAAAATGACTTCTCTGCACAACAACTTTCTAGGTCACAATAAAAAGGCTTGCATTCCCAGCAAGAAGCTCAGACATGGACCTTGGAGGCCTAAATCAGCTAACTGCCAAGCTTCAAGGAATATCGATTAGCCTTCAAGAACAGACAAGCTTTCCATCGGTTTAAATATCCTCATGCAATTCATCCTCATGCAATAGCTTGATTTAAGGCTTGCTACAATATACCAATTTAAATCAGTATATTTCCAGTCTAAAGCAAAGAAATGAAACAATAAATCATAGAACATAATTGAACAAGTAAGGAATACACATAGTGAGTTAGAAAATAAATTCAAAGGTAAATTAAAGAACGAAAATTTTTGTTTATCATAGAATAATCCTGATATCAAATAAAAGTAAACAGTTCTGTGGCATTGCGGAATCTTGAAAGATAATCATTTCATTTCAGATATCCTGTGAAATGAAAGCTCTTCAAACAACTCATTATTGTATAAGGCTGGATAAATGCAAACTCAAATGACCACTACACGACAAAAGATCAAAGTCACCACCCTTCTCTGAATAATATTTGCTTTTCACCAACTCTTATAAAACCGCTCCACATTTATAAGTGTCTGATAAAATCCAAAGAACGTTTGGTTATCAGGGACATCAAAACTTAATAGAATGATGTGGGATAACGGTGAAGGGCATAACAATGGCTGAAAATCCGAAGTGACTGCTATGACGAATCGGGTCAATTCATCTCTTCTCCCCAGGTGGGGGCACCACCTGTGAGGCTAGGACGTTGAGCTTGCTCCACAAGACACTCCCTATGGGTCTGAACATGTAGGAACTCACTGGGAGTGACTCCCCTCTCAGAGCAAGGACTCCCAGTCTGTTAAGGACCAAATCCAGAACATATTGCCTGCCTCCATGGGACTTGGAAAAACTGTGTTTTTCTCCTGTTTGAACTACACCAACCAATGACATTCCTTCCATCTCTTTGGCTTCAGGCAATGCTGGATTTCATCTGAGCGCCACAGTCAAAGAAGGAGGACACACCCTATTTGTTCATGATGATGTACATAAACCCAGGAGGAACTTTGAATGGAGAGAAGACTCCTACGCAGGGAGGAGAGCATTTCCTACAAAGAGGTTAGCCTCTGAATAGGAAACGTCCTGGAGGGGCGGGGCCACACAACTGCGGACCCTGCAGGAGCATGGAGGGTGAGTCAACGCTAGTCAGATGGCAGACTGTTGGCGTCCCGTCTGACAGAGAAGCCAAGGTCAGGTGAAGAGGTGGAAAAGCACACGTTTCCTCTGGTGGCGCGACCACAGAGAAGCCGTAAAGGGCTTGGGACCCGGTAACCAATGCTGAGACCAGTTCGCTAGAGAGCCCAGTACCTTGAGTTCTACGCTAGGACATCAGCTACAGAGAAACAGCAACAGGGAAGCAAACACTCCCACAGAGAGACTACCAGGGAGAGGTATGAACACTTTGAACCAAAGCTGGGGAAGGCAGCATGGTTGCGGGAACCTGAAAAACCCAAGCAGGCAAGCGCCCCTGTGAATCAGAACGAGAGGTGCAAACACTTTAAAGCAAGGGGGGCGACAAGGTTACAAGACCCTAAGAAACCCAAACGGGAAATCGCCCTATGTGAGTCAAAGTGAATGGGATACTGTATCGAGGCTCAGAAAGCTGACAAGGTTACAGAAGCCTGAAAAACCAGATGGGCAAGCACCCTATGTGAATTACTTTGACAGAGAATGCAAATGTGCCAGACGACCACAGGGCTTCGGGGAGTTCAAGAGCCACAAAATTCTTAGAAACAGAACTGTGTTCAGAGGGAACCAAAGAGGTTTTTTCTTTTGACCAGCAAGCCTGCAGGAAAGATGTGAACTGTTTATTGACAAACTTGAACTGTGTTCTTTCTTTTGAAAAGCCATTCAAGTGACTTGGACAGGCAGAAGTCTAAGATAGAGGCTATTGCTACAGCCTATTTTTAGTTAATTTTTCCAAAGTGGTAGGGCCACATTAGTTGGATAGGATTTTTGACTAAGGACCGTTAGTTTTAGTTTCAAGGTAGAGAACTTCTCTCAGAGATAGGGCAAGCTATGAGTTCATTTACATTGAAAGAAAACCACTGAAACAGGTCAGTCATTGGTCCGAGCCCTTCTTCTGGTTTGCCACAATGCTCAACTGCCCAGGCTTTGAGCCCAGGCTTTGACATCTGCTTGTCGGCCTAGAGAAGCATCTGCAGCTTTTTATCATAGGTTATCTACCCTTTAATGTAATTGCTGCTGCCAACACTCCATCATGGTAGTGGCCTAGACAGGGTCATGTACCCAGAAGTTATCCCTTCCACTGCCACCCTCCCTCCCTCCCATTGGGCATGGTCAGTCCCACATAACTGCCCAACCGTCACTGAGGGCTGTCTTTGCCATGGCCTAAAATAACTGCCCCCCGCCCCCAGAACCCATCCATCACCCTTGAAGGAAGCAACTGCTCTGGCTGCGCCTTAGCCTGTGGTATGAGGGTCTGGAGGAGCAGGTTAGCGTGTTACAATAAGCTTACCTACCTTTGAAATGACTTCCACCCACCACTCTTAAGGCATGGTCCTGGATACTAATTGCATGGAGGTGACCAGCACCACCCTCCATCCTGCTGCCCAATGGGGTCCAGCCGACATTCATGGCTAGTCTTGCTGTTGTGATGTTATGATTCCGAAGTAGCTACAAAAATAAACGACTCCCCTCCAAAGCCCTTCCTGACATTTTAATCACTTCTGATATTAAAACAATCCCTTCTAATGATAAGAATGATGACATTCTCTTTGCCCAATGTTGGATGGAGATGGGACAAAATTTCTTTAACCGCTACCAATGGTCAAACCAGTTTCTGGCAACCTCCATCCTTACATGGACAATGAAGAATGGTCTAGCAAGCCCCGACCCACCCAAATTGGTCTCGAATGTAAAAGCAGAAAGGGCTTTAAAAGAGGCTACCACAATGCTCTCATTTGAGTTGTACATAATTCATGGCTATTCTACAAGCCCTTAACTAATTAATTCCATAGCTTACTATTGTCCCATAAGGATTGAAGAGGAGAAATGGGAGGGTCCCTTCCGTCAGGCCACGCCTCCTATTTGGAAGAGGACGTCACGGCTAAAGAACCACCAGCCACGTGCGGCTGCACCTCCGCCCACTGCCCCGAACGCCAATGCACACCGCGACCAGGCTCCACCTGCGAAACCAGGCTGCATCCCGCCCAAGATATGCGACGGGAACCAAGACGGAGCTGGAAACGATTACATGGACCAGCTCGACTAACCGCCATGCAAGCTAAAGCTGCCATCGTTAGAGATGACATAGCCACGTAAGACAGAAAACACACGGGCTGTTGCACCTCAATCACTCACCAATCTACACGAAGAACATGTCCAGTGCTATCAGTTAGCGGACTGCACACACACATGCACCTTTATTCTTTTCCACATAGGCCAGCAATCGCATCGCAGAAACGCAAGACGCTGGAAGAGTTTGTGTATACGCTTTCAGCTGCTTCATGCTACTAACCCCGTGGACAGGACCCTATGGACAAGCGGAAGCACAACGGACCACACCAAGTACCCTTCGGACGCTAGTTTGGGTGCACAACCCAAGCCGGAGTAGGCCTCAAAACAGAACCGACAGGCCAGAGATGGCCCATAGAGACCTCGGAGCTACAAGATGCTGCGAGCACAGAACAACCCCTGGCCGGAGCCACCTCAGCCAAGGTCGCAATGTTGCAATCCACATTCCGCACTCGCGAAGCTAAGGTAACACCCACCACCGCCATGACTATCCTAAGCAAAATACAAATCAAACTGTCGTAATTCTGCCTCAGCAACGGTCTCTCAACATGTGACCTGGCCAAACTGACATAATGCCAATATCCGGAGACTGAAGGAGTACTGGTGTCCCACGTCTGGGACCATGCTTGCAGCAAAGTTGTACCAACCCATACACCGGCAGCGCTGGGAAAGGAACACTCTCATGGCATCAGCAGAACCGATCTATTGTTTCTCACTGACACATAGTCATACATTGTTGCCAGCACCAGGTACATCGCGGGCTGCGAACAAAGATGGTCCCAGGCTTGAGGGCTCGCTGATGGACCAATCAGGACACGGGGGGCTACCTACTGACAATACCACATAACCAATCACTAACCTTTTTTATGGATCACTTTCGGTGTAGCAATTTTTGGGGATGAACCAAGCGTACCACCTGACCTCTGATCCACCAATAACATCTTTCTCCATATGGTCCTATACTGAACCTACCACTCAGGGAACCAACTCGGAGTGGCGATATGTTTAGGGACAAACTTTCTCAGGTGATGCAAATTGTTACGTCATACAGATAGAAAACAGGCCTGCAAGCCCAACTCGGATGAGAAGTTGCCTGGAACCTATGCTCCATGAATTTGTCCCCGCTTGTTTCTAATAAACAGCAGTAACTATTTGCTCTTGTGTGGACCCTCTACTTCTTTAGGACGCGGAAGGAGCTGGAGGTCCGCGGACCCCAGGTAAGGCTCTGCCAACCGCCAAAAATTCCTCTAACACGTTGGAGGCCCCAGCGAGATCGTCTGTGATAAGGTGGCCCGGCAACGAGGCCCCCTCCATCGTTGCCCCCTTGGAGGACTGTAGGACCATCATGGAACTGCGATACAACCAGACAGCGCAACTGGAGATTTCTAAAATTATCCCGCCCGCGGTCGGCGAGTGTCCAGAAGAGGGGAAGTGGTGAGCCGATTGGGAGGGGTGTCTGCAGCCGAGCGGCACCGGCAGACGTGAGCCTAATGTGAGTATGGACCACACAATGAGCAATATTGTGTTGTACGGGTGGGGGGGAGGAATTTTAAATAGGGTGGCGGGTGGTTTTACATTGTGCGCAAAATTTGGTGTATCGGTGGTGATCGGCATGTGAGTTGTAGTAGTAAACGGAGCGGAGGTAGTCCCTTCGGTGTTGATGAGCATATTGGGTGGGTAACGAGTCCCCACGTGTTGGACGGAGTGCTGCGCTGATTGATCTGGATAGTGAACACTTGTATCGGGATGTGGTTTTCCTATAAGTCAGCGTTGTAGTTCGATGAGTAGATGAGGATTTCCTATTAATTGAGTGTTTTAGCTCGGTGAATAGATGACGGATTCCCCCAGAAGGTAGCTAGAGTCTCTCTCAGATTGTGGAAGATAGTTGGCTGGTTAAGTTCCCCCAGTGAGGGAACGTATCAGATGCGAGGCGACGCAGCGGGTGCAGACTCAACTATATTGAGAAAGGTGATTGATAACATATACTCCACTCCAGGTGTAGTGGGAAGACAGCTGTGGGGATTGTGGTATTGTATTATGGGGAAATGATCGCGCATAACCTGTTTGTAAGTCCATTTTTGTGCTTAACTGGTGACGTCATCCATAGAGTATTGCATAGGACATAGTGTCTTCTTTTTTAAGAGTGTAGGCACAGCCAAATGCTGTGACAGGGTGCAAGTGAGCAGGCGGTCGCGCATGGTGAACGCTGGCACGTCCTCGAGGGGGGGGGGGTGTCGGGTAGCGGTGCAACCCGTGTGGGCAGGACCGTACAAGACTACACAGCCCGGGCTGTGAGGGAGCAAAAAAGGGGAGAGGTTCAAAGAGTAACATGGGAGTGCCGAGCAGCGGCTACCCGGAAAGGGCAGGGCGGCCCAGGAGCACGCCGCGCCGGGCGTGGGGTCGCAGGAGACCTCACACGCCACGGGCCGAAGAGGGCCCTAGAAGCACAGAGGTGTGTCAGAGGACGGCAGCCCAGTGCATGACAACAGAAAGATAGACACTGAAGAAATTAACAGAATTTTAACGCACATTTTTTCCTTCCTGCTGACAGCGTAGAGTCAGAAGTCCCCAATTAGGGGCCAGGTAAAGGTGATGCATATTGAAAATGACGTACTATGGTGGAGGGACCCAGCATGGGTGTTACACGTTGACAACACCACTCCAATACATTTGTAAAACTCTGCCCACCTACAGAGAAAGGATAGTAAAGTATAGTGTAGAGTGGACTAAAGAATAAGAATTGCTTGGCCGCCCAATGGTAGTTTTTGCAAGGAAACTCAACATTCACTGCTAGCGTAATTGCACAACACGTACAAGGGGAAGAAGTTGACAAACAGTTTAGACATTTGCCAACTTCGGAAAATGGTTCAGGGATATGGCCCAGGGATGATGAGCGTACGAGAAGTGAAGATGGTGAAGGAGAGGGGGTGCGCTCCTCCTCATGCCCCTCCCAACGGTGACCCAGACAACGCTGAGGAGAGTGAGGACGAGGAGGAGGAGGAGGAGGAGGAGGAGGAGGAGGGATTGTCCCCAATGAGAGAATTAAAAGGAAGCAGCCGAGCCCCAAGAGTTGACAGCGGCAGAGGGATATTCGAACCATACATACAACCCCCCACTGTATGCCCCGGGAGAGCATTACCGGAACATCCTGCCTAACGTGGGCACTGTAGGTATGGAAGGGACACAGGTGGATGATAGCGGCATAAGAAAAGCACAGCTTGAGTTAGCAGGGGTAGGGCCAGACGAATGGATAGCAGCACAGGTACTATTAGTAAAGCTACAGGGAACGACCACAGGAAAGGAGGAGGGGGCAACCAAGGCAATAGAAGGATTGGACGCAGAACAAGCGCGAAGGGAGAAAGAGGTAAGCAGCAGAGAGGAAAGGAACTCAACGAAGAAGGAGGAAGCAAGACTGTTTGTTTATTTTATTTCTATAGCGCTCCGGACCCGGGAGTAAAAGGGCGCTTAGTAAAAGTTACAAGGCACAGTACATGGTAATAAGCAGAGATAATAGGATAACTTGAACAACAGTTATATACAGAATATACAGACAGCGGATCTGATAGCAAGCAATAATGACATAAATGAGGCATGTGCAATAAGTACAGTTTATAGCTAAGTCTAACTTCGAGGTTATCCATTCTGACCAGACGGGCTATGTCCCGAACAGGAATATTACTCACAATCACAGGCGCCTTCACAGGGTGGTGGAATGGGGGGGCAGTGAGGACAGCGAAATGGCAATAGTGGCGCTGGACGCGGTTAAAGCGTTCGACTCCGTCCGATGGCCATGGCTGCTGGCGGCTTTGGGGCAGTTCGGACTGGGACCATGCTACATGAGGTGGGCCGAGTTATTATATAGTGCGCCTCTGGCTAGGGTCCGTACGGGTGCAGTAGTGTCAGATAGATGGCAGTTAGGCAGAGGTACCAGGCAGGGATGTCCTTGGTCCCCAATGTTGTACATACTGGCCCTCGAACCCTTAGCAGTTTACCTCCGGCAGCAGTATGATCCGGTGGGCATAGAGGTGGGAGGAGAGTGCCATCTTATATCCCTGTATGCAGACGATATGCTGTTATACCTGAAACATCCAGAAGAGAATTTGCAGTATATCTTGGAGGTATTGGAGAGGTACGCCTGGTTGTCCGGCATAGCGGTTAACCCTCAGAAATCCGTATTATTCCCGCTGGGCAGTTATGTGGGGATACCGGCGGAGAGGTTGCCGGTGCTGCGGATTCCGTGGGCAACGAGCTCCTTCCGGTACTTGGGCATTGACGTGTATCACACGACCGAGGAAGAACACGAGTATAACACTGAACTAGCTGTGGGAAAGATTGAGAGGTGCATGAGGTTCTGGGAAAGATTGCCTTTAGCTATGATGGGTCGCGGAGCTATGCTTAAAATGGTGGTGCTGCCCAGACTCCTGCATTACTTTAATAACATCCCGTACATGATACCTAGGAAGTTTTTCGCTAGGTTACATAGCGTGTGTAGGAATTTCCTGTGGCACGGCACGCGCAACAGGGTCGCATTATGGAAATTGCAGAACTCTTACGAGAAAGGTGGCGTGAAGCTGCCGAACTTTGAGGCCTATTATATTGCGGCGCAACTGCAATATGTGGCCAGGTGGCTTTCAGATGAAGAGACCCCCGAACATAGGCTGCTAGGGAAAGACTGTTCCCCCTTCTATCTGCGGGAGGTGATTTGGGTGACTGGCTCATGGATGAGAGAGCGTCCTAAGATGCTAGCCCTTGGCAGGAATATATGGCGGCGTGCCTGTCGGATGATGGGTGACCCCTTGCCGTGTATGCCGCAGTTCCCTCTGATCGCCCTGGCAAAGGAGGACGGGCAGCTGAGAACTATTATCCGGACGTATTGGGAGTCAGTGGGATTGATCACTATGGGCGACATCTGGCAGGATGGGACCCTGATGGAGTTCGATGAACTGGAGGCAGGGTCGGGACTACACAGGGGTCAATATGTAACATATCATAGGGTGGTCCGGGAGGTCCGGAGCACGTGGCCCGAAACTACTTTGGCCGATGAACCGGATGCCACGCTGGAGACGATGTATGACGCATCAGAGGGTGGACACAAGGTCTCTAGGTTGTACGAGATGTTGATGACAAAGGTTGGGAAGGATTTGGGGCACCTTAGACTGGAGTGGGAAGCGGAGATGGGGGCCCCGATGTCGGATGGGATGTGGGAGCGCGCCCTGGGGTACCACAAAAAGGTATCGAGGAACGCCAGGTTCAAGCAGATATAGCTCTATATTACGCACAGGGCATATATGACCCCCCTTAGAATTTCCAAATTCCTAGGTAGTGGGCGCCAGGCGTGCCCCAAGTGTTACGAAGAGAATGCGGACATGATACACATGTTCTGGGCGTGCCCAGTGATTGCAACTTACTGGGGTGAAGTGGCGCGGAGGCTGGCAGGGAGGGGTATTACACTTAAGGTGGATTCGGCTTGGGCTTGTCTGCTGGGAGGGTATCCCAGGGCGCGTAAGCTTCGACATGTTGAAAAACTTAAAGATCTGGCCTATGTGCTTGTCAAACGTAGGATAGCCATGGAGTGGAAGAAATGTCACAAGCCGCGAGTGGAGGTCTGGTGGCGGGATCTCCAAAAATGGGCGGATGCCGAAACAAGAGCGTGGCAAGATGGCAGTATGGCAGGGGATGGGGAAGAAATAGGCTCTCTCACAGCATGGAAGTTGTTGTTAGCTGAGCTGTTTGGTGCGGGATCAGCCTCGGCTGGACTTGAGAGCGATGAGGCCCCACCGCACGGAACGGACACTGAGGGCGGACACTCTACAGGCTCATAGGGGGGAGGGACGGGGATTGCAGTGCCTTACTTTTTGTTTGTTTGGTTTTGTTGTTTGAAGTGTTTTATTTATGTTTTGTTGTAATGTTGTTTGGTTGAGATAAAATAAAAATATATTTAAAAAAAAAAAAAAGTCTAACTTCGAGGTTGACTTTTTGTCAGAAGCCACCCAATGCCAAGTTTCCTGAACGACTGGAAGGATTTGGATGACTTAATATTCCGTGGCAGGGCGTTCCAGAGTTGGGAGGCGAGGACAGTGAAGCTCGAGCCTCCGGCTCTTTTAGAGGTAAATCTAGGTACTGTGAGACATAGGGTATTGGAAGATCTCGTGGTTCTGATGGAGGGTTTCATGGTGAATTTGTTAGTCAGGTAGGGGGGGCTAGAAGGTTAAGAGCTTTGTAAGTGAGGCAGAGTGTTTTTAGATCGATTTTATGTTGGATGGTGAGCCATTTGCAAGTGGTTCTCGTGGCAGAGATGTGCTCACGCCTGGGAATGTTTAGCGCTGCCCGTAGCGCATTGTTTTGAAGGACTTGGAGTTCACTAATTATCGCTTGGTTGGCACCTAAGTAGAGGCTGTTGCAGTAGTCTAACTTAGATTGTATAAGAGCTCGGGCTAGCGTGAGGCAACTGTTAGGGGGAAAGAAATGGTCTACAGGCTCTGATTAGTTTTCCAGTATAGGCAGTGGCAGAAGCGGTCGAGTGTCATGATGCCTACCTCCAAGGAGCCAGGTCCGACCCAGCAACCCCAGAGGCAGGCATCATTCCCCCCCCAGGGAAGTGCCAGTGGGCCCAAGCTGGGGCCCTTTGGACACAGTCCTGGCGCCTTAGGCGCCAGGCTCATGTTGGACCCCTGTCCTGGCGCCTTAGGCGCCAGGCTCATAAAGCTGGACATGTGTTCAAGTGTTTTAATGTGCACTTACCTGATGCAGACCATGCTGCTACATCCAGGCCCTCTTGAGGCCTGAATGGAACTACTTTACCTGTGGGACTACTTTCCCCTGGGTGTGGTCGGGGAAGGATACATACCTGATCGGTGAAGGATACATACCTGGAACTTCTTCCAAAGCTATTTAAACCACGCCCGATCAGCAACTCACGCTTCGCGTTGTTCTGCTCCTCGCAGCTGGACGCTCACCGTGTCAGCTCCTGCATCTGGACTTCAGCCACACCTGTCAGCATCCTGGGTCACCTGACATCATTTTAAAAGCATTTCGCTTTGGTGGCTGCAGCGCTGCATTTCACTCACCTTTCCTGGGCACCTCCATCTTCAGCAGAGATCATCCGGATCCGCAGCCACTTCCCAGAGCCTAGAGAGAAAAAGACAAGAACACAAGGTGAGAGAAGGAAGGGAATAAGAAAAGCTCAGTTTCCTTCTAAGACTTACCTGTTGGGTCATTCCCATTGCATTTCGGGTCCTGCCGCTTCCTGGCATTCCGGACCCTGGCCCCTATGGGGAAAAAAGACAAAGACATTGAATGAGCGAATGCAAAGACATTACCCGAACCCTCATCCAGAATTTACCTGTCATTTACTGGAACTGCACGTTTCACTTCGGGTCGGCGCCATATCTCCGGCAATTCCGAACCCCGGCCCCTAAGGGGAAAAAGACATAAGCGTTAGCGCTTGCTGCAATAAGACAACGAACATTATTATTAAGCTTGAACTTTTGAACTTGCTACAAAACTCTTACAGCACCTTACCTGAATAGTCAAGCTTATTTGAACTCCCATCAAACCTCAATCCAGTGAAGTAACTGGGTTTCAGCGCGCCCCTGCATCAGAAGCAGGATGGAGAACTCATCCTTCCAGACCCTAAGGTGAGACTTCACGGGGAATCGAGGAAGGGGATTGTGGAGGGTTGGAAGGGAGTGGGAGGCTTGAGCATTATTCCGTCAGTAGGTAATACTCCCTTTTCACGCACAGGGGAATATTCCTGCGAGCCAGAGAGTCCATCTTCAGAGTCCTGCGCTTCACCATTAAAGAAGCATCAGCACTCGAAGCCAGACCTGCGCCTCCGTGGGAATCAGGTGAGCGTGACATCGAGTTAACCTGCTTAGTGAGGTTACTATTGGCATCAAGATAGAAGCCAAGTGTATTCACGTTTTTGGCGACCGGGATGGTATTGCCATCAATTATGATGTTGGAGTATTTGGGACTTAGTTTTTGTAAGTTGTTCGGTGAACCAACAATGAGCAGTTCAGTCTTCTCGTCATTCAGGCAAAGACCGTGTGTGGCCATCCATGCCTGAATGACGGAGAAGATTTCATTGACCCTAGCTACATCAGTATTGTAATTGCCCGAGATGGTGAGGAGTATCTGGGTGTCATTCGCATAGTTTTTGTAGGTGACACCGAGACGATACAGTTTATCAAAGAGGGGCTTTGTGAAGATATTGTATAGGGTAGGTGAAACACATGAGCCTTGTGGGACACCACAAGTGATAGGGATAGGGTCTGCTGCTGCCACCGGAAAGAAGACTCTCATAGTTCTATTGGCCAAGAAGGACTATCGACGTGACAGCAGAGGGGGAAAAGTGGGCGGCAAAGGAGAGGTGGTTGCAGAGTATTTTATGATGTACCAGGTCGAAGGCTGCTGAGAGATCTAAGAGGAGTTGGATGGCAGCCTTGCCCTTATCTTTGATTTCGTCAATCTGACTTTTAAGATCAACAAGGGCAGTTTCTGTTCCATGTTGAGGCCGGAAGCCAGACTGACGTAATCCGAGTAATTGGTTAGACTCTAGGTAATGCTGAATTTGCAAGTAAGCAACTCTGTCAAGGATTTTTAACAGGAAGGGAACGGTTGTGATAGGCCTGTAATTAGTGGGGGTGGCTGGGTCCAAGGTCTGTTTTTTTAGGAGCAGGAGGACCCATGACTGTTTCGAATTGTTGGGTACCGAATTAGTGGAGAATGACACGTTTATGAGCTTAGAAATGAGGGGGGCGAGGTCTCTTGCTGCATCTTTTATGATCTGTGCAGGGCAACTGTCCCCTTTGCAGTTTGATGGTTTGAGGGAGGTTAGGATTTTTTGCACTTCTAGTACGGTTACTTTTATGAAGGTGAAGCCATGGTTAGGGGGGCTAGGGGTCGGGCTACTATTGAAAAGTTGTAGTCTTTCATTTTCAATTTTTGTTGGTAGGCCAGTGATTTTGTTCGCAAGGGCATCTTGCATACTAGTGCACCAGAGTTGGTCCTTCACGGACATGTCCATAGGTGGATTGGGGTTTTCTAACTCCTTCAGGAGGGTGAATAATTCTTTGGTACTGGAACTTGCGTTACTTATTCTAATATTGTAGGCTTCCTTTTTAGTGCAAATTATTTCTTTTTTTATAAAGGGAGGATGCATTTGTGAGATTGATTTTGTGTTCCTCTGATGGATTCAATTTCCAAAGGGTTTCCATTTTGGACTTTTTATTTCTTAGTATTTTAAGTTCTGGTGTATACCAGGAGTTAAGATGTGCTTTGGGTTTACCTTTGCGTAGTTTTAGAGGGGCAACAAGGTTGATGGCTTTGGTCATGGCATTATTGTAGGTGTCTATTAGTAAGTTGAGGTCCGATGTGTTCGGGATCATGTTTAGGGTGGGTAGAACCAGTGGGATGAGGGCTTCAGCGGTCATGTTCCGCTTATTTCTCACCAGACATGCTGCTGCAGGTGGGCACTGTATGTGGTGTGGGTTATTATTGCCAATGTCAAATGAAAGTAGGAAGTGGTCGGTCCATATGAGAGGTTGGGGGTCCTTGCAGATAATGTTACAGTTGTGGGCAACGAGCCAGTCTAAGGTTCTGCCTTTCTGATGTGTAGGTAAGGTGTTAAGTTGAATGTAGTTGTGTTCGCAAAGTGCAATAGCAAGGGAGGATGCTGGAATGTCGTGGGGATTTTTATATCCCAAGTTAAAATCACCTAGAATAATATTCTGTGATAGAGGTTTAGATTTTTCAGCTATGAGGGAAGTTATGTCTTCCTCGAAGAAACCTATGGGACCAGGGGGTCTGTATATTAGTTTCAGGGTGATAGTGTTCTTAGGGGTAGGGGTAGTTTGAATTTTAATGGATAGGTGTTCACAGGAATTTAGAGGAAGGGAGGTCACAGATCTGATGTCAAGCGAGGATTTGAATATAAGTGCTACACCTCCTCCACGGGCATTAGGTCTGTCGGCCCGGAGGATGGAGTAGTTGTCTGGAACCGCAAGGGTTAGAGAGGGACCTGCTGCGGCATGAAGCCAGGTTTCTGTGGTGGCGAGGAAATCCAAGTCTGCTGAACGGATGATATCGGCAATTTCCGTAGGGTGGGCCACAAGGGATCTAACATTAAGGAAGGCTCCTTTGAGTGGCACAGAGTTTGCAATGGTGTTTTTATTGGTAGTTTTAGTTTTAGGATTGTTGGTCCTTTTGCTAAGTAAAGTGGGGAGTCTACAACCTAGGCTGTCATTACGGATCAAGAGGTTAGGGTAGGCTCTAGGGCGATGTTCTAGCAAATTGCGTGAGTTCTGGAAGTTGTCAGAATGGTCATCTGTGGCGAGGTTAGGTGAGGGATACCTAAAGTAACGCTCGTTTTAGTACTATGGTCTATAGGTGCACTGTGGGGGAAAGGAGGCAGGGAGGGCAGGAAGGGTGTGGGGCAGGGAATGGGGTGGTGTCTAGGACAGCCAAGCTTGGCAAGTCCATTACTGAATGGGATAAAACTTTTCTGCTATATGGCATGCAATCGGGCATAATGCAGAAAGGGAACATGGTGAATACTAGCCAGGCTGGCATAGTTCAGATATGGATTTGGGGCGGGATACTAGAGGGATGGTGGATGTTGTTGGCTGCACTAGTGCTTGTAAGCCCTGGGGCAGACAGGCTAGTTAAGGTAGCGCTGAATTTGAAATTGAAACACACTTGCAAAGTGGCTTGTAAATGGCACGATTAACAGGCAAGTTTAAGGTAGTAGCTAGCTAGCGACCATAAGGCACAACACAAATCAGATATGGTCTGTTAGCGACCATAGGCACAACACAGTCAAATGTGGTCTGTTAGCGACCATAGGCACAACACAAATCAGATATGGTCTGTTAGCGACCATAGGCACAACACAGTCAAATGTGGTCTGTTAGCGGCTCTAATGTACAACACATAATACAGTGGGGCAGTATCTAAGTTCAGGATAATACTTAAGCTGAGATGGAGTTGGGCAACACCCAGGTTCAGGTACAGCACTTAAGCTAATAATGCAGTATGGCACTTGACCTAATAATGCAGTGGGGCAGCATCTGAGTTCCGAGTCGTACCTAAAGCTACAATACTAAGGTGTCATGTGCGAAGACAGTAGTAGTGTGTCAGAGCGCAAATCTGTAAGGCACAAGCTGGCAGGTTAAAATGCTAGGGTACATTTACCAAATGTGGCAGGATATAAGGGATCTAGATGCCATTTACTAGTGAGAGCCCAAGATCTATAGGCACGAGCAGGCAAAATAAGATGCTAGTGTACATTTCCCAAATGTGGCAGAATATAAGCAATTCAGATGCCATTTGCTAGTGAGAGCATATGTTTATATTGCATGAACAGGCGGGTTAAGATGGAAGTATATTTTCCAGGTGTGTCAGAAGCGATATGTTTTGTGTGTCATTACTAATAGCATTAGGCAGAAATTTGTGTACAATATGCATGCACAGACAGTATTATACGTTGGGAATATATTTGGATATTCAGAGTTGCCATTAATGTTGTGGAATGTTGCTAAACATAAGAGCAGATAATGTTCAATACAGCGTATTTGCGGCATACGCGACAGTCAAAGGGTATGCATTCTGTACGTCTAACTTCGTGCAATGCACTAGAATAAATGGCAGGGGTCGCAGGAGACCGGCTTCCTGGTTTGTGGACAGTTGAAATTACACTGATCCGTGTGCAAGATGAATTGGGTTCGGACCGGTGGCAAAGCTGGGCCAAAGGACATATAATTGAGCTGATAGTCGTGCGCAGTATATGAGTCACAGAGGCACAATTGTATAGCGTAGCCAGTGCGTGGCCAGGCTGGTACTTTGTAGGGGATGGGTACGTACTTCAGGCAGGTCGAGGCCCTGCAAATACAGACGGGGCTGGGGATGCTGGCAACAGCAAAACTGGTAGCAAAGATAGCAGAAATAAAGGAAAGAAGAAACACTCGTTAAACCCCTTGAGCTAAAGTAACTAGGGAGACAGGTGCAACTAGAGCGGGAGAGAGGATAGAACTAGAACAAAAGGATAAGGAAGACAGAGCGAGAGGAGGCACTTGTACGGGGCATCACAGAATGGGCAGCGCGCATGGAACAGAGGGAAAATAGGAGAAGGGAGGAAGAGAGGGAGGCGGCTGACAGAGAAATGGCCTTATGGAAGAAAACGATCATATCAGAGAGCGCAAATAAGTACGAAGAGGGCCGAATAATAGACAGCATACTAGCAAGGGTTGGTGGAAACCAGAGTACGAGTGATCGGGATGCGATGGCCCTAAGTGAAGTGAGTGACGCAATAATGAGGGATCTTAGAAGGGTCAAGGCGGACGCGGAATGACAGGACGAGCGGCCAGGTGAACGGGTGTGAAAGGAAGAAGAAAGGGACATGGGGAGTACGGTGAGTACCCGCGTTACTAAATTAGTGGCAGCAAACAGGGTAGGGACAGATACAGAAGACACGAGTAAGTTTGCGGACATAGATTTGGAAACGGTAACAATACGAGGCTCACGGCCGCATGCGAAGCTTACATTCTCTGGGGGGTTCTGCAGTGATGAGGATGAGGAAGAAATGTGCAGACGACCAGGTGATGTAAATGGAGAGAGGCTCAGCAAACTCTACATAACACGTACAAGCACAGGGAAGTCATAGGAATGCAGAACACATGACGGGAAAGTGACAGGCCAAGGGAGTACAGACGCGTGGAGGGAAGATGCACTACCAACAATAACACCGTCAGCCACACACACTCCATATGTCAACAGACTCAGATCTCCCACGGTGCAGAAAGGAGGGGGGTCAATAATAGCACACAACAAGGGACATTCATGCCAACGCGGGGGGCATAGGGGAACAGGAGACACGTTTTATGCACACAACAGCATAGACCTCCCCGACAGGTTGTCGGATATGGAGGATGACACGGAACACATACAGACTACACAGCCTAAGCGCACACCGGAGGAGATAGCCGAATACACAGATGCCCTTATTGAAAAGGGGAGGGACAAGGCCACCATATGTACCTTGGAAGTATGCCGACAGGGAGAACGTCAAGTGCAGACTGCAGTCCCCGAGTGGAAGGGCAGAGAAATGGATATATGAAATGGAAAAATTGACAGCAGGGCACAGGCTAGCGGTGGGTGACGTAAAGGGGCTCTTGATTTCAACTTTGGGTGGCGCCGCAGATGACATCTGGAAGAGGGTGGGATTCTCTGGAGTGACTATTAACAACACATCACATGACGGGTCGCCCTTTGCAAACTGTAGACACGCAGTATGGCTGGCCTTAAGGGTACAATACCCGGCAAGTCAGATATAGGGGCGATTACGTCACGCAAGATGCGAGACAATGAGGATCCGGTTAATTACATCCAAGAAATTCAGGAGAAGTGGCGTCTGGAAACGCGGGAGCCGTGGGACAAAACCTTAGCTATTTTTGATCATATATTGATACAGGGACTTTCAGAACCCGTGCAACGACAATCGAAAAAAATGGTGGCAATGGAAGCGAAGGTGTGGCCAGAGATACAACTGACTATAGTACACCACTGTAGACTATAGCAAGAAAAGATGAAACCGAAAGAGGAAGACGGGAAGGCAGACGAGGCAAAACTAGTTCAGAAGAAACTATCAAAATACACCCTAGAGAGAGCACCCATAACAAGCCCCGCCCCAAAGGCGCAGACAGCCGTATCGCAACAACCACCACAGCCCATGCCCCAACAACTACCACAACCACCCCGATATACAGCACAGCAACAATATACACAACACATGGGAGGTTACATGACTATGGGTAATGGCTACACGAACAACTATAGAAGGAGAGGAGGGTCAAACAGAGGTAGGGGATTTGGCCCACTGACACACCACCCGGGAGGAGGGTTCTGAGGTTACCCCCAACAAGGGCCACAGGGATACAGGGACGGCACAGATGCATTTCCATGGCAGGCACGGGAGTCGCCCACATGCTGGACATGTGGGCTGGTAGGACACATCACGCACATGCAGGTTAAGGCCGACACAACTAGGGTGGGGCGAACAAGGACAACAGGGCTACCACGGGGGACCAAGTGGAAACTACCAGTAAGACGCCCAACAGATTGGCAGGTGCGAATGGGACAGCAATATAACGTGCCACAGTCACAAAAGCACACACACGCAATGCCTAATGCACAACAGGTGCAACAATACCAACCTGCCCAACAACAGGCACAGCAGCAAATGGTGACGGCACAACAACAACATATCCAGACAGTGCAGCAACTAACACAACTACAAGACAGTTCACAACAACCCATGGACACAACAGTACCAATTACCCAAATGGGAGGAGTGACGATCATGGGACATAACCGCTACACGGGTAACGGACAATCATACCTCCAATAGGACAGCCAACAGACTACCTTGTTGTTTCAAATCCTGTCGGTAACACCTAACCCTGCTGAGGAACCACGCATTAAGGTGGCGATAGGTGACAAGACATTCCCCTTCCTAGTAAACACAGGGGCCACTAGGTCATGTATAAGGGAAGGGAATTTTAAATGGTCAGGCGATGCCATGCACACTCAAGGATTTTCTCGGGGAGTGGCTCCATTTACTGATAACATCTCCTTATCTGTCGGAGATCACGATTTATCTCTGCCATTGTTATACTCAAAACAAGCACCAGTAAATATACTCGCGGGTGACATCATGAGCAGATTGAATATGACCATCTCATTCACTCATTCACTGACAAAGGCATAATATGCTCTACACCAGGCATACACATGCTCATAGCGAGACAGATACTCCAGGTTTATTGCGGTGAAAGCGTGCTAATAGCCGAGCCAGTGGACCCCAAAGTATTCCAATATGGAACAGACATGGTGATAGCATGGCTACAAGGCATTGCAGATAAAGTGTGGAGGAGACCGACAGCCTATCTATTTAGACCAGAGACATCCGCAGGTGAGGAAGAAGGAACAGTAATATCAGTGGATATCGAAGGGATCGTGGCAAGGCAGGACTGGATAGCCGTGCATGCTACGGATGGGGAGGGAAATGCATGGAGAGAAGTGATAGCACTGGCGGAGGGGTGTAGGTTGAGGCAGGTATCAGACGAGGAACTGTTCTCAGAAGAGAGAGGAGATGGCAAGATGGTGTTTGGAATGACCGTCGACGTCTAGTTAAAGTTAACATACAAAGAGGTAGCACAGAAAATGGCAATGGCACTGGAGACACTCCTTCCTGCACCACACAATTTTTGCGAGGAAGATTTGGCTACTGTACCAGACTCACTATGTACGACTAGTCCCTATGATGTAGGGTGCATAAAAAAGCATTGGAGGTGTGAACATAAAATTAAAAAAGGGAGCAATGCTACCCAGAGTTAGAAAATACCCACTGTGAAAGGAAGCTGATGAAGGGATTTACGAGACAATTAGTGCCTTAATAGAGAGGGGTATCTTGTTACCATCAGAGTCACCATGTAATACTGCAGTGTACCCTGTACGCAAAGCAAACAGAGGGTCTTGGCGTTTCATACAAGATTTGAGACCTCTCAACATTGTAGAGGCAAAATACCCTGTGGCAGCTAACCCGGCCACAGTACTATGCGGGATACCAGCAGAGGCCTCACGATTCACGGTGATTGACCTCAAGAATGCCTTCTTTTCAATATCCCTTCACCCGGAATCACAAGATCTGACAAGTTTCAAATACCGCAACACAAAATTGAAGCACACTAGGTTACCCCAGGGATACTGCAAATCACCATCCATTTTTAACAGGGTAATACAGATGGACCTAGGGAATCTGGAGCTAGAGAGTACAGTATTGCAGTATGTAGATGACATTCTCATCTGCAGCACTACATAAGAGAAATGCAGGAGGGACTCTTAAAATGCACACAAGGCTGGCCGGGAAAGGATACAAGGTTGACAAAGCAAAAATATAATATTGGCAGGAACAGGTTCTATACATAGGTCAGATAATATCTCAAAAAGGGAGGAACATAGCACCACAAAAAGCACAAACAATAATGAACACACTGCAGTCACAAACAGTGCGTGAATTGCAGCAATTCCTCGGCCTGTGCAATTACTGCAGAGCAAGGTTGTTCGACTACAGCACATGCATAGGACCCCTATTAGCAGTTCTCAACGAAGCGCAAAGAGGGGGGAGAAAGTTGGGCTGGACAAGAGAAATGACAGGCATTTAATGAATTAAAAGAGGCCATATCAACTGCACCAGTCCAATTATAAAACGTGAATTCTACATCTTTTCGCACTGCGGTGGTGCAGTAATGAAAGCTGTGGGTGTGAACAACACCCAGCTGCTGCAGCATTCGCTGTAGAAAAATCATCATCCATAACAATGGGATGCTCAACAACACTATGTGGAGCACGCCCTTTTTGCAATTCTGCATAAGCCGAAACGTACACTCACTAAATTAGTGAGATGCAACTATGTTAACCAAGCACATTTCATAGCAGAAGAAGTAAAAGAGGGGGAACACGCTCATGATTGTACACATGCCATTGAGTACTACTCATCCACTCGTAAGGTAGAGGAAGACGCCTTAGAGGGGGGTGATGTTCTGTACATTGACGGGCCATCAACTATTGATCAGAGTGATGGCATAAGAAGAACGGGAGCAGCTGTAGTGCGATTGAAGGAGGACTAGACAAGAAAGCCAGTGAGATGTGTTAAATTACCCCCACAATACTCAGTGGCCATAATATTGGCACTGGAAGAAAGCAACGGCAAGTGAGTAATAATCTATTCAGATAGTGCCTATGTCACATTAACGGTACACTCAGGGTTAATAAGATGGCTAAGAAGGGGATTTAGGAGAGCTTCGGAGCAACATGCTCTCCTCCTGGGTGAACTAATATAAGTCATAACATAACGACATGAACTAGCACTGATGAAATGTCAGGCACATACAAATTGTGAAGATCCAATATTTAGAGTTAATGAGGCAGCAGACTCATGCCAAGCATGCCTCATATTTGGCGAGATGTGGGACCTCCAAGAAAAAGAGAGGGGGAGGGCAAGACAGATGATAATGAAAGAAGGCTACAACCACCTCCCAGAAACACAGATTATGGAACTTCAGGCAGCAGCACCAGTGGCAGAGAAAGAATTGTGGGTAAAAAGAGGATGTACAATGTCCCCAACATATGCACTATGAAGACAAAATAACACAGGAAAAGTTGTTATGCCCCTGGCCCTGCTAAAGATAGCCTTAGCCCAACTGCACCACCCTACTCATACAGGAAAGGAGGTCATTGCAGCACGAATAAAAGAGTCATCGTTCTGCCCCGTATTAAATGCGCACATTGCAAACTTCCTTAGCAATTGCCTCACCTGCCAACAATTTACTGCCGGTCACACGTTACAAGTGCTCAAAGGTATAATACCACAGCCTGAAGGACCCTTCCTACACCTCCATATCACCTACGTCGATATGATCAATGTATGCCTAGGCTACCAATACGTGATTGTGGTAGTGTGCCCCTCCTCAAGGTGGACTTTTCCAGCACATCACTGCGTTGCTAGGGATAAAACATAAATTTGCCTGTGCATATCACCCACAAGCCAATGGCGCCTGTGAACGCCTCAACAGCCTCCTAAAGGAATCCATAGCGAAAACACAACAGTCTACTAAAAAGAATTGGCTCTACTGCCTTCCTCTAGCCTTGTTCGAGCTGCGAAACAAGCCCGGATCGGACCACCACCTCACGTCCCACGAGGTGACCGGGCGCCAAATGCACCTCCCATTAATGCCACCTACAAGGGCCATGTACGACTGTGAAGGAGCTAATGATGTATTCGGAAGAGAAATGTATGAATAGGTTACTTCCCTGGTTACTAGTGCCTCCTTTATTTCCCAATAGATCCGACGGACACAGGGCGGGTCAGAGAACGATCAACAAGAAACAACTGACAGCGAGGACCAATCCAGACAGTGTACGGTGAAAGAGGGTGATAGTGTGTTATTGAGAAGTTTTAACTGCAAATGGAATACCCCCCAGTTTACTGGGCTACATGTAATTGAAAGAGTGGCACCCAGGGCTGCAAAACTAGTAGGTAAAGACATTTGGAACCATATCCACGACATCAAGCCCTACAAAGCACCGACCTCGCCCCACCACTGCACCGACAGGGCCAACATGTCAGCAACTGTGACAACAGACAACGAAAATATCACTTCACAAGCATTAGATACCCCTAAGGACACAAGCGAGTCAGAGCCCGTAGCACACCCCATGCTCAGGAGATCACAGACACAAACTGTTCCTACTGCACAACTGACTGACATTTGATATGAAGCTGCTATTGAAATAACGCAGTGTGCAACAAAATAAGTGACAGACAATCGTAAATAAACAATAAATGTTGACAGGGGTACCAGCAATACGCACCACACTATGTAACACATGCATGTTGTCTTCTCTTTTTGTCTCGCACATGCAGGTTTTGCGCATCGTGATGTTATATGTGAATAAATGTTACCTCCCATCGACCACCCACAAGCGATGTCACACCAGTTCATATACCAGCTCGGAAGACCAACCCATTCTAGACCTAGACCACCCGCGTTTTATATATCGTCTTTGTTCAATTTATAGTACAGTCAGTGTAACAATTGTGCCACTGGTGCACCAATTGGCACCCATCGTGGACTATTTGGGACTAATTTGGTTCCGTTATGCTCCCTGGACAACACCTATTCATATTATTGTCTTTACTTTCCGTGTGTAAGGTTTTGGAACTTTATTTACTTTTACAAACTACATGCCCCATAATGCACCTTGTGGCAGTTCCCATTTCCTGGCTATTCCTATACAGCAGTTCTAGCACTACACTCCCCAGAAGTCTAAGAGAACAGTGCAGCTTTCGCTTTCCCAGGACTAGAGAGGGCGGAGGCCAATTCCATTCAGGTGTGCTGCTAATTAGCCTACTTCAGCACAGGGCAACTCAGTATTTAAGCAGCTGCCTGCAGGAGTGCAGGTCTCTTGCATTGAGCTTTCTACCAGCCCTTTGTTGCCCTGTTCCTTGGATATTTGCTGTGTCCTGTGGTCTCCAGTTCCTGCTCTTGTTCCACAGCCATGTGCTTCCTGCCTTGCAGTCCTGCTTCTCAGCCCGCTCTCCCCTGCCTTTTGCCTGCACCTCGGTGCCTTCCATACTGCAGCCCTGCTTCCTTGTTTGAAGCCCTCTGTTCCCTGGCTACATCCACTTACATTCTACCATCAATTATCTTGTTCCTTGCCGTGTGCTGCACCCTCTGCCCATGATTCCTGTCCTTTGCTTCCTTGAGTCTTCAGTCCTCCCCTTTTTCATCCAGTTCAGTAATACTGTTCCTTGATTTCTCTATGCAAGCTTTCTCTTGTCTTTCCAGCCCTGAGTTAATGTTCTTGATTCCCGTGTACTGGTTTCCGGTCGCCGTTCCCTGTATTTAGATACTAGTTTTCTGCCCTTCCTTTCTTCCGGTTCTTTGTCCTGAACCTTGCTCTCCCTGACTTCGTTTTTCCCTGGATATTTCTGTTCTTGTCTTCTGTTGTGTTTTATGTAATTCCTATGTACAGAGTTTGGCTGCTGGATTTCCAGCAGGCAATCTCTGCCCCTTCCCTTGTCGCGTTTTAGTGTTGTACTTCATGTCATTTTTTACAGTGTACTGGTTCCTGTTTCAGGAAGCAGTCATTGTTCGGTTCCTGCTGGACCTGTACAGGCTTCAGTCTTGTTAGTATTGTTACCTTGTTCGTGCCTTAGGGTTCAGATACAGACACCCACTGCTGTTGCTCCTAGCCATGAGTATTCAGAGTGGGCCCGGTAATATAATCTGTGCAGAAGGCTGGAGTTTCCCCAAGTTCCGTGGAACACTCTTTCCCCATTCTGCGTATACCCCAAGAGGGAACCCAGCGTGTTTGTTATCTTTGTATTCCCTGCCCCTTTTAGTTCACAGCCTCTGTTGCCTATCCTTTCTTGTCTACAGGACTCCTTATACTCCAGCTTCTTGTGTGCCTTTTTCCCTTTGGCCTAGTGGGCACACCTCTACCCTCAGGCCCCTCCTGACAGTCAGACCCACAACTTCACGAGGTCCTACCCGCTCTGCGAAACAGGGCAGCGAGGAGGGTGTGGGAGGAACTTTTCGCATGGGCATTGAAGGACTACCTGATACGCAGGTCTTAAATAAACTGACAAATACTAACAATAATAATGCAAAATGTTAGACAATTTCAGGCGGGCACCTATATCATCCCGACTCAACAGCTGCAGGACGGCAGCATAGGTAAGGTCAACATGCCAGTGGTCATGAAGATTATTAAAATGTTATGGGTAATACTGACCACTGGACTGATAACTGCCGTTTTCTGTCAGACCTACTGTGCTTTGCATGTATCTGCAACTCCCAATACTAATATTTCCCCTACCCAAGCTGCCAGGAGCACTGTGTCGGGTGGTACAGACCGCTCAGAACAAAAAGGTAAGAAGAGGTAGACGTAGTGTTTCTACTGATGTAATCGGGGTCGACGCATATCTCACAGAAACGGCATGTTTCAAACAACATGTGGTATAAGCACATGAATACAATTGGTAAAGATACAACAAAGGACAACTGCTACGTTTGTTCATTGATTCCTTATGCCATGAGTGCCTCCCGAATGTTCGTTGCCACAGAAGTACCAGCGCCCACAGCACAGTGCCTCCTGTATCTAGCACTGTTTCAGACGCGAGGAAGGTTCCAAGGTAAATCCGCAACACTTAGATGAAAATCAAGATCAACATACCCATACGAAGATAATTTCATCAAAACACTACCTATGTTTGAAACTACTGGCAACTCACAGGACCTCGGGACATAACAGATGGACCGGACAAGGGGGAGACAAAGGAAGTGACTCTGAACTATCTGCCATGCCAATGGAGCGCAAGAGAGATAGGAGGAGAACCTGGATGTTGGGAAAGACCGCCGATACTGATTTTTGGCAAGGTGTACACGAAGGATGGATGGGTGGATGGAGTGGTAGGGAGCAAGATACAGACGTTGGCGAAAGCTGCAGTGGTGAAAGTGCAAGAAGAAAACGACAAGTGCTACAAGGAATGGGCAAAGAGTGCAAGCCTACTTAGTTAGATGGATAAAGAAGAGGATCCATTAACAATTCTACTGCCATCCCCTATGCTATGCTACCAAAGTGACTGAGAGACAGCTGTAGGAGTAAACAAAGGATGCAAAAGGATAGAGAAGTTTCCAGAGGGGGGTGCAGTGACAGCAGTACTAATGGACCACTATTGGGCCTGCGGGGCAAAAGCATATCACAGCCTACCACAAAATTGGGGAGGAGTGTGTACCCTGGTACACATAAACGTACCTTCACTGGTAGTACTACAGAAACACATCAAACTGGACGACTTCCCCAAAATGGACGAAGGAAACAGAAGGAGAAGGTCCCCGGGACAAATTGGCCACCCCTCCAAGGCTGACTCCATCACATACAAGGCACTGACGAGAGTGAAAAGACAAGGAGACTACCTCACTGGAAACTACCCTCAGCGAAATACCAGCTCCTCCCAGACTGTTCAGTAGAGCGACAATGTTCTTCTCGCCGATAATACATCCATGGATGCAAGCATATGCAAATGTGAAATGGCTGCAGATAACAAGATGGGAGCTAATGATGACGATAAACTCCACGGTGAATGGATTCAATGCCATAAAAGAAGAACTTAGAGCTATACGAATGGTGGCCTTACAGAACAGATTATTTTTTATTTTATTGTATATGGTTTACAAGAAACCTTTACAAAAAATGACTTTAAGAAGTAGAAAGACATTCATTACATTTAAATTTCAATTATACAAACAAGCATTAAAACATAGATCCAATTTCCAGTTAAAATTTCCAGAGAATAAGGGACACATTTAAATTTAGGATTTGAAAGGTTCAGTGCGAAGTACAGTGCAGCATTAAAGAATATACCGATATTAAAATTTCCAAAATTCTAAAATAGAAATAAACCTGCAGAAACTGAAAAAGAAATTTCATAAAGACAAGCATAATCATAACAAGCATAATCATAACAACGGGGCGTATAAATCTAAAGCTTTGATAAAACCAGCCACAGCAAGTCCATCCTTAATATTTGAAATATAGAGACACTGTGCCCGGATCAGATTGC
This sequence comes from Ambystoma mexicanum, assembly GCF_040938575.1. Lineage (NCBI taxonomy): Eukaryota > Metazoa > Chordata > Amphibia > Caudata > Ambystomatidae > Ambystoma > Ambystoma mexicanum. Next base: position 922,884,791 of record NC_090933.1, on the reverse strand, counting down.
CCCACTGCATTAAAACGACCTAAATATTTGTCCCTTAAAGATGTCAAAGCAGTACAGTCTAAAAAGAGATGCCAAGCAGTTTCAATCACCCCCAGAGTTTTACAAAAACGGCAGATAGGATCTAAATCAGAAAACTCCTTCCTTTTATGTAGAACTTCCCGAGTGGGGAGGAGATTCCATCTGAGTTTAATGAGAAGGGAGCGATAGTATCTGTTGGGAAATTGATTCAGAATAAAAGACACCAGGCCTCTTTTCTTATGGTCAAATTGTAAGTCTCTCAAAGAGGGATACGAATGTAATTTTTCAATAGTGTCACTCCAGTCGTGACTGAAAAGACACTCCTTGACCTTGTTAGGATTCGTTAGTAGGGTGTCCCTATCAGACGAAATATCCAACAGGGTCTTGTCACAGAGATCACTAAAAGCGTTAAGATATAGATTCTGGACTACAGGTCCATGAGAAGAAATCATGTGGCCCACATCGGCATAGAGAGTATCAGGTTTAGGAGAAAGCAAAGCTAAAAAAGTGAAAGAACCCTCCAGAGAATCCTGGCTCGGAATGAGACTAACCCTAGTTCATACCTAATAGCCACTGTTGGAATGGAATTTGGCAGTTTTAAAATTTTCCTCCAATAGATACCCTCAAGGGAGCCCCAGAAAATCAAAAGTGTCGAGTAGTGGAGTTCCATTCCATACAAAAGCTTTGGAGTAACCTTACCCTTAAAGAAATCTACTACAGGCTTAAGGGAGAACATGCCATATTTATTGTCTAGTCTAAGGGATTGGGAGATGAGAGGGAGTAATTTGTGTCTAAGAAATCGTCTAAGTTCGATCGCCGAGGGTCGGGCCAAAATCAAATAACCAAGATAGACGATTTTATTTGCTCTAATTATATTTTCACCACCTATTTTCCATACTTTGTTATTCCCCATTCTCCCCTTTGAGAAGACCATAGTACGGGTTTTGCTTGGGTTAATCTTAAGCCCGTTAAAAATGGCGTATTCTTCAAATTTGCAAATGAGCCTCTGCAGGCCCACTTTAGTTTGATCAAAAAGAAGAAAATCGTCGGCATAGGCCAACCATGAGAGCCTCAGATCCCCTAGTTTAGCACTCACCATGCCTGCATTTCTCAGGAAGTCATCAACATCAGCCATATAAAGGATAAAGAGACAGGGAGCTAACAAGCAACCCGGTCTCACCCCAATACGTTTCCTTATCCTTCTGGAAAGGGTTCCTGCCAAGTCAAGCCTGATATGGACCCCTGAATTTTCATACATAGCCATGATAAGAGTTAAAAGCCCGGCCGGAATGCCCCATTTGGTTAATTTTCCCCATAGTCTTGACCTGATAACCAGGTCAAATGCATTTGACAGGTCGATAGACGTAACGTAAAGAGAACCATCATATTTATCCCAGAAGGAAGTCTGCAGGGCGCTGAGAATAAGACCATTGAGATTAGTTGAGTGGCTTGCCCTAAAGCCTGTTTGTTGTTTGGGGAGAATATGATTTTCCCTGATCCAAACGTTAAGGTGGGAGAGCAACAAAGAGGCAAAAAGCTTACAATCCGCATCAATAAGCGAGATAGGTCTATCATTTTTGACCTTGTTACTCAAGCCACTTTTGAAAATTGGAACAATAGGAGCAGTTTGCCAACTAATGGGTACCTTCCCGGAATTAACGACATCTTGAAAGAGCAAAGAAAGAAGGTTAGCCCAGAGATCTGGCTCAGCTTTAAATGTGTTGTTAGTGAGGCCATTAGGCCCTGGAGCCCTAGATTTCTTGGCTTTGGAGATGAGTCCCAGAACAGATATGTACTGGACCTCCTAGCTGCAATGGAAGGAGGAGTTTGCGCAAAGATTGGAAGTTCTTGCTGCACGTTCAGCCCCGCGAATGAGGAAGATAATGGCACACTATCAGAAGCTGTATCACAACTGGCGAAGATGCATGCGAAGATGGAGGAAGAAGCTAAAGGAACCAAAAAATGATGGGAGCTGGTTCTCGTACCTCTGGTCATGGATGATCATGGCTGGCAGACGGCCTTAAAGTATTAGCAGGGTGTCTAACACTGGGACTGGCATCACTGTTGGGAATAAGAGTATGTATGGCAAGATCAAAACAGACAGCGGAAGAAATTATCGGAATGCATGTCCTCATGCCTGCAGACGTCGAATTACACACAGACGTGATCATCAAAGAACGAGAAAGACTGCACCAGCAGCTGATGGAAGCAGACGTGTACCTGCCATCAATAAAACTAGAAAATCCACAGAATCTGAAGATCTATGTTGGGAAATGGGTGTACCGTAAACCCGGTGGGGAATGTATTTGTATTGGTCATTTGAAGATCGTGTTAACCACTATGGACATCTGGCAGGCATAACGAAAGTGTGGCGCCTACGAGACGACAAGAGAATATATAATTTTGTGGTCGACAAGTCGACCAGAGGGGGGACTGAAGAGGAGAAATGGGAGTGTCCCTTCCCTCAGGCCACACCTCCTACTTGGAAGAGGACATCACAGCTAAAGAACCACCAGCCAGGCAAGGCTGCACCTCCGCCCACTGCCCCGAACGCCAACGTACACCGCGACCAGGCTCCACCTGCGAAACGAGGTTGCATCCCGCCCAAGATACGCAACGGGAACCAAGAGGGAGCTGGAAACAATTGCATGGACCAGCTCAACTTACTGCCACGCAAGCTAAAGCTGCCATCTTAGAGATGACATGACGACATAGCCACGTCAGACAGAAAACATACGGACCGTCGCACCTCAATCAGTCACACACCAATCTACACAAAGAACATGTCCAGTGCTATCAGTTAGCAGACTGCACACACACACGTGCATCTTTATTGTTTTCCACATAGGTCAGCAATCGCATCGCAGAAACGCAAGACGCCGGAAGAGTTTGTGTATATGCTTGCAGATGTTTCATGCTACTCACCCCGTGGACAGGACCCTATGGACAGGCGGAAGCACAAGGTACCCCCTTCCCCCTTTTTACCCTTCTGACGCTAGGTTGGGTGCACAACCCAAGCCGAGTAGGCCTCAAAACAGAACCGACAGGCCAGAGATGGCCCACAGAGACCTCGGAGCTACAAGATGCTGAGAGCACAGAACAACCCCTGGGCTGGAGCCACCTCAGCCAAGGTCAGGTCATAATGTTGCAATCCACATTCCGCACTCGCCAAGCCAAGGTAACACCCGCCACCGCCATGACTATCCCAAGGAAAATACAAATCAAACCGTCGTAATTCTGCCTCAGCAACGGTCTCTCAACATGTGACCTGGCCGAACTGACATAATGCCAATCCCCGGAGACTGAAGGAGCACTGGTGCCCCACGCTGGGACCATGCGTGCAACAAAGTTGTACCAACCCATACAGAGGCAGCGCTGGGAAAGGAGCACTCTCACAGCATCAGCAGAACGTGTCCATTGTTTCTCACTGACACAGTCATACATTGTTGCCAGCACCAGTTACATTGCAGGCTGGGAACAAAGATGGTCCCAGGCTTGGGGGCTCGCTGATGGACCAATCAGGACACGGGGGCTAACCACTGACGACAATACCACATAAGCAATCACTAACCTTTTTTATGTATCACTTTCGCTGTAGACATTTTTGGGGATGAACCAAGCGTACCACCTGACCTCTGATCCACCACTAACACCTTTCTGCATATGGTCCTATACCAAACCTACCACTCGGGGAACCAACCCGAATTTGCTATATGTTTGGGGACGAACTTTCTAAGGTGACACAAATTGTTAGGTCACACAGATAGTCAGGCTTGCAGGCCCGTTTTCTCGGATGAGAAGTTGCCTGGAACCTATGCTCCATGAATTTGTCCCCGCTTGTTTCTCCTAATAAACAGCAGTAACTAATTGTTCTTGTGTGGACCCTCTACTTCTTTGGGACGTGGAAGGAGTTAGCACTTTCCGAGAGCTGGAGGTCCGCGGACCCCGGGTACGTCTCTGCAGACTACCAGAAATTCCCCTTACAGGATACACCTCAAGTCAACAGTATTTATATGTGTATCTCAGATTTGAGGATTTAATTTTCTCAGTCACAGCTATATTTTTTTTTAGACGTTTGTGTTGCTTTCTTTAATGTTCTTGATTTAATTACTGCTTATTTTTATATGCAAGGATTACTGTCCAATGTTAACTTGTTCTCAGATATTTATTTATGGTACTTAGAGTGCAAACTAAGGCCCGAAGTCATCTGGGCGCTGAGAGGCAGAGAACAATTAAAGCAGCAAGAAAGATAACTAGAACAAATGCATTTTCAGGGACCTACGAAACCAGGCATGATCAGTGATCTCACGCAACACCGGAGGCATGGCATTCCGCAAAGTGGGGGCCAAAACTGAGAAGGAATGACCACATAAGCGCACTTTACGATGACTTGGAATTTTTAGAAAGTTTTTAGAGGCTGAGCAAGTAGACCTAGCGGGCTAGTAACAATGCAACATTTTTTGTAGATACTCTGCACCTATGTTGTGAATAGCATGGCGAGTAATGCACAGAGTCTTACATTTAATCTGAGTTATCCGGAAGCCAGTGTAGCTGATGTAGCATGGCCTGTGATGATGTAAAACAATGAGCATTAAGCACCAGGCACGCTGCAGAATTTTGCAGTTTGCAGTCGCTGAATCTGACGGCGGGTTGACCAAGATATGTACCATTATGATAGTCAAGCAACCCCATAATGGATGACGTTACCACCTGAACCTTGCAGTTGGAAGGAAGAAAAGTAAGAATCTTACTGAGGGTTTTAAGTTTGGCAAAGCCGGAACTTGCATACTGGAGCATGATGGCAAAAGCTTCACCCCAAGCTCCTTACTGAGCTACTATGAGTGCGACATGGCCTCAGGGGATCCAGACAAAATTCAGGGCTCCATTTGGTATTGGGGCTGGGGGCACCTATCACCAAGACATTCTGTTTTTTTTAAAACTTTAGTTTTTATTGGCATTTAAACTGACATAGTCAACAATAAAGACTTCCTGAATACCTCATTACAGGCGGTCATCTTGCACCCTTCTCATTGGCAGCGGTCAAAAATTCTACATTACACAATCTCAGGGGTGGCGACACATGAATCCATCTAAAACAACAACGATCGTCAGACTTCACATCGATTTAAATTTGGATTGACCCCCTGTCATGGCCACAGGGCAAGAACCACAAGCTCCACTACATAAAGGGTCCAGTTGGACCCAGTAATGGCGCCTTTGGCACCAGGCTCATGAGAAAGTGTGCTCTGCACACTATTTCTGTTGCACGTGCTATTTTCTCCCCTGCAGGAGCTCCACGTGCCTCCAGGTCGGGCGTGGCCATAGGAGTGCATTGGGCTGCTGTTAAGAAAGGAAGAAGGCAATGAATATGGCAAGGGAAATGTGCACGAAATCACACAGTGAACAACTTTGAATCTAACAACGTGCATACAATACCCAAGACTCGTGTATACTAAAACCTAGGAGTGCAAATAGAGTGAAACAATAATACCAATATATGAAAAGGGATGTGGGGTAAGCACTTAGAACCTCCTTATGACTGAAAGAAAAGTCGGCAAACTCCTTACCCACTATGCTATTACAGATACTGACAACGCTAAACCCACGTAGAGGGAAAGCAAGGACAGGATCTGTGAGCGGACACTCTGGATGATACTGAATAAGGAACTTAGAAACAGTACTCACGAGGACCGGAAAGACCACTTGAATGTCAGTAAACCCACAAACCCAGTTGATCAAACAGGGACCCTGAAGGCTATAACAGCAATGGGTGGAGGAAAACTAAATACATAAGACCCTAGTCAAGGGGCAAGTAGGAATAGTGATTATAGAATAGTGAGGAAAAACAAAGGGCATTCACACTGGGACTAGTTACAACAGCACCCCACACCTAATAATCAATGGGAAATAAATGCAGAAGTGCAATGGAAAACATGGAATGGATCCCAATAGAAAGTAAGGATCAGGGAAAATGATATCACAAAAGGAAACCTTTCCCACCCATCCAAGAAGAAAAGGCAGGGAGCTAAATCTATAAAGGGAAAGACTAATGCATCAAGTTTTTCAGTAGCAAAGGACAGCTTCAAAGAAACAGAGTGCACAGGCAAATTGGGCAGCATCAAAGGGTAAAGCACAGAGAAAGGCTGCCTGCAGACAGAGGAAGACAGAAAGGGAAATCCAGAAAGCAGAAATCAATTAAGCACATAAATTCGAAATCCAGGGCAGACGAACAAGAAACAGGAACTAGGAACTAGGCACAAAAGCTAGGAACCAGGAACAAGGGACCAGTCACAACAGGAACGCTGCAACAATGACCAGCGCTGGACTGAAGTAAACTGAGGCTTTTAAAGCTGCTTAACGAGCACACCCCTCATGTGTGCCACCTGCTGCACCTGCAGCCACAGGTGTTGCCGATCCTCCACCCAACCTTGTCCTGAAAGGGAGGAGGTGAGGCAGTGAGCCAGGCATTCTGGGAAGCATAGTCATTAGATTAAAGTAGCATGCTGGCTGCCAAAAACCAGGAATGGATCCGGAAGGGAAGTAACTTGGAAGATAAGGTTTTAGCGCTCCCAATTCATCACAGCACTGTAGCATAAGGTTCGGAGGAAATGTCCAGTAGGGAAAAAACCCCAAAACATGCCCCCAAGTGACGGGAACGGGAGCGAAGGGAGCGAGCCGTGACAGCTGCACGTGTAGCATCTTCTGGGAGTGGCAGGGTGGGGCCACAAGTCAGAACAAATGGGCGTGGCCGGGACCAGGATATTTAAGCCTGCCCCCGACCGCATGCAAGCACTTCTCGTTAGTCTGCTTACAGCAGCTTAACGCTCACCGCCGCCTGAAGCGCATCTTACCTGATTCCAGTAATAACCATCGCCTGAAGTGCATCCTTACTCGATTCCAGCAGCAACCGCAGTCGGAGCGCATCCTTTCCTGATTCCAGCAGCAACCACAGTCGGAGCGCATCCATACCCGATTCCAGCAGCAATCGCAGTCGGAGCACATTCTTACCTGATTCCAGCAGTGGCCATAGGAGTGCATTGGGCTGCACGTGCAGCATCTTCTGGGAGTGGCAGGGTGGGACCACAAGTCAGAACAAATGGGCGTGGTCGGAGCGCATCCTTACCTGATTCCAGCAGCAACCGCAGTCGGAGCGCATCCTTGCCCGATTCCAGCAGCAACCGCAGTCAGAGTGCATCCTTACCTGATTCCAGCAGCAATCGTAGTCGGAGCACATGCTTACCTGATTCCAGCAGCAACCGCAGTCGGAGCGCATCCTTACCTGATCCCGACTTCCAGCCTCAACACTTACTCAGGAGTCCATCTTCAGCCAGCATCAACGTGGATCCAGGCATCCCTTACCCGCCGGCAGATCTTCGGATAACAGCATCCCAGTCTAAATTTGCCAGGCCATTCCTGCAAGAGAAAAGGACAAACAAGGTTAGAAAAACTATAAAGACATTACGCTAAGGTCGCGCTCAAACCAATCCTCGCGCTTGACATAAGAACCAAACCTACCACCTATTGGGACATCGGGAACTCTTTTTCTCCATTGGGGCTCGCTTCTTGCACTGCAATTCCGCTGGGCTTCGTATCACCTATTGAGAAGAAGGAAAGACATTACAAGAAATACGGACAATAATCAAGGAAAAAGACATTACAAAAGAATACGGACAATAATCATTATTGAAGGATACTTACCTTTGAAGTGGTTCAGCCACAGCCATTCTGGGCAGCCACGCACATGGATCAGTGAAGAAACTTGGTCTATCGAAAAGCACCCCTGCAGTGTGAAGCAGGATAGAGAGCTCTCCATCATAATTAAACAGGTGAGACTATATTGGTAGGCGCATGCTCACCACATTCTGGGAAGAAGGGTTCGAGGGAGACCACAGCCATATCACAGCATTCTCACAGCCTCTCGTATTCTCACAGGGGCAGTACCAACAACCAGCACAGTTCACAACACGGGAGCAGGGAAAGAAGCCCGCCCAAGGGGAGTCGGTTCCAGGGAGGGCTGCAACCGTGCCCAAACATCCTGCAGAGACCAGGTGAGCGTAACACTCCCTCCTCTGGACCGGGAGCCGTGGCAGGCTGAATACCTCCCCTTCCTCAAGGGATAGTCACCGACACCCTCCATCTTAGCCATCAGCAGGCCCCATTCCTCCAAGTAGGACCCCAAGTAATTGTTAACAATGGCAGTCATCTTCTCCATCACCATGATATTATACAGTTTCTACTCCCGCTCCCATCTCGTGCCCCCCCGCCATCCACCTTTGTGCTATAGCCAGTCTCCCAGCCCTCAGCATGGCCTTGCATACCCTCAGCAGCCTGTATTCTTTCCAGTCCATGATCAGGATCCCCAACAACATCTGGAGAGGGTCCATGCTCAGCTGCACCTCCGAGTATTCCTTAATCCAGCTAAGAAGTTCTTGCCAGAAGAATCACATTTTAGGACAGTGCCACCACATGTGGGAGAGGGAACCAACCTGGCTACAGCCCTGGGACACATGGCAGAGGCCCCCGGGAACATGCATGAGATCTTCAATGAGTCCCTATGCCACCCTTGTAGCATCTTAAAATTGTGTTCCATGGGGGAAGTGAAGAGGTTGCCATGGAACGTAATCCTGAAAATATTTGCCCAGACCTTGTCTGTAATCTCCTCCCCCGCAAGATCCACCCAAACCTTTTGAATGTGCACCTCCCGACCTCCGGGGTAGAGACCAAGAATATGTATATGCTCAAAAGGGAGCCCTTACGGGCAGCAACACCATCTAAGCATATCTCAAACAGGATGATATCCCGGGAGACCAAATCATGACACCTCGACTCAGTAAATATCCCCTTAAGCCTTAGGTACTCAATGATTGTGATTCTGTCCTGCCCCAGGCCCTTCTAAACCTCCTTGAAGCTCCTGAAGCGGCCCTGATCAAACAATTGGCCCACCTTCTCGAGACCCTCTTCCGACCATTGTTGTGCAAACGTCATCCCTTGCCTCGCCAGATTGAATGGGGAACCCCAGACCGACGCCAGGGGAGAGGGCCAGGACGAAAAAGCTCCATTAACTCCACAGTCCCTCCAAAAGGTTCCACAGAGCACCCAACGTAGGGTGTTCCCTAGCTGCACCCGGGATGCACCCAAAAGGGGACCACGGATAATCCCTCACCTTCACTGGATGCACTACCAGGTCTTCCAGGTAGGTCCAATATGTTCACAGATCCTCCCTCGAGTGCTCCAACACCACCCTTAACTGGGCAGCCTTGTAATATAGGAAGGGGTCTGGAAAGCAAAAACCTCCCTTTTCAAGCAGAAGCGCGAGGGTGGCCCATTTCACTCTCGGCCTCTTGTTCTGCCATACAAATTTAAAGAATGCACCCTTCAAGTGACTTAAGAATACTGCCGGGAGCCTCGCCGGAAGGGCAGAGAACAGATAAAGCAAGCGGGGGAGGACATTCATTTTTAAAGAGGTCATTCACTGATACCAGGAAAGGGTGAGGGGAGCCCACCTTCTAAGGTCGTCTTTGATCTTTGCCAGAATTGGGTCGAAATTGGCCTAGACTACCCCTGTAAAATCTCTTGGCAAGATCACCCCTAAATACTTTGTCTGCGTCTGTTTGACCCTCATCCCCAAGTATCGAGAACAACAAGTTACTTCTTACCTTGTAACGTTCTTTCGATGGGATGTTCCTCCGACGTATTCCTCATCTTTGATAATTTGTCTCCAGCTTGCTGGCCTCGGAAATGTTTTCTCTGTAGAGGGCGCTGCGCGTCGACGTCCGCCGAGTCGATGTCCCTCGACAGCCTTTGTATCGGCGCCGACGTCACCATGCCCATAAATAGCCACGCGCGGCATCCGTTGCTCAGTTCCGTTTTGTAGCATAAGATAAGTCATGCCTGAATTGGTTATTGACCTTGTAGGGGCGTAAGCTGCAACCACAAGGGAAGTATTACTGCGGGGATGGATGGGAGGGGCGATAAGGAATACGTCGGAGGAACATCCCATCGAAAGAACGTTACAAGGTAAGAAGTAACTTGTTCTTCGAAGGGATTGTGTCCTCTGACGTATTCCTTATCTTTGATAGACTCCCATAGCAGTGGAATGTAATTGGAGGTGGGAGTAATAATGTCATGTATCCCTTTTAGAAATGAACCGCATGTAATACGGCTTTTCCAAATCTGGTCTCTTGACTAGCGGAGGAATCCAGGTTGTAAAATTTTGTGAACGTATGTGCGGATGACCATGTGGCAGCCGCACATATGTCTCGGACCGGTACCCCTCTTTGGAGGGCCGAAGAGGCTGCGATACCCCTGGTTGAATGAGCCCTAAGATTTTGGGGTGGCTCTTTCCCTGCCAGTTTGTAACATTCCAGAATGGACAAAATGATCCACCTGGAAATGGTCTGTTTTGTTATGGGTAGTCCCCAACTTGTGACCTGAGCATCCTACAAACAGTTGGTCTGCTTGCCTAATCCTAGCCAGTCTGCTGATGTAAAAGCTCAGAGCTCGCCTTGGGTCCAGCCTATGTAGCCTTTCTTCCTCTTTCCCCAGATGGGGAGTAGGGTAGAACGAAGGTAAGGTAATTTTCTGAGTAATATGAAATTCAGAAACCATCTTTGGGAGGAAATTAGGCGTCACCTGTAGGACAACTTTGTCCTTATGGAAAATTGTATGGGGGGTTTACAAGAGAGAGCTTGTAGCTCGCTCACCCTCCTAGCAGATGTTAGTGCTACCAATAGGACAGTTCTAAGCGTGAGAAATCTCAGTGAACAAGAGTGGAGTGGTTCGAATGGACTACCTATTAGGAAGTTTAAGACTAAATTTAAGTCCCATAAGGGAACTTGGAATGGTCTTGGAGGATAAACATTAGTTAATCCCTTGAGAAATTGTATTATTAGAGGTAGTTTGAAATACGATGGTTCCTCCGCAGTGCGCTTGAAGATTGAAAGCGCTGCGAGATAGCCTTTTACAGTGCCAACTTGAAGGCCTGGGTTTGCCAAGTAGAGTAGAAACGATAACACCGTTGGTGTACCACATGAAAAAGGGTCGATATTCCCTTCTCTACACCAGATGCAAAATTTGTTCCAATAACAGCGGTATAAAGACTTTGCTGCTGGCCTTCTGGCCGAAAGCAACACCTCCATGATGTCATCAGGGAGGTCCCAATCCTTGTACCTCACCCTTTCAGAAGCAAAGCGTGAAGGTTGAGGGTTCCGATGTCTGGATGGAGAACCTGACCTCCCTTCTGTGAGAGAAGATTCTCTTTGAGTGGAAGACGGATTGAAGGGCAGATGGACATTTCTAGAAGGTCCGGGTAGCATGTTCTCCTGGCCCAGTCCGGGGCAATTAGGATCATGGTTTTCTGGAATTTTCTCAACCTCCTGATCATTTGAGGAATAACAGGGACTGGTGGAAACGCGTAAAGGAGTGGGAACTCCCAGTCCCCTACGAACGCATCTCCTAGAGCTCCTCTCGGGGGAAATTCCCTTGAACAGAACAGATCACACTTCCTGTTGGTGCTTGTGGCGAACAGATCCACCTGAGGGGTTCCCCAAAGGGCGAAGATCTCTTGAAGGACTTCCTGAGCTAGCTCCCACTCGTGGGAGACCGTGCTCTGCCTGCTCAGAGCGTCCGCTGTCAAGTTCTTCTCTCCGGCTAGGTGGACTGCCGATAGAGAGATTCCTTCCTGAATTTCCCAAAACCAGAGCTGCATTGCCTCTCTGCACAGGGGCAGTGACCCTACGCCTCCTCTTTTGTTGAGGTAGTGCATGGCCACCGTGTTGTCCGTCATTATCAGGACATTTCTCCCCTGTACTGATGGCAGGAAAGCTTTCAGCGTTAGTCTGATCGCTCTCAGCTCTAATAGGTTGATTTGTAGTCTGGACTCCGATGGAGACCAACGACCACTGATGGTCAAGTCGTTGGCATGGGCTCCCCACCCCGTGAGTGAGGCGTCCGTGACTACTGTTATCTCCGGCCATGGTTTCCAAAACAGTTCTCCTTTCAAGATGTTCTCTGGATAGGCCCACCATTGAAGGTCGTGTGCTACCTTGTCCGGAATCCGGAGGAGATCTGTCATTCTCCCTGAGAATTGCGACCACTGAGTTCTCAGTGCCCACTGAAGAGATCTCATTCTCAGGCGAGCCTCTGGCACAAGGAAGATGCAGGATGCCATGAGGCCTAGCAACCTCAAAAAGTCGAAGGCTGGGAGACGTTGGGCATTTTGGAACTTGTTGACCATCTTGAGCCCTCACCTCTGGTGGCGAGGCTTTTCCCAGGGAAGTGTCCAGGACCGCTCCAATGAACTGGAGTCTCTGTGATGGTATCATCTGTGACTTCTTTAAATTGAGGGAGAAGCCCAGTTTGTGAAGGAAGTGGCAGACATAATCTAGCTGGATCTGAGCTTGTTCCGAAGATACAGCCCTGATAAGCCAATCGTCCAGGTAGGGGTAGACGTGGATCCCTTCCCTCCTTAGACTTGCAGCCACTACCGACATTAGCTTGGTGAAGACCCTCGGGGCGGAGGTCAGCCCAAATGGCAGAACTAAAAATTGATAATGAGAGTCGCCAATTTCGAACCTCAGGTATTTCCTGTGTTTGAGATGGATTGGCACATGGAAATAAGCATCCTGAAGGTCAAGAGATGCCAGCCAGTCCTGGAGCTGGAGGGCCTGAAGGATCTGAGAGAGAGTTGCCATCTTGAAGTTGTCCTTCCTGAGGAACTTGTTCAATTCTCGTAAGTCCAGGATGGGTCTCAGTTCTCTGTCCTTCTTTGGTATGAGAAAGTAGGGGGAGTACCAGCCCTTGTTCCTGTCCGCTACAGGTACCGGTTCTATGGCACCTTTCTCTAGCAGATCTATAATTTCGTGCAAGAGGAGCGGATCTGGAACATTTAGAGAGCTGTGCCCCGGTGGATGACTGAGGGATGTGTAGAAAGGGTAGGCAGTAACCCTGGGCAACTGTCTCCAATGCCCAAGCATCTGACGTTATAGCCTGCCATTCCGACAGATGGTGAGTTAACCTGCCCCCTACAGGTGTTTTGTGTGGAAAGACCTCAGAGTGGTTTGGGGGCGTCTGATGCAGATGTCGAGGGTAAAGAGGCACCTGCTGCTGCTGCGGCTTTAGTACTTTTGACCCGTCCACCTCGGGTGGATCTCCTTTGGCCTCTTTGAGCCGGCTGCCTTTCCCGAATGCGGAATAATAGCAAAAGGACTTTCCTCTTCCAGAGGTTCCTGAGGGGCGAAAAGGAGTTTGGCGGATTGCAGCACCTAACGATTTTGCCGCTGCTTTAGATGTCTGCAACTTTTCCAGACTGTCATCAGCCTTTTTACCGAATAAAGAAGAGCCGTCAAAGGGCATATTCAAAAGTCTGGCTAGTACATCTGGAGCAAAGCCAGACTTTCGCGACCATGCATGCCTGCGGATTGTCTTACTTGCCGCCATGGCCCTGCTGATACTGTCAGTGGAATCGATGCCAGTTTGAAGTGACTCGCACATGGCAGCTTTGCCATTTTAATAATGTTAAGGAAGGCTTCCCTTTCCTCTCCTTCGAGTATGCAGTCAGCCGCTGAAGAAGCACACTCCCACAGTGTGTGACTGAACCTGGCGAGCGTACAGGTGGCGTTGATGGACTTCAATGCCATACTACAAGCAGAAAATACTTTTTTTGCCATAGAATCGTACCTTTTGTCATCTCTATCCTGTGGGACAGTAGGGTAAGCAGACCTGCTGCTTGATGAAGTTGCCGCTTGAACCACCAGGCTCTCTGGAGTCGGGTGTTTTGATAAGTATTCAGGGTCAGTCGCAGCTACCCTATACTTGGCTGACAATCTTTTATTGACTGCAGGGATACCTTCAGGGGTTTCCCAATTAGATGAAATCTTTCTTTGTAAGGCTGCATGGAAGGGGACCACAGGATCCTCCTGTGGACCTTTGTCTAATATTTCTGTCAGGTCATCCTGTTGAAAAACAGGTGAAGGCGCAGACCAACCCATACATTCAATAATCCTTGCCATCAGGGTTCTATAGGGCAAGTTCCCCTGGGTCTGCTTTAACAAATTCCACTTCTGGAGAAGTGGCCAGCCCACTTGCCTCATGTAATGACTCCTGTAGGTCTTTCAACCTTCTTTCCTCAGAGGTGAAATCCTCTGAAACAGGTAGTGTGGTCCTCTGCAACCTGAAGGTTTCCTGGTCAGAATTCTCCCCTTCTTCATAGATTGAAGATAATCCGGGGTACTCTGACCTCGGAAATGGTGTAAAACCCATTTTTAAGGCAGAAGGAGCCAAACTCATCATTATTGGGCGAGAAAACGTTGATGTCGCTGACGCCGATGTGACAGGCTTCGAAGGCGCCGAGAACGGCGTCGAGAAACTGGAAGAGGCCTCGAAGAACTCGAGAGGATCGGGATCCTACTCGAGGATGTCGATGACGGTAACAGCATCGTGCCTGAGGCTCTTGGTATCACCGTTGGCTGTGAAGTAGCCGTGGTTTTCTCTTTCATCGGCGTCGACGATGGCATCGAGTCGATTGACCGATGCGTCGAAGAACCCTTCGACAAAAGCGTCGATGGCGCTGATCTATGGGATCTTCGACGACGAAGACAGTGCCTTCTTACCCGATGGCCCTTGGCGCTCTCGGGTGGAATCTTTCGCCGGGTGCAGCGACTCACGGCGTTTTGATTTTTTGGGTTTTTCACCTGGGGTATCACCCTCAGCTGTCTTCGAGGGGGTCGAGGCCGCTTTCTCGAAGACGCTTAGCATTTTCTTCCTGATTTCCTCCCACTCAGCCTGAGAGCTGTGTTTTGTGGGGCAGGAGACCCTTTCTGGGGAAGCAGAAGATGACGAGGAAGGGGATCTTCAACGTCTCTTCTTTGAGTGTCTCGATCTCGACGAATGGTGGGAGCTACTTCGAGATATAGAATGGGAATGCTTTCGACGGCGAGGAGACGAATGCCTCGACTCAGCCGAAGAAACTTTCGAGGAGGTTTTGACTGACTTACCTCTCTCGAGCTTCCCCTTGCGCTCCTTCAAAGCTTTCGCCGTCATGGACATGCAGTCCTTACACTCCGAACAATGGTGCTCGGCTCCCAAGCACCACAAGCAGATCCTGTGTGGATCCGTTATCGACATTTTTTTACTGCAGTCTCGACATTTTTTGAAGCCGGATCGCTGCATTGTCGGTTCCGATGAAGAAGTCATCGAGAACGAGTTGGTATTTTCGAGTAAATCTAGAAGGTTTATCTGACTGAACTAAGCAACGATATTCCGAGGCCCCACGAAGCGTGGAAAAATGGAACTGAGCAACGGACGCCGTGCGTGGCTATTAATGAGCATGGTGATGTCGGCGCCGATACGGAGGCTGTCGAGGGACATCGACTCGGCAGACGTTGACGCGCAGTGCCCTCTACAGAGGAAACATTTCAGAGGCCAGCAAGCTGGAGACGAATTATCAAAGATGAGGAATACGTTGGAGGACACAATCCCTTCGAATGGGTGGCCAGGCTGGAGTCACCTGGGCTCATGGGCATAATGCTGATTTGTCCACGTTTATATTGAGGCCTGAAAGGCGTCTGTAGCTCTCAATTTGCTCCAAGAGTTTGGGGAGGGAGGAGCCCCCCTCCATAAGATAACCTAGAATGTCATCTGTGAAAAGGAATAGTTTCAACTCCACCTCAACGCTTCATATACCCTTGATCTTCTAGTTCACCCTGATCATGATAGCAAGTGGCTCCATCGTGAGATCGTACAATAGTGGTGACAGTGGGCACCCCATTCAGGTGCCACGCGTCAGACGGAAGGAGTCAGACAGGACATTATTGACCGGTATGCATGCCATGGGCTGCACATACAGGGCATCCACCAATCTCAAAATACTGTGACCCAGGCCCATCCTCCCCCGCACAATCTTCATAAACGGTCACTCCTCCCTGTGAAAGGCCTTTTCCAAGTCAATCTCGATCAGACAGGCATTGTTCCCTTGGGTCAGCTGATGCATAAGGTTGATGGTCTTTCGGATATTTTCTGAACCCCGTCTCCCTTGTATTAAGCCCACCTGATCCCCTGGAACTAGGGAAAGCAGCAGGGTTTCCAGTCTAGAGCCCAAGATTTTGGCCATGATTTTTCTGTCATTATTTAGCAGAGAGATCAGCCGATAAGAGGCACATCTCGTTGGGTCCCTGCCGTCTTTGTGTATTGTGACTATCGTGGCCTCCAGCACTGAGCTTGGCATGGCACCACCCGATAATACCTTGTTGAACACTCTGGCCAAGTATGGTGCTAGCGTAGATCTGAACCTTTTTTATATAGAGAATAGAGAACTGATCACTCCCAGGCGTGGTCCCTGGCTTCATCCCCTTAATTGTCCGCATAATCTCCTCCTCAGAGATAGGGGCCCCCAGCCTTTCAGACGCTTCCCCTCGATATGCCCGGAAAAGACAAGGGGTCCATGAATGCAGCCATCTGTTCACCACTGCCAGTAAATTCACATAAATAGAGATTTTCATAGAAGTTCACAAATTCCTTCTCTATTCCCCCACTGATCGTGCACCTCCCTGGACCCCTCTCCCCTAATAGCCCCCATCGTCTTTCTTTTCCTTTCCTCCCTTAGCTTCCAAACCAGGATTTTGGCCGCCTTTTCCCCCCGCTCATGGTATTTCTGCTTTAGAAATAGCAGCTGCTTTTCCGGGCCCTGAACTAGAATGGCCTCGAGTTTTGCCCTATACATCTGCAATTTAGCCGCCCTACTTGGTGTAAGGTAGGCACCCCCTGAACCGCCTGGCTGCAGTTCCCTGATCTTCTCCCTTAGCTCTTCTTCTTGCGTTCTGCGTCCTTTTCTGGGAATCTAGCCTGGTGAGGACCCCTCCGTCCCCCCTGCAAAGTGGCCTTGAAGCCTTCCCCGAGAGTCTGCACCCCAACCTCTCCATGGTCATTAAAGGAAAAGTAGTCAGACATTTCCGATAGTTTAATCTTGGAGAGATCCCGATCCTTCAGCAAAAAGTCATTGCAGCGTCACCCTCCAGAGGGCCTCTGACCAAGGTCGTTCCACCACCACTCTGACCATATCATGGTCCGACCATGGGACCGGTATGACACTAGAATCTCCAACTTGGGCCTTCACTTCAGTATCCACCAGTATCAAATGAATCCTAGAGAAGGAGTTGTGGACCGCCAAGAAGAAGGTAGAGGGTCTATCGCCCCCTCCCTCCACTAGGGCATCTGTAAGGCCCATCTCCAGTTTGATTTTCCCAAACCTTCTGGAGGTCGCTTTGCCTGGGTTGTCGCCCCTCTCATCACCCATCTTCTTGAGATCTCTGACCGGGTCTAAGACCATGTTAAAGTCTCCCCCCACGACCAGGCGGCCCTACACAAAGAGACTCCAGTCGCTTTTGACACCCTCCCAAAAATACACCCGTCCCACATTAGGGGCATAGAGCGAACACACAGTCATCCTTTCGCCATAACAGGATCCTTTACTGAATAGAAATCGACCCCCCGGGTCCTTCTGTATCCCATCCACCACCAGCCCCAGCCGGGCTGAGAGTACAATCGCCACTCTTCCCTTTTTCTCCTCGCTGGAAGCCACAAAAAAAAACTCCCCTCCCCATCCCGGCCCCAGGCGCGACTCCCTCCCCCACAGTCAGTGTGTCTCTTGTAACATTAAGATATCGAATTTGGTCCTTTGGAATTCCTACATGGTCATTGATCTTTTAGCAGGAGAATTAAGTCCTATTACATTAAGGGAGCCTATCACCAGGTCACCCACCGAGGACATGACCCGCCAGGCCCTGCGTGCCCTCTCTTGAAACTCTGCCACCGGTCAGGGATCTCCGTTTCTCCCGCCTCTGCTTCCCCTATGGCTAGCTCAGCCGTTCAGCTCTAAGACGCTCTGAATTGCTCCAAAACTTGGAGCGGGTGCGCCCCGGGCACTCCCCTCGTGGCGGCCACCAACGAAATCACTTCCTGTGGGGGGGGGGCAGGGCTCAAGCCCCTTTTCTTGCAGAGATATACTTTTAGTAGAATAAGTGGAGAAAGAGAAGAACCCTGGAGGAGACCACATGAAAGAGCAGTCAGGGTAGAATTACAGGACCGTAAGGATACAGTTTGCAAACAATCTGCTAGAAAAGAGGAAAGACATGCAAATGGAATTCCCGAAATGCCGGCCTGCTCCAGTCGTTGCAAGAGAATCGCATAATCAACTATATCAAAGGACGCAGAGAGGGCAAGGCGAATCAGCACCCTGACCTCACCACGGTCCAGAAGCAGCGCAAAGCCGTCTAACAGCGAGACCATGACAGATTCCATACTCATACATGGTCTGAAACCTGACTGAAAAGAGTGTAAACTTTTATTAGCTTCCAGGAAGCGAGAAAGCCAAGGTGTTATGATCGCCTCAATGAGTTTCATAAGAACTGGAAAGAGGGATATAGGAGGATAGTTGACCGCTAAAGATGGGTCTAAGTGAGACTTTTTTTAGCAGAGGAGTGACAAGTACATGTTTCAAGGGAGGAGGAATAGTACCAGATGAGAAGGAATGCTGAAGAGCCGCAGTGAACAAACGTATGAATTATTTAGGAAGAACCTGGAGAATGTGAAGAGGAATGGGTCCATGGGGGAAGCGGACTTAAACTTGTTAAGCACAATGACCACTGTCCCGTCAGTAACCGGTCTCACAGAGCTGGTCAATATAGGTGAAGTAGTCCCGCATGTGGACTCATGGTAGTTCTGCATGTCAGTAACAAAAACTTGCTTCATTTTACGAATTTTCTCTGAAAAGAAGGAACTGATTGCATCACCCTGAGTTTGGGATCCAGAAGAGTGACTTCCTGATGGGGGCAGTGAAGATAGCCCTTTTGCAACTCTAAAGAACTCACGTGAGGAGTAAAATGCGTAAATGATAAGATTGGCAAAGAAAATAGAAAAAGACTTTGCTTCTTTAATCGTGCCATGATAAGAATACACTGCCTGCTTATATGCCATTTTAGCTTCAGCAGTGACGTCACATTACACCATCAATTTGCGAAACCTACGGGGAAGTGAGTGGTTAATGGCTCGAACTACATATAGGATGCATAGGGGTTAGTTACTCTATTGGTTGATACCTATCTGATGGCCCCATCAGGACCCATACCACTAGCAATACTATTTCTAAAACATCATTATATAGACAGCCAATTGGTCAACATTATCTATCAGAGGCGGTATGGCAAGCGACCTCATTGGTTGGCATCTAGCTTACCAACCTTGGACACCTTGATAAGGCGTCAAGATAAGAGCGAGACATAAGTGGAAAAAGAGAATTCTGCGGTCTGACATACTTCCAATTAAACAATACTTCTAATCGTACCGAGGCGATGAGGCCTTCCCTATACTTTGTACTCAGCCTTGTGTGCCATCTGGTGGCTTTGTGCGTGCTGAGGAAGTTCTGCAAGTGTCTCATCTATGTTTGGCTCGTAATGAATAGCCAGATTTTCCATATCTGGATCACGTTTTAGGGCACAGGTGTCAAGAGTGTATTTCGTTCCATTTATTGAGATTTTAGCTAATTCTAACATACATATTGTGGACACTATTCCGTTACTTTCTCTAAAGTCTTTTGACTTACTGATCTCATGCTCCTGGACATCAATAGTTGTTTGTGCTTTTATTAAAATTGATTATCTTGGGAGTCTGCTACTTCTCATCCTGGGAACCGTTATCTCTTGCTTGACCTATTAATTTATTACTCCCTTCCTTGTTCTATACCTTGGCTCTGGCCATGAGCTGCTGTCTGGGCTCTGCACGAGTTTCTAGAATACATTTTTTTTTGTAAATTCAGATTCTTGAGTTCTGAGGCCTTGCTAGTTCTGAGGCCGCTGCAGGCTCTGTGTTAGGAAAATGGCTGCACTCCTGTCGTCCTGTTTCCGTATTGGCAATCTGTAGCTCTGTCTATTCATCTAATATGTCTGCCATACGATGTCGTCTCTCCCTGTGTATTCAGCAGCTTTTCTACCTATAATCCAACTGCTCTATCGTTGTAACAAGTCCCTTTCTTGGTACACAGGAACCTCCTGTCCCTTTCTACTATGTTGCACTATTTATATATGAAAACAAGGTTATTCATCTAAGACACACAGGCACAACCCAGCACCACTCTGCCAACTCGGTAATTCCATTGAATTATTAACTCATGTACAGTTACCAGGTTTGCCTGTAACCGTACGAACCTCGAACTGCTCTATGTTAATCTTTTATGTGTCCGTTTCATCTCTGCAACTAAGTAAGCTTGTCTGTAACAGCGCCATAATGTGCAAGGGCTGCCCTGTGCGCTTCATGAATGTAAAAAATAAAATAAATATTGCACATTATTTGTGCACTCTGCAAACAATG
This sequence comes from Ambystoma mexicanum, assembly GCF_040938575.1. Taxonomy (NCBI): domain Eukaryota; kingdom Metazoa; phylum Chordata; class Amphibia; order Caudata; family Ambystomatidae; genus Ambystoma; species Ambystoma mexicanum. Next base: position 922,864,415 of record NC_090933.1, on the reverse strand, counting down.
TTTAGTCCTTATTTGTGTTGCTCAATTCAACTAATTGTATATGGTACATTGCACGAACGTTAACTTTGGTTAAGCATATTGTTTCACAGAGCTCAGTTTAACTCAGAATCTCAACCACCCCTAGATGTATGGGGTGATCTGACTTTCTCAGAATGTAACGTTTCTTACCTTTGTGGTACTGGGGTGGACATCTGGGCACAAGGTAGTAATTAACATATTCATCTGCGTCATCACAATTTCCCAAACCATTTCAAATAAAGGGATTTTAAGATCAAAAACAAAAATGGATAGTGCTTTCTCAATAAAAAAATAAAAAAATAATACTGTTGGACAATTCAGAGTGGTTGTAACTGCATTATATTCTGTCCATTATCAATAGAGACGTTAGCGTCTCAGCATGGCATGGTTAAAACAGATATAACGTGGCAAATGTCCTCTAACACCAGAACCAAATTACCTAACTGTTGGGCAGAAATTACAGGTGTAAGACTGATCATCAACTGCCAGAAATTCGACTATTGAGAATTATAAAGAGGACTTCTTCATTCCCATACGTCAATGCACTTAAGTGAAGTTCAACTCGTCTTTGTGAAGGTATGCACAAAATCAACTGGCTTTAGTAAGACATTCTAATAAATCAATTTTGCATTCTCTCCTAATCCACTATTTCTCAAGTTAACATGTTATTTAACAATTGTTTATGCTTCAAAAATGGGTTAGATGGGAGCCTGTAAAACGCAATTAAAGGGCAGCCAGAGTGGAGAAGATGGTATACAGGAAACGCATGTTGCTTCTGAACTGTATGAGGAAGAGGTGGGCGCTGAAGAGCTAGGTTTGAAAACCTGGACAAGCGAGGGAATGGCCTTGCCCATGTCCAATACTGAGGTGATCAGCAGTAGAGATAAGGCGGACAGCCGTTGTCCTGAGGAACAACATAGCAGGGGCTAGAGTCCGGGCCCGAGGGAAGTTCATGTAGGCTGAACCAAGGCAAAGGTTGAAAATCGCCAGGAGACAGAAATGACAAAATAGAAACCATAGAGGACAGGGCCATAGACGTAGAAGAGCAGATGCAACATTAGTACAGGATACAAAACAAGAGCCCAAATGAGGAGCAGAATCAAAATGAAGAGAAACTGAAGTAACCCTAGGTCAATAGAAGATGAAACAACTGGTGCAACTAAGAGGGGGATTCCGAAAATAAACAAAAATAAAACTTGATGGGCCGTGGAACTTGGACACAGAGAGTCTTGGGCCAGGATGGATCAAGAGGCTCTACTCTATGAAGAAAAAGAAAAGGCATAGCATGTTGGGATTTAGGGTCCACACTCCATATGGCTGAGGGAGAGGTTGAAAAGTGTGAAGTAATTTTGTACTGTGGGAATTTAAGTACATGTTCTAAAGACCTCAGAGCGAGAGGCTGTGGAGTACTGTAACATTGTGAGCACTCTGCATTTCCAGCACCTCTAAAGGAAAGGCTATGAATTCTCTGAACTGAGGAAAGTGAAACGCTCTTGTCAGAGGTGTATATTTCAAAGTGAATAACTTTGCACTTTTGAGAAGTGACATCCCCAACGAGTCCTGAAAAATAAGACTGAACTCAACTATCGGTCCCTGGTAAATTAACTTAGTTTGGAAATAGATAACAGATATTATAACCATTGTGGCAGGAGACTGGGGCACTTGATGACAAAAGACCACCAGACCACAAAGACTATGAATAGAGCAGTTAAAATATATGCTAGGATGATAGCTCAAGTGCAACACTCTTGCCTTGGGAACAAGACAATGCAGTGCACCATATATTCAATACCCCAGTCAAGTAGACAGCGCTTCCCCATCACCCTCGGCCCAAGTGAATAATGTGAGCAACATGAGTGGCTAACAGTGAAATTGATTATTATAGCACTTAGAAGCTGGGGGAATCCAGAATGAATATATAAAATTACCAATGTATCATCAATATTATTCCTGGTCTAATATCCTAATATGTTGCATTGCCACACCCTTTGAAACTCTTGACATCAATAGATGGTACAATTGCTGCTAATATTCAAGAGTGGACATTTTTCAGTTTCCCAATTATTCATTTAAGCAAGAAGTATTTGAGCAGATCCGGATTAAAAGCTTTATGCACAGAAATGCATTGCTACTTGTTTGTCAAGAAGGGAAATCCCCAATCAATGGTCTAAACAAGCACAATGTTGACCAGTGGCAGTCATTGAAGCACAGCAACATCACTACCATGTCTAAGACTGTTGGAAAATCCATCATGACTTGCCTCACAGGAGAATGCCTCACCCTCGCAACCATCATGGTGCCACCGACCAAAACTATATTTCAGGGCTATTTCACTGTGCAACATTTGCAAGGAAATGCTCTTGATTAACTTAGAGGAAAAAAAATTGAGAGATAAATCCCACTATATAAGACATCGGAAACGTGGCAGCAATTTAAAGAAATTATGTACCTCAACATCATCTTCAATTGCTTGCCACTCCTCAGATGGAAAACTGGCTGCTGTCGCTGCAGGTTTGTCTTTTCGAAGGGCTCTGCTTTTTGGATCCAAACTTTCAAGCCTCTTTTCACAAAACTCTGTCAGATCCGGGTAGCATCCTTCCTCGCCGGATCTTAAAAATAAACGAATGAGTTTACTTCAAATGCATTAGCGTAATGACAAAATATGACATACTTGCCTTTACTAATGTTGATGAAATGGACATGATTTTCTCTTATGTAGAAAAGAAGATTATTCAAATAATCTCGTGCTGCAGTAGATACAAATTATTCACATTATCATAAGAGTGCTAGCTATTAGCCAAAAGACAGTTGCATACAATCTGCCTACATCAACTAATCGCTTCTGGAATGGCAGGTCATACAAACAGTTAACAGCATGCAGACAAAAGATTGTTTACCAACAGTCATTTCAGCCTGAAATCATTATGAAAAGAACGACTTACCCAGAAGGCGGACTGTTGCGACGTTGTCATCGGTGCATACAGGCCGACCTTACCTAGGTTTAGTTATGCAAATAGTCCCACTGCTCAGTGCATATTGCCAGGCTTCGATTTGATTTTTGGTGACAGTGCTCTGCATTGAAGGACTTTTCAGTAAGCATAACTGAGTATTTAATGAAAAGGCGTTTTTGTTAGGTGTACGTTTAATTGTTAAACTTCACTGGTAGGGGTAATGGGAGGCAGAATCCGGGGGCTTGCGAGAAGTGCAAGTGGGTACAGGCAATTGCCTCGTTTATCTTACAGCGCTGTATCTATTTGTTTTACTCATTTACAGAGGAAAAACACAAACAACTATAAAATTGTGCCAGATAAATGCATTATTCGCTGTTAGTTTGGCGAGTGATAATTTACATAGCATTGACCCTTTGCGGATATCAAAGTAAAACAGTTATATAAAAAGGTCAATACCCAATTTTACAAAAATCACGGCGATCATTAAAAAAAAAACTTTAACCTGCGCTGATGCGAGCAATTTCTTTTATAAAGGATTGATTTGTTATTTGTAATGCCCCTATACACAAGTGTTTTAAGGACCCATTCTAACTGACATTATAACATTGGGCATGTATCCCTGAAGATTTTAAAGGCTGAAATGATGCTCACTGAAACGGGCTTTGAACAGGACATAACCTTGAAGATCGCTCACACAAATCCACCTTTGCAAAAAGCCAGGGCTCCATGTAGGTATCAAAGTAAACCAAAAACATATTCCCACCCTCAAACCAACATTTACAGTCGCTCATGAGAATTGAGCACATGGCAATCATGGGTCTACTATCAGATCAAGCACTACAAGATATGGGCTAATGGAGAACACAATAGTTTCCATCAGTGAATACAAAACAGGTTTCAGTCTTCTAAAAGAATGCTTCAACATTTTGGTCCATGCTCTGGCCCACTGATAGGACCAGGACTAGCCTTGCTTAATCAAGTTAGCGATAGGGACATTATCATGCACTTCATGAAGCCCAGTGTCATCCAATCAGAGGTCTACCGGTGGTTAGTGTGACAAATCCAGGGAATCGTCCCCTCTTCCCTAGACAGAGCCACCCCCTTTGGTAGTAGGGAGGTGCCATCCCAAGTTAGGGATATTTGTTTCTGCCGTAACCCAAATCGATATGTTTTATTAGTTATGTGGGAATTGAATGTTGTACTGACTCACAACTTCATACACAAGTGGTTGACTGGTCTTCCGACTCCTTTCTGACACCGTCCATGCTTGAACAGAGAGCGAAGAAACCTGCCCCTTTCCTGGGTCGGACAAACACACAACCCTTATTGGTGATGGGAGAATGGCTCGCCTATGGAGCGGCAGGGACAGAAAGCCCTCCACCTGGGAGGTGTGTCCCAGTAGGCAGACCTATGCAGGGTGTGGCATATCAATGTATGGACATCCCAGCGGAATACTGAGACACCAGCCGATGAAAAACATGGGAAACCACAGGCAGTCTCAAGAGGAGAGACCGGTGGTGGGTCAAGGGACCAGAACCTACCCCCACAAGCATACCAGCGGAGCCGGAGCTACCACTGTGCTGCAGGAGCAGTACCACCTGCTTTACACAGCAGGTAAGGTTGGGGATCCTGCCCTTTCCAATGTGCCCTCCTTGGGTGCTTCATTCGAGCACCGACCTCACCGGATGGAAAAAAATCACTGATGCATGCACGCATCGTGTGAAACAACGGAAGGCATATGATGCGTAAGAAAGCAGTGAAGTGAAAGATCATCTGCCCGACCTGCCGCCACCATTGAGAACCACGAGGGTTCGAGCCCTGCAAAGATGGCTGGCGTTTTAATGCATTTTTGAATTCGGCTTCCCTGCCGGCTAGCTGCCCGCCCCTACAGCTGATTGGCCATTCTACGGCTCAAGTAGCCTATCACATTTCGCCGGAAGGCGAAGCCGCCTGTAACAAAGGCACGGGCAAAAGGCACTTCACCTGTCCCAGCCTGTCCAGCTCTTCCAGTCGCCGTCGCCCGTAACCTCTGCCCGAAACCCACCACGGCCTGCCGCCCTGCCCTTGTCCCTCTACATAGCCTACTTAATAACCAGACTCCCACCCAGATCCTTGACATCGTGTCCTCAGTAGCAACACCTCGTGAAACAGGAGCTCCACCAATCGGCATCTGACCCCTGCAGGAGCAGCAGATGTCCCAGTCCTCCAACATTATCTGGTAAGCGGCACGTGCTAGTGTTCACCTTACATGTGATATTGTATAACCGCTCATAAGCACACTTCTCAGCTTTAAAGAAAGTGCCACTTACACAGTATTGTACTGCATTGCTGCTGATCCTAGATACTCTGTGGCCAGTACCATCACTAGGTTCGCCAGACACGACTGATCGCTGTCTGCACCACTGCCTACCAAGCGGACACCACGTTTCTTCTCCACTGGGGTCCACCCACATGAACTAATTTATTACTACCCTATCATATTGCTTATGCATACGCTGTATACTCATCTTACTGTGCAGACTTGCTTGTATATTGTATTGCATACTTAGAATTCATAGCCTATGCCCAACCACACGCCATCTATTCCTAGCCACAGCAATACCCATACTATCTATGCTACTACTGTGTATCCAGTACCTAGCTATCGTGCCACCCATGCCCTGAGACTGCATGTACCTGCTATTGTGTTCCACACCTAGCCAGTATATTGCCTACACCTAGCATGTATAGCATTATGTCTAGCGGCTGCGCCACTCATACCTAGCCATTATGTTGTTCTATTGCGATATTGTGTTGCCTATACTTACCTATTGCGCTGTTGCCCATACTCAAGTGCATAGTGTCACTCTTAGACTTAGTTCCTAGCCAACCGTGCCGCATCTCCATTGCAGTTGTCCATCTAACTCCCAGGCACTGTGCTACTCTACAACACTACACTATGATATCACATTGCAAATGGGTACCCACCCAAGTTGAATGCCATTCTTTGCCTCTTTGGTATACCATGTTTTAGGCCCTCCCTGGAAAAGTCGAATCTGCCTATTGTGTTTTACTGAGGGTTCCACAGCATTCTGGTCTCTTCTGCATACTATGTTTTAGGCCCTCCCTGAAAATCTGATTCTGCCTATTGTGTTGAACTATCTCACTTCTTGGTATACTGCTAAACATGTCAGGCCATTGTACCATTTACCTTATCCTACTACTTGCTTCCCTACAATTCCTTGCCGGCATCTTCACAGTCCCTCCTATCAGAAGTATACCTATAGAGTATAGCCCACACCTTCTTAACCTGCCAACCATGGCTCCTAACCATAGTAGCCCCCAGCGCCCCAATCATATCCGGTGCAATACTATAGGGGATTACACCACGCTCCCATGTACTACAACCAACAGAAACCTCAAACTGCGTGCCAGACTTCCTAAACTCTAACCAGATCTCTACCGCCCACCAACAAGAAAACTATCTTTCACTGTACCACGACGCCCAAATGCCTTATTCTCCCCACCCGTTCCCGTTGCCATTGCCTCTCAGACCACTACACCCCCCCCAAGAGCATAGCTCCCACCAACCTCTCTCATCGCCCAAAGCAAGTCAAAATAGACAATCAGCCCCTCAAAGGAGCCCTCCTCAACACAAGGTCTCTAGTGGCTCATGCGATTGACATAGACTTAATTACAGAAAACAACCTGGACTTCTTTGCTATAACGGAAACTTGGCTACACGACGCCGCAGGTCCCGCTCTTATGCTAGCCATCCCAGAGGGATACACTATCTCCAGACAAGATAGAGACAGCTCCCGAGGCGGCAGTATAGCTATCATCTCTAGAGAAAGCCTATCTATGAGAATAGCTTCCCCTCAAACCTTGCAATCCTGCAAATCCATCTCCATCAAACTCCCTCTTAATCACTCCCAAACACTCACCATGCACATAATTTACAGACCTCCTGGGCTCAATGGAACATTTGAGGATGACCTGCAAAACATACTTGCGAGTAACCTCAAGTCGACTTCCCCAAGTACTTACTCCTGGGCGATTTTAACCTAGGATTTAATGACCCCTTGGATAAGCAGGCCCTACAAATTGCAAACTCACTCAATGCATTAGGAATAAAGCAAAAAGTCAATTAAGCCACTCATATCAAGGGTTGAACTCTAGACTGGGTAGCTGAGTATAACTGTACAGCTACCATAACATCCGTTACCCCTCTATCCTGGACAGACCACCACCTGGTTTCCATGACCCCATCCACCATCAGACCAACTATCCCAGCCCCACAAATAGCTCCATCGTGTCTAACCAGAATGAAAAAGAACATCACAATCAACAGCGTGATTCCAAATATCCTACCTACCCTAAATTCCCTGCCGGATAACCTTGACCCCAGCACCTTGGTGCAGGAATATAACAAGATCATGCTATCCACCTTGGACAAAATTGCACCCCTAAAACTAAGGCCAAGCAAGCCCAAAGCACACCTCAACAAATGGTTCACCCCGCAACTAAAGGACTATTAAAGAGAAAATGTGAAACATGGCGACTATGCCCTTCTAGCGAGAACAAAACAAAATTATCATCCTCGGCAGCACATTACAAAAAGGAAATTTGTCTGGCAAAAATTCGTATAACGAAAGTATTGCTAATTCCAACTCCAGCATGAAAGAATTATTCACAATACTAAGAGAACTAGAGTCCCCTATCTCCATACCTGATATCTGCATTAAAAACAAGACCTGGTGCTTAGAAATCCAACAAGCCTTAACCAACAGGATAAACACCTTACAAACTAAAATACAGAATAAGAAAGACTCCCTGAACCTATCACAGCCAACTAACCCACCCCTACTACCAAAATCATTGGTCATAATAATAGATTCCACTTCACTAAAACTACTGTCCTAGAAGTTGAAAAAACTATCCCATCACTAACACCATCTAACTGTGAAGGAGGTGTCGGCCCTGCTCACATCATAAAAGATGCTGCGAGAGACCTCTCTCCATTCATCTCAAAATTGATCATCGCCTCTCTCACGCACCGTCCCAGTCAACCTTAAACAATCTTGGGTCCTCCTCTCTTGAAGAAGCAAATTCTAGACCCTCTCATCGCCACAAACTACCGCCCTATCATGATGGTACCATTTCTTCTTAAAATCTTGGACAAAGTTGCCTACTCGCAGATCCAGCAACACCTTGAGCTACACAATCTCCTAGGTGGTAGACAATCAGGTTTCCGCCCGCTACATGGGACGGAAACTGCACTGATAGACTTGAAAACACAGATCGATGAGGTGAGAGACAAAGGGAAAGCAGCACTTCTACTATTATTTGACCTCTCAGCTGCATTCGACCTGGTGGACCACAAGGTCCTCTATAGACACCTTGACACAGCAGCCCACTTCTCCCGAGATGCAGTCAACTGGATAGATTCCTTCCTGAGTGACAGGGCCATCAGAGTATTCTCCCCCTCAGCAGCGGGCGACCCTACCGCAATCATGTGCAGAGTCCCCCAGGGCTCCTGTGTGTCCCCTACCTTGTACAACATATTCACCAAGCCATTGTTCGATGTTCTGGACCGTCTGGGTGTCACCTACACTATATGCAGATGACACACAGATTCTCCTCCCACTTTCCGGGGATCATGGCAAGGACTTGGCCCTGGTGAATAGGATCTACCTCATCATTCAGGCATGGATGGCCACACACGTCCTATGCCTGAATGATGACAAGAAAGAGTTGATAATTCTTGGCACCCCTTCCAGCATATCCAAACTAGGCCACGAATATTCATCCTTCATCATTGATGGCAACAATATTATAGTCTCTAAAGGACGTAAAAACTCTAGGTTTCTACCTGGATGCTACCATGTCATTCAACAAGCAACTGAAATCGCTAGCCTCCTCCACGGCTTACACTTGCAAGCTTATTAGAGCTGGTAAGCCCTTCCTCTCCAATGACAGCTGCATTATACTAGCCAGAGCTCGGATCCTCTCCAGACTGGATTATTGCAATGCCCTATATATAGTAGTGCTAACAAAGCCAGTATCCAAAAACTTCACATTCTACAAAATAACGCTCTTAGAGCTGCACTAGGTATTAACAAAAGAGCGCATATGACTGCAATTAGATGCCAGTTTAGCTGGTTATCTACCCACAACAAAATCCAACTAAAAATAGCCTCTCTGACACACAAAGCATTACACAATGCCGCCCCCAGCTACCTAATCAATAAACTGTCCAGAAAAACCTCCAGCAGACCCACTAGAGCTGTCAACTCAAAGTGCCTGGTGGTACCAAGGTTTAAGTCTTCCAAGATCGGCGGCAACAGTTTCCCTGTGAAGGCCGCCAAACTTTAGAACTCACTACCAATTGAGCTGCCAGCCGATCTACCCTATCCTCTCTTCAGAAAGCACCTTATCACCCACCTTAATCTATCTGAAGACTAATTCCCTTTCCTTAAACTGTTGTACTTTATGACACCCTACCTTGAGTATAACCCTCTGTATAGCAATATGTAAATACATTTCCTGTACATTCACCATATAGGCATACCACTATATACCTGTGCATATTACAATGTAATAACCTTGTTGTAATTTGTTATGGCCCTCTCTTAGTTCTACTTATTATGTAATCTGTGTATCTCCTTCGTCTATGTATACTGTTTATCATTATGTACCTTTGTAAGCTTTGCATATCCTTGCTGCGCCCTGCTACCTTTGGGTCCAGTGCCCTCTACAAATTCAATAAACAAACCACTGAGTTGCAAAGGGGCACAGAGAGACCTACCAGTGCTACCCGCGATGAAGACGAGAGAAAACGAAGACAAGCTGACACCGCCTACCACATAGCTCCCAATTAGCCAGAGAAGGGCTGCAACAAAATAAAAAAATTGTACACAGTGGCTCGGGAAGACCAGAAGACCCCAAGCCAGAGTGCTAAAAACCATACCCCAAGGCAAGGTGAGAACAGATATATCCCTCAAGGTGGGGTAAGCGAACACATAGCTTCTGGTAGGCTACCAGAAATCATACCCATGGGTAAGATGTCAGAAAATATACCCCAGAGTAGGGTCAGAAAAAATCATACCCCAGGCGGGGACACAAGAAACCAGAACCCAAGATGGGCTACCAAAAACCATAACCCAAGACGGCGTGTACGAGACCAAGCCCCTGAGAGGGGCAAGAACAAGCAAACCCCAAGCTGGTACGCAAGAAACAAGAGGCCCAACTGGGACGTCATTTCACCAAAATGCCTGGGGTAGCTGAAGTGACATAACACGACCCTTGACCTCGGATGACATCACATGAAGTGATGTCATTTGACCCCACCCCAAAATGACATCAAGGGAAGTGTTGGCACACAGCCTTTCACCCCTTGAAAAAACAGGAAGTGGCATCACATAGCATGGTGTCCTCAATACACTGAGAAAAATATGGTTATATCACTGTAATATGATATACATTTCATACAACAATGGATCACCATATGTAGCGTTAAGGTCAGTGTGTATAGGCCCATATTACCAAATTACTGTGAATTTAAGCAGACGTCCAACACAATAACCTGAACCTGGACTATTGTACATCACTCAGGCTAAGTTCTAAACAGATAAAGTATCTCCAAGATGCCAAAACCCCAAAGCCTGCTTAGTCTCTGGCCACAGACTGGAAACAACAACTGACCAATACAAGCCCAACCAGAAAAATGATGATCTGGAGGGTTTCCAGGAGCTGTGCCAGTGGGCATATGATTTGAAACCTTCCAGCCATCACCATTCTGTTTTGTTTATTTGGTAAGTAATGCACAGTTTCCTTTGTTAGATGAAAGATTGAGGGGAAGGATGTGTTGCAGGTCACAGCAGTTGCAGTTTTTTAAAATTAAAAAATGTAAACAGCAGCAAGCACTCAATGAAATCACCCCCCAAAAAAGCCCATTTTATTATTTTCTTTGGTCCTTTATATCTCGCTTACTGCCAGCCTCTTGTTCCCAAAAGCAAGGGTGTTGCCCCCGAGCTATCCTAAATATATATTTTTTGCTTGACAAAGCAACAGATGATTTGCTTCAAAGGCAGAGGGTGACTTCACGTGACCCAATTATCTCACCTTGTGTCTATCTACAGTGTGTCTGTGATGCAAGTCTGGAAAATCTGGGTCAGGTCACAGAGTACCCAGGCAGGGTTGGTGGCAGATGCCACTGGGGCTCACCCTTTCATCACAGGCCCAGTGGCTCACTGGATGTGCAAAGAAGACAACGAGAATCACTGAGGAGATTTGTGTTCATGCTGTGCTGTCACTGAGTACTTCAGGCTACTCTTACCCATTCCTAGCTAGGTAGACCTAGTCCCGTACCATTCCTGTTGCTACAGCACTGTTGCACAGACAGCTCGGCCTCTGAACCCAACCATTCAAGCATTCTTCACTAATGGACTGACAACCAGTTAGTGATGCTTGCTTTGTGGTTTTTGCGGAATTACCCAAATTGTTCGTTTACAATTGTTCGAATGAACAATTGACCGAATTTAAAGGGTCACAATTGACCTTTTCACAATTGACCGAATCGTGAAGGTCAATTGTAACATATATATATATATATATATATATATATATATACATATATATATAGATATAGATATAGATATATAGAGCATTAGAGAACTTCTAACAAGATTCCTGGGTGGGATAATCCAGGAAAAATACCTGCTATGAACTAACATGCCAGGGAGCAAACCAGACTGGCTCATAAACCAAAGACTGAGCCAAATGACCTGGTAAATAGTTGGGAGAAAGACTCAGCAGAGCCTATGGTACAACCCAAAGTGGGGGAGAAAGAGAAAAGAGACTTCTGATTTACTGTTTTCATTTGCTGCATTGACTTGTGTCCGCCTGATTGCCTGCTAGGCCTCCTGGTGAGTTGTGTGTGCATTGTGCAGCCCCCTTCTGCTCGTCCGCCCCACCCCTGCAACTATGGTGCTCTCCATCTCTCCCATCTACTCCAATTGCTATTCTATCTCCTTTCCTGCCCTCTCTCAAAGGCTGGAAGGAAAACATTTAAAAAAGCACTCCTGTGTAACGCTCACCTGATTCCCACGGAGGCACAGATCTTGACTGGGTTGTTACCGTGTCTTCAATTGTAAGCGCAGGACTCGGCTGGTTCCCTGGGCTGGACCTCTTCTCACGGTATGCCTGACTTGAAGAGTGAGGTGTCTGCAGGCAGAAGAACAAGGGGTTAATGAACGGTGGTTGGACGGACTTCTCTTCCTCACTCTCTCTTTCCTTGAGGCCCAAAGGATAGGTGTGCTCACCTTAAGTAGGTGAATGCTGGGCTCTCCATCCTGCGACTGGTGCAGGGGCGCCGGTACCAGTTACTCCACTGGTGATATTGTAAACCTCTTACTTGCAGAGGACAACTTTGAGCGCAAGGCCGTCGTTAACTGCACGATCGGTTCCTTATATGTATCTGAACACCTTTAATGAAGTCCTTTTCTCTTACAGGCTTTGGATGCGGTAGGCGTTGTTTAATGGACGCCAAAGTACGTGCAAGCGCGTAAGTAGGTGGATGACGCGCGTGAAGGCACGTAAATTGAATGGCTGCTGATGGTTTTAAATGCACTCTTTAATGTCTCTTTTTCTCTTGCAGGTTTTGGATGCGGTAGGCGTTGGTTCATGGACGCCAAAGTTCGTGCAAGCGCGTAAGTAGGAAGGTGGCACGCGTGAAGGCACGTAAGTAGAATGGCGGCTGATGGTTTTAAAAGCGCTCCTTACTGTCTTTCTTTATTTGCAGGTGCGGGTATGCAGCGCTTGTTGGAATCCGGAGCGCGCGTCGCACAGGTAAGCAGATCAAAATATGCAAAATGACTGATCAATGTTCTTTGCCTTTACAGGGATCGATGGACTGCCAAGGAATGCGGCATGAGGATTGGAAGATGCGGATGGATCGGGTTAGTAAAAATGCTGGCTTTTGGCTCTAAGTTGGCTTTTGCTAACCTGTTGTTATTTTGTGCTGGCAGGTGCGGCTGAAGACAGGATCCCAGGAAGTTAAGAGTTTGTTCCCACAGGTGCTGGAGCTGGAGTTTTCACTGGAAGACTGGAGCTGACTCGGTGATCGTCCTGCTGCTGATGCAGAATAACGCGAAGCACGTTGCATCAATCGGGCGTGGTTTAAATAGTGTGCAGGAGTGCTTAGGCGTCTTCTTCCACTGCCTCGCCTAGGTAAGGAAAGAGTTCCAGTTTCCAGAAGAGTCCCAGTGTTCCTGATCCAAGGAGTGGAGCCTGCCCCACCCAGGTAAGAAAGTAGTCCCTGTCAGAAGAGGATGTGGACGTCATCTTGTTGGTGAGTATTCAGTATGGTCTGCTGTAGGTAGGTCCACCCAAGCACTTTTACACATCTTATGAGCCCGACGCTTCCAGTGCCGGGACCGATGATCTTTATGAGCCTGGCGCCACCGGCGCCAGGACAAGGTCCAAAAGGTCCCAATAGGGGCCGGCTGGTGCCCGGAATGAAGGTTATGAGCCTGCTTCCAAGGATGTTGGGCAGGTCCTGCATTCTTGGAAGTAGTGATCATGACATCCTGTTCTCCGACCCAGGATTTCCCATTGCTGACACCTACGTCAATGCTTCCTCCAGAGAGACTACAACAGACATCCTCTTTGCTGTCCCATCTCCCGACCTCTGGACTACCCACGTGGTTTCTATCCTCTCCCCTTTTTCCTCTTCACCCATTAATGGTGGAACCAGATGGGAAGTGCTCTTGGCACACTTATCCAAATGCATCATTAATGTCTACCAAAATGGCACTACCATGGCTCAGGGCTCTCAGTCCAACCTTCTCCTTCTTGGCAAGCGTCTTCCCTCTCTCATTAACTCGCCCCCCTTGTGCTGCCACTCCTCTTTCTGCCACCTCCGTGGCCTCTTCGCCCCCTCCGATGGGTGCACCTCGTCCCTGTACCCCACCATGGAAGACATTTAAAAAAGGTGGCAACCTGCTACACCTAGCCACCCGCAATTCTCACTGTGCTGTCAAACACTCCTCTGACATCTGTCACTTTCTTGAAGACTTTGACCTCGCCATCCTCACTCTCACTGAGACATGGTTCAATGGCAGCTCTGTCACTGCTTTTTTTTTTAATTTGTTTTTTTTGATTTTGAAACAAAAATAAAAATAAAAACAAAAAAATGAACAAGAGATTTAAGCGTTTCAATTGTTACAGCTCTGTTAGCATATGGTTACATCAACAGAACAAAACTAAAGTCTCATACACTTGATCGTTCTTGTGTTCGTTTCGGATCACTAGTAGTAACAATCAGTATAACATCTTCATTACCCACCCCCTTACCCCCCATGGTTGGGCAGACATCATTGCGGCATCATTTCTCTGACATGTTCATAGCGAGTAATGTTCGGTTCACTATTGTGAGGTTTCCTTGATTTTTGGGTCATAACTGTCCTGTATTGAGAGTTTTTGGGATTCTTGGTTCAATTAAGATCCTGTAGCGTCTTCGGGTTGGGAGTCTGTCGTGTCGGAGAGGTGTTTGCCTCGAACGTCCGACCATAAGGTCTCACATTGCGATGCTTTGTTATGCAGGGATGCCGTGATCAATTCCATTGTGTAAATTTTGGTTGACAAATTGATCCATTCCTTCTTACTTGGAACCTTTTTGGATTTCCATTTTGTTACTAGGAGTGCACGGGCTGCTAGTAGTAGGTGTGGGGCAAGACCCCTGAGTCTAGACCACTCATCCTCCTTTTTTTCCATTCCGAAGAGAACCAAACGTGGATCAACGTCTCTTTGTATGCCATCTATGTCTTTAATCCATGCCAGGACTTCCTCCCAGAATACTTTAATGCGTGGGCAGCTCCACCACATGTGCCAATAGTCGGCAGTTTCTCCACATTCTCGCCAACATCTCGGGCTCAGGGTCTGAAACATCTTGGACAATTTGAGTGGGTCGTATTGCCATCTGTGTAGGAGTTTGATGGCATGTGATTTGTATTGGCTGGATAAGGACCTCTTGGATGTGTTTTTGCATATCATTTCCCATTGTTCTGGGTCTATCTCCTCTCCTAAGTCCCTCCCCCATCTGCTTCTAAGATGTTCTGTGGAGCCGGTGCCTGCTTCGATAAGTTCTTTGTACATAGCCGATATCAAACCCTTCATTTCAGACTTGGAATCCAAGAGTTTTTCGAATGGGGCGAGTTCTCTCTGCAGTTTTTCATTCCGTGCTGATTTTGTGAGGACTCCTTTTATCTGGATGTATTGTAAGGTGGATAATGGACCTATTCCTAGGGCTTCAGTTAAGTCTGGAAGAGTAATGAATGTGTCCTTCTGCTGGAGTTGCCCTACCCTTTCGAGTGCCGCCTCGTACTAGGATTGGAATCTTCCTACCTCAGGTATATGATCGTTTATACCAGGGGACCATAAGTGGCTAAGTGGGGACGGCCAGGTGGTGATCTTTTTCATTGCCTTGCTTGGTTGCCAGATGTTCCAGATGGTTCTCAGTATCGGGTGGCCCTTAATTTTCCGTTGTATCCTTTTGTGAGGGGTCCATAGCCATTCTGACACAGTGGCCGACGTGAAGTAATGGTTGTCCATGTGGACCCATTGTAGGTGGTTGTGATCACGTAAGTGTGGGATAAGGATACGCAGTTGTGAGGCTTTGTAATATGCTCGCAGGTCGGGGAGACCTACTCCTCCTTTGTCCTTGGAGAGCGTCAGAGTGTCGAATGCAATCCTCACATTCTTTCCCTGCCAGAGGAACCTAAGCATACTTTTTTAGCTTCATCAAAAAACGCATTTGGTATCTCGATAGGTAACATCTGGAAAGGGTACAGGAATCAGGGGAGGCATTCCATTTTAATGGTGTTAATCCGCCCTAACGACGAAATCGTGAGTTTGTCCCACCTGTTCAGATCGGCCGAGAAGCTCTGGAGGAGGGGAGGAAAGTTGGCTTCATATAGGTCTGTTATGTTTTTGATGATCTGGATGCCCAAGTATTTAAAGGGCAAGAACTTAGTTTTGTTTTCCTCTTTCGTTCCTTGCAAAGGGAACAATATTGATTTAGTCTTGTTCACCTTAAACCCGGAGAGTTTGCCATATTCTTCTAATAGTTGGAGAGCATTGGGGACAGATACAGAGGGGTTGGTAATGTGTAAAGGTATGTCATCCGCATAGAGTGCTATCTTATATTCTTTTGTTCCCAATCGCATGCCTTCTATTCTGGAGTCGGATCGTATCTTTTGGGCCAGGGGTTCTAGGGAGAGCGCAAAAAGTATTGCAGAGAGGGGGCACCCCTCTCTAGTAGCCCATCCCATTTCAAACCATCTGGAATGCTCCCCATTAACAGAGATAGATGCCGTTGGGGATGTGTATACTGCTTGTATCCCTTTCCTAAATCTCGGCTCTATCCCCACCTTGCGAAGGACTGCCCTCAAGAATTCCCACTCCACTCTATCAAAAGCCTTTTCTGCGTCTATTGACAGTAGGGCAGGGTCATTTGGAAGTTCCGGTGATGAGTGGATGAGATGTAGCGTTTTGCGCATGGTGTCTGCCCCTTGCCTACCCAATATAAATCCAACTTGGTCATTGTGTATGAGGTGAGGGATCAGTACTTCCAATCGAGCGGCTAATACCCTGGTGTAAATTTTCGCATCCAAGTTGAGCAATGAAATTGGGCGGTAAGAACCACAAAGTTTGGGGTTCCTTCCTTCCTTTGGGATCACTGTTATGAGCGCCTTCGTAAAGGAGTCGGGGGCCGTCCCCGTTTCTAATATCTCGTTAAAGAGCTCTGTCAGGAATAGTGTTAGTTGGTCGCTGAAGGTTTTATGAAACCCAGCGGTATAACCGTCCTCTCCAGGGGATTTGCCTACAGTTAGTCTTTTAATTGCCTCTTGGCCCTCAGGTTGGGATATCGGAGATTCTAAGAGCTCAGTTTCGGGGCGCGAGATTTTGGGCATATCTATCTGGGAAAGATAGTGTTCTGTATCTGATTGCCCTGGAGTCACTTCCGAGGTGTACAACCCGTCGTAGAAGTTGGCAAAACTCTCCGGCTAGTGTGGGGGTTGGGGGGTTTGTAGGGTTTTCTTCAATTATCTCTTTCACTTTCCATTCTGCCCTTTGTTCCCTGAGTCTGGCTGCCAATAGCGCGTCGGCCTTGCCCCCCTTCTCGTAGAAGTTCTTCCCTTTTTTGTTGTGCTATGTTGATGTTGTCGCAGTCCGTGCCCAGGTGTTCCCTGTTCTCACTTTCCAGTTGGCATATTTTGGACCCAAGTCTGTGCTCAATGATCTTTCTCTCTCTTTTTTTGGTAGATCCTTCTCTTATCAGGATGCCTCTCCAGGTGGCTTTACCCACCTCCCATATTGTCTGCTTGGAGACTTCCCCATAGTTATTCAGTTTGAAGTATTCCTCAATTTCAGTTGCCATTTCAATTTTAAATACTGAATCTTTCAACAGGCTTTCATTACAGCGCCACTTCCCTCCTGAAACAGGTAAGTCTGCCCACCTTATATCTGATAGGACCATGTCATGGTCTGACCATGTTATCGGAACTATTTCAGATAGTGTTGTGGTGTCGAGGAGGTCCTTGGTGAGGTACAGGTAATCAATCCTGGTGAATGTTTTGTGCGGATTGGAGTAAAATGTGTAGCCATCAGGATGTTTAATTCTCCACACATCTTGCAGGTCATATATCTCCACTATGTCTGAAAGTCCAGTGCGTTCACTTCTAACTTGGCTTCTTATCTCAGGGTTGCCTGGTTCCCAGTCTTTGGTCGGGTCTGCCCACTGGTTAAAGTCTCCTCCTCGCCAGATGCCTCCAACATTATTTTGGGTATTGTCTTTTCTAGGAACTTGGCTTGTCCTGCATTGGGGGAGTATATTACTGCGACTGTTACTTTGACCTTTGTGATTGTCCCAGATATCAAGAGAGTCCGCCCGCTTACATCGAACCAGGTCTTATCCACTTCGAAGTTGATTCCTTTCTTGATCAAGATTCCGACTCTGCCTTTCCTGAGTGGGCCCGAGCCCCAGAATTCCTTTCCCCCTCTTTTTCCAAGTAGTCCTCTCTCCTCCCCCTTGGCAAACTTTGTTTCTTGTAGAAGGAGAATGTCTATTTGAGATCTGCGGAATTTCCTTGCCACTAGCGATCTGTTGGTCGGCGAGTTGAGGCCTTTCACGTTAAGGGTTCCTATCCTTAGGGACTCCCCACCCTTCTGTTCTTCAATTGGTGCCATTATCAGAGTATTTCGGTTGTGGATTCGAGACCCATGTCAAGTGAGTATATTGGTCATAAGGACTCACATCGTCTTGAGTGATTCTTTGTGTTGCCGATTACGCTTCATCCTCTGTACATTTCTTGTCTGCCCAACCCCCACCCTCCACCCTTCCAACATTGACCGCGTCCGTGCAGACCCAGATAAAAACTCGGGTCCTGCATCGAACCCCCTTTAGGGACCGTCACTTTGGGTCCCCAAGACTATTATAACATCATAATCTTGACTGAGCACCCATTCACCCCCCCACCATTGTTTACATGGTCCGAATTTCTTTTGAGCCTAGACATCCTTACACAGTTCGGGCCACCGACATATGTATTAGAGTATAGGTCGTCTTACCAGTGTTGTGGATCATCAGTTCTCCCCGCCTGGGGGGGGGTATTACCTCTCCGGAATTTCCTCGATCCCTTGACACGTTTCCTTCTGGGGCCCTGTATACGCCATCCTCTTTCTTCGTGACACGGATCTCCCCGATCGTGTCCCTCTGCGATTGATCCAAGGAGGTCAGAGATGTACGTCTTGATCTCCCCCTCTGAGCTTAGCTTGATTTTGTTACCGTCGTATTCAAAGGACAGAGAGAAGGGGTACCCCCACCTGTATCTTATGTTCTTTTCTTTCAGATGTTTGGTGATAGGCCCGCAAATGTGTCGAAGTGCCAGGGTCATGGATGATAGGTCCTGATATATCGAGATTCGGGATCCTTGGAGGGTAATTGAGTCGCTGCCTCTTGCTTTCTAGAGGATTCGTGTTTTGTCCTGAAAGCGGTGAAATCGAACAATGTATTCTCTCTGTCTTAGGTTCATCAACTGCATCGTCGGCGACTAAGAGTTTGATGATGTCGTGCAGGGTGTTCTTCAGATCGCTCTCTGTCTCCCCTTCTCGTTCCGGGATTCCGAAAATCCTCAGATTGTTCCGCCTCTCTCGGTTTTCCAAATCATCAAGCTTGAGTTTGAAGCTCTCCTCTCGTTGCTGCAGTTCGGTCATCCGCTGGTCGAGTTGCGTTTCAAGAGTGTCTATGGACGCTTGGTTGTTCTCGACCCCTTCGAGCCTCACCTCCATGGTATCTAGACGTTGGGTAATCTTGTCAATTTTGGAGCCAATGCTGGCGCCCATATTCTTTATTTCGCCCAGCAAGGCGGCAATGTCCCCTTTGGTAGCTGCGGATTCACTTCCCGAGGGATTTGGGTTCGCCATGGTATGGGCACAGTTTTCGGATGAAGTAGAGACGTAGGAGAATGTGGCTAGTTTCTCCCTAATGTCCATTGGTTCTCCCAAAGCTCCTTAGTGTCGCCAATGCTGTTCGATGGGGAGATGGAGTCGGGGGCAGAGGAGGCACACGCCCCTGGGTCGGGGGCCCTACCCTCTGCACTACGACGTCGATGTTCTCTGTGATATGCCCAGGGTACGGGCGGTTCAGTACTGCGTATGGGTTACCCGGGGTGCCCTTTAGGTAGCGTTCAGGTCCGGCAACGCTTTGGGGGTGTTTTCCTCTTGTGCAGGGCGAAACATTTAGGCTGAGAGGGGTCCAAACCGCTGCTGTGTGGTGGTGTAGTTGTTCACGGGGTAGATGGGATGGGCCTACCGTCTCCCCACTGAGCGCTGTCTCAGGGCCTAGGCCGGTCCCGCTCTTCGGAGGCTCGACCAAGGCTGTCCCGTCCCCTTTGCGGCGAGGAACGTCACCAGGAGTGTGAATTCCGTGGCCGGGGTTCAGGGTCTTTCAGGTTTTCTCCGTTCGGCAGGCCTAGGGTCCGCTTCCGAACGTTTCCTGTGAGCGGGCCGCGGAGCCGTTGTGTGACGTCTTTTTGAGGGATGTATATCTCCGGTTTGCAGGGGCCGTTTTCGATCGGGTTTTCGACCGAACGGAGGGGGGGGTGGTCCTCTGCTGGCGGCACACTGACGTAGAACCTTGGGGGGTCATCAAAGGGGGGGCTCAATCCCTCCTAGGGACCCAAAGTAGCAGAGCCTCTGTCATACCCACTCAATCCTACTACTCCTTTGAAGGTCTTGTTTGTAAGCTTTGCGTCTCTCCTTCCCTCTCGCTACCATTTATAGGACCCATGGGCTGATCTCACTGTTCCTCTCAGAGTGGGCTGACCTCGCCTCTTCTGACTTCTACTTCCAAGCTTCTCCCCTCCTTGGAGACTTAACCTAAATTCCACTGATTCTTCCACTCTACACTTCTGCAACCTCTGCGACTCTCTTTCCCTCACCATACTTCCCTCTGGTGCAACCCACTCAGCTTGACAGACCTTGGATGCACTCAGAGCCGATATCACCTTTGCTAACCCTCTCACTACCCCCTCTCTCCTGGTCTGACCATGCTCTCCTCTCCTCCCATCTGGAGCTCCAGGGATTGCCGGCTGAGCCTCTGCCTTCACTGCCAGTCTCCTTCTCCATCTTTCAACCAATGAAGCGAGTGCCAGTAGCTGCTTTTGCTGCCTCCTTCATTCCTCCCCCCACTCCTGTTACTGACTCCCACACGGACTAATCCATTGCTAACCTTCACCTCTCTATCTCCAACAACCTTGATATCCTTACTCCTGCTAAGAGGATCCGCATGAAGCCTGCCTCCAAGTGCAATAGTTGGTATGATTCCGATCTAGCCTCGCTTAAATGCAAGTGCAAAGTCACTGAATGGAAATGATTGGCTTCTAGCACATCCTGTGACAAACTGGCCTGTTGCCTGCGCCGAAGGCAATACAGATTCCCCATCCGTTCTAAAAAATGGGCCCATAGCCAAGCCTGCATCTTTGAGGCCACAAACATGGCTGAACTCTGCAAATAACCCTCCTCCTCCTCTTCGTCTTCCTCCAACTCCCCCCCCCCCATACCCAGGCCTCCCTTGGCCCCCATCTCTACCCCCCAACTCTCCTCCTTCTCACCCATAGTGCTCGATGAGGTCACCAAGACAGTCTGCTCTATGAAAGTCTCTTCCAAACAGGGGCTTCCCTTCTCCTCTATAACTTACAAGGACAATATTGCCTCACTTGCTCCCTCCTTGGCTGAGTTATGTAATCATTCTTTTGCCACTGGCGCCTTCCCATCAGCCCTCAAGCACTCCCTTATGCACCCCTCCTAAAAAAACTGTGTGCGGACCCTTCCTGACCGGCCGACTACCGCCCTATCTCCACTACCCCCTTCTTGGGCACACTCTTGGAGAAGTTGGTCATCTCCCAACTAATCCATCACACAGAATCTGGTGGCTGTCTCCACAACCACCAGTCTGGTTTCAGAGCAGCCAGAGGCATGGAAACTGATCTCCTGAACACATGTGAACTTGCTCTCAAACCTCGACTCAAACTCTCCTTCTATTCTCATCCTCCCCAATCTGTCCTCTGCCTTTGACACAGTCAAATCATTCCACCCTAATAAATCGGCTTTGTGATACTCAGGGCATCACGGACTGGGCACTGGATTGGTTGACCTCTTCCCTCTCCAATCAGCCCTCCCAAGTGCAACTGGGTCTGTTTCTCTCCTCTATCTCACTCTCTACCTGCAGCGCACCTCAGGGATATATCCTCTCGCCGTGGCTTTTCAACATTTACCTTGCCCCTCTTGCCCCTCTCGCCCACCTGATCTCCATGTTCTCTCCTCATTTCCTATGTTATGCTCATGACACTCAGCTCTTCTTTAAGCTTCTCTCCTCTTCCTCCTCTCCTTCCTCTCTCATTCCTGACTGCTATTCAGGCATGGTGTACTGCTTATGATCTCTGCCTTAATTCCAGTAAGACTGAGATTCTTCTCAGTCACTCCTGCCCCCTCCTTACCTCTGACAGCGTTCCATGGGCCCACTCCTCTCACCCTTGTGTGAGGCAAAAAACGTGGGCGTCATCTTCGACTCCTCTCGCTGACCTGTTCAAAAAATCAAATGTTCAGCTTCACCTCCTCAAAGGCATTCTCCCTTTCCTTACCTTCCCCCAGAAACTCAATGTCTCCAGAGCTCTGGTTCTCTTCAGGTTGGACTACTTTAACAGCTTCTTCCTTAATCTGCTGCTTTCCTCCCTCTGCCCTTTTCAACCAATCCAGAATAGGACCCCAAGACTTATACTCAGCCTCAAGCACAGGTGCTGCATCCCTCCAACCCTAATATCTCTCCACTGGCTCCCTGTGGTTGCAAGGATCAAAATCAAGACACTCTGCATAATCCAGAAGGCTTTCTGCGGCCAGAGACCTTGCTACATTCAACTCCCTCTCCCCAAATACCTCCCTGCTTGAGTCCTTCGGTCTTCTAGCTTCAACTTTCTGCAGGTCAGATGTTTCTCAAAGGAGAGAGTGGGGGTAGATTACTTTCTTTAGCAGGAGCCTCCATCTGGAATGGCTCCCCTGCCCCTCTGCGTCATGAGCCGGATCTCTAAATTCCGGAAGCTTCTCAAGACCTTCCTTTTCGCCTCCTCCTTCCCCTCCACCCCCTCCCCTGCTAGTTTCCACCTGCCTTTATGTCTGGTTGCCTGTATCCCTTATGAGTCTACTGGGGCCAGGCTCTCCTTCGAACAGTCTTCCCCTTCAACCCATCTCTGCACTTGCCCTCTGGTACCCCCCCAACCCCTGACTAGCCTACTGAGTCTTGTCCCCCCCCCCACACTTCACAATAACTAAATCCAATCCTTTCTTCCCCGAGCACTTGCCCTCCTGGGCCTCTTCTCCCCTGCACTTCTCCCTCTTCCCCTTTCCCTGCAGTTCCTGATACTGCACTTGCACAATCCGAATGTCACAAGGCCTCGTAGGACCGTTATTATTTTGTCTTCTGTCCCCCCCAACCCTCTGGTCTTGTAGTGCCTGCAAACACTTTGATTTACAGGAGCCATACAAAGGTTCAATAAATAAAAATAAATATAGACAAAACAGTGATTTGAAGATATCATGGCTGGGTCAGAAGACATTTGCCACTTCCATGTTTGGGGAAGGAAAAGCTTATTGGGTTTCTTTTCTGTTCAAAGTGATAGAGGCAGAATACACAGTAGGATATGTTTTCTGGACTAACTCACTTAATTTTTGAGAGACCTCCTGACAAGCACCCTTTTCTTTTCTACGGTAGGGCTTTATATATTATGGAGAGATTACAGTTTGAAACGCTTAGCAATAAAGAACCCTAAGGACCGAAAACAGAAAAAGATAAATAACAGAAATAAAAGATACAGAGAAAGCAGCGACTAAACGGAGATACAAACTTTGCTCATAGGTTATAAGAAAATGAAGAAAGTCCAATCAATAGATTAGATTCTGCTCAATATTCTCAAGGACAAGAGCGATGTACGTTTCTGGTCAAAGATGCAGATGATGGAAGGTCATGTGGGCAATGAGCACATTAATTCTATTTCAGCGTATACTTGGTCCACATAATTTCCAAGTACAATAACCCAGAGGATTCTTGTAGAGCTTTGGAACGGTACACGTTGGTCAATTGGGAGGTCTGCTTTCCATTAGCTGATATGCAAAAGGTTAAAAACAGAAGAGCACCCAGCCTTACTGGTCTGGTTAATGTCGTGACATCACAGGTCGCGTGACATGCTACCATCTTTGGGTTATAAATACAAGCGTGAGGCACTGGACAGATTTTGCAGTCCTTGCGTCTCACCGCTCAGGAGAGTTCTGTGCATACTTTAAGATGGCAAGAAGGGGACATTATAAGTAATCAACAATGTGATCACCAAGTTAAAGTAAGGCTGAAATATATTAATTTTGTCAACAGGTCTAGAACGGAGGTTATAAAACAACTGATATTTTGATCATGAGGCACCTTGACCATTATAAATACGGTAAGATATTATTTCTCTCATATGTAATAGACAGAGGTTATACACTTTATCATGATTTATAGGTTCTAACAGAGTTGCGTAGGAGTTGTACAAACATGAATCCCAAAAATTAGGGTAAGCAATTTGACATTATTTATGGTTTAATTATACACGATTTAAAGTAGGTTTCATCTGAGGAGGAGCACAATGAAGTATTTCTTTTAGGTACTCAATAGGAATTTGAGTCTTTCACACACTATTTTATAGGAGAAGGTCAGTATATAACTAGCTATGGGCTAAATAGCTGATCTGGGAGATTAGTAAAGGAGGAGTATCGATGGATTTTCTATAAATTAATTTTCAGTAAGACATTTTAATTAATCCCGGAAGATGGATAGGTTAGATATCCAAAATGCGTTGGAAGTGAGACAACGATGATAGAGGAAATTGACTCCCCAATAGAAACGGTCATTTCATTGTATTAATGATAAATGTTCTTGAATTATTAATTGATGTCCTGTTTATGTAATTGTAAATGGAACAGTATATGGTGAAAATTGATTCATTTTGGGGATTACTATATGAGCAAGAAATAATTCTTGACAAAACAGTGTTCTTTTGGTAAATTTAACGCATACATTATGTAAAGTGTACTTTTTTCATTTTTTTTTTAATGTAAAGTGTACTTTCTAGTAAATTTGTTCTTTTTGTGTATTACAAATAGAAAATGAAAATGATAATCAATTGAAGGTTTATCCAATGAGTGCATTTGGGTTCTGAGTTAGGCATAGTGGTCTGGTTTTTCTTATGACATTAAGGCAGTATATACGTGCTATATGATAGGATTATATTGAAATCACCTCCCCTTAGTACTTGCTGTCAATCTAACATACTGTCACCCTTGAAATTTCCACCATCTCTCCAGTTTACCACTTCCTCATTGAATTGGTTATCCTTCACTCCAATCCTCCTTCTACTGCTCCTGCGCCCCCAGCCCAATCTTGGTCCGTAACACCCGCAAACCTACGGATGAGATGCTCATGCCCACCCTCTCCTCCCTTCTCACCTTCACACCACCAGCTAACAGCCTGGAAGCCTTAACACACCACTACCACCAGAGCCTCCTCCTTACGAGGAATCAACACGCTCCCCTACAATCAAAAATCCCCCAAAGCACACAAAGCCTCTAATCTATGGTTTTCTGATGAACTTGTTTCACTTTGTCGAATCAAGAGATCCCTTGAGCACATTTATCCACAAAATAAAACTCACAAGTCAACTACGCTAACTTTGCTAAAGTCGCTAAGACATACAAAAAAAAAAAACGGTCTTCTCCCACAAGGCCAACTCTTACAATACTTAAATGCTAACTAAGATTCAAAAGAACTATTTTCCATTTTATGAGAACTTGAGAGGCCAGCCAGGCACAACAACACCAGGACTGACAAAGAATGATGTACTACCATTCACGACTCCCTCGCCGTGACAAAAATGAAAGCCAATAAAATCCAGCTTGCTTCCAAAACTGCTGCCCCTGCCACCACTCCCTCCTCCAATCTCTGCATCCCTACATATACTACACCATTCTCTTTCTCCCAAGTCTCTGGAGGGCACGTCCAGGAGACTATCCTAGCCCTTAAACCTTCAAACTGCAAGGGTGAGTCCTGTCCAACACACATTGTAAAAACATTTGTTCCCATGATTTTACCAATCATTACAGACTTTGTGAATGCCTCCTTTAAGGCTTGAATTGTTCCCAACTGCATCAAATCTGCTTGGATTACTCAACTCAAAAAGCCCTCCCTCGATCATGCCCTAATCACCAACTTCTGCCCCATCACCACTGTCCCCTTTCTGCTCAAAATACTCAACCGTATTGCCTATTCCCAAATCCAACACTTCCTAGAATACCAACATATTCTAGGCACAAGACAATCTGGGTTTTTGACCAAATCACAGCTCTGAAACTGCCTTGTTGGACCTTAAAATGCAGTTGAACAGCATCCAGGATGCAGGGAATCTCCTCCTCCTCCTCCCTCCTCCCTCCTCCTCCTCCTCCTCCTCCTCCTCCTCCTCCTCCTCCTCCTCCATCTTTCTGCTGCTTTTGACTTGGTTGACCATGGTACTCTCTGCCAACAACTGGGTTCTCACTTCTTTTTCATCTGATGTCATTGCTTGGATGAAATCCTTCCTTGGAGAACGCACCTCAAGATTCTGCATTGGGAACTCAGCTGTAGACCCTATCCCAGCACCGCTGGGTGTCCCCCCTAAGGCAAATGCCTGTCTCCCACCCTCTACAATACCTATGCCAAGCCACTCTATCGATATCTAAATCTCTTGACATCACGTACACTAACTTAGCTGATGATACACTAATACTCATCCCCAGCCCCATCTCTGGGAACCACCCTAAGGACCCCCTTGACTGTCAGTTCTTGGGTGATGGTTTCATCCCTGCATCTCCCTCAATCGGGCTCGGACCCCTCTTGCCTTTTATGGGACTCCTTTCCCTTGGTTTGTCAATGTCCTTTTGCTGTCGGATACACTTCCTTTTCTTTCACAGTGCTTGTAGATCAAAGTCTTTCGATTGTACAGGGATTTTGCTTGACCCTCTGTATGACTGCTTTGGCCTAGTTCGCAGGCCTTCCTATAGCCTTCTGGTACTTGTAGTATCGCATATGGGGATCGACCAGAGTGTCTCGAGTTAGCACCTACGTGGTGCCGAATTCCCTTTGCAGCTGCTTTCCCCGTTCACACTTTTAACAGTTCATTCAAAGTTGATCATCTTTGCTTCAAAACGTGCCACTTTTTGATTCTCACGCATCGCAGGCCGGTTCTCATTGGTTCTCCCTTTGACTCACCCGCTGAGTCGAACCGCTTGGCTTTCGGCTTATCTGGAGTGAAGGCCGGTACCACTGGTGCAGGAGCTTCCCTCGCTCCTGCTTATCGGCATAGGCTTGACCTGTGTACCGTTGACATCTGCTGCAGGACGCTTGTGCTATTGTTTGTGATCTTAGTCTCTCTTCTGCGAAGGTTCCGTGGGTTTGGGATGAAAATGGCAAGGTCACTTCTCTCGTCACCACCCTCTCGATTCCTGCCACCTTGCTCCTTCACTTGAACTGCTGCGTGGTAGCTGTCTCGTCGTGCTCTCTGCTGTACTCGCCTTGCTTGCCCTGTGCTCTCTGGCTCCACCTTCTATCCCTTTGGGGAAAAGAAAGGGCCATCATGTATGTGTGATTTAAGTCACTGGCCTGACTGTGCCTGACCCTTGTGTCGGGACATGTCAGGTAAACAGGCTTTACATCAGTCCCTTGTCTTGGGTGTGAAAAAGCATTCATGGAGTGTCAGAGTATCCTACGGGACGGGATAAGGAAGGTTGGTGTAATGGACGAGAATGACCGGGATGAAGAACAAAACATAGGGGATTGTGGGAATTGTAGTGTTTTGTCTGATCAGATTGGGAATGCGAAAAATGAAAATCAGAGGAACGGAAAGAAGGATAGGGAGTATTCGAATGGAGACCAGTGAAACAAGGATTCTGGGAGTTATGCTTTTTTGGTGTAACCGGGTTAAGGACCTTAGAGGATTGATTACGTACGGAGAGGTTGTTGGATCTGGTCCAGAGAGCTCTAACAGGAGGAAGGGAGGCAGATGCAATACAGCCTATGAAAGCCTCAGAAAGCCCCTTCTCTCCTTTTTTGGTACAATACCGCATCTCACCTGGGGCAAACTCCCGAGCATAAACACAGGTTCCCCTATCCTTGTGATCCTCCGCCGCTCGTCCACCCCGAGGGTTGGGATCTGGGAACACCAGCCCTCCCCTGGCCACCTGAATAAGGGTTCCCCGAGGTCTAGCTGGGAAAATACCCTCAGGTTACTCACAATGCAACTTGCGAAAAGTAAACCATAGTCTTAAATGGATGCTTATTTTACTCTAAATGTTTTTTGGAGGTTTCTGTCTGCATTATACATTTGAGGTGTTTAGGAACAGACTAAATCAATCAGTGACTTACCCCCTGAAGTGTGCCTGAAATAAACCATTAAGGAGTCTAGCAATTATTGTATAAAATTCCATAAACACAAATTATTTGTTATTGCAATTATTTCGTATTTACGGTCACTGCTCAAAGTGTTATACTTGTGGAACCCCCCCTTTTTTTTAATTTTGTTTTATTTTTTTAAAAGAAGCCTGAACAAGAAAGCCGACCACTCTAGAAACAAAGAGCCACATGGCACTAGCCACAGCCCAGGAGCGTCAATTTTGTTATAAAAAAAAAATAATTCTTTAGGGGTAGCAAGGGAGACCTCAGGGGTCGCAAGTGCAACCCTTAGTGACCCCCAAATGACGTCCCTGCGCCTGTATCAGTTATAATCTACTCAATTATGTGATGTTGCAGCATATCAAGTAGTATAGTTGCTGTGAGATATTCACCACAAATTCGAAGCTACTGTACACCCTCATGTTATAAAGGTATGGACCCAAATAAAACTCTTTGTTCATGTCCAGAGGGGCCACAGCATGTAGATGATAAATCCAATACAGTTCACGATGTGCACGTGTAGACACCCCAACATGGGTAAAAAGATTAAACTCCATGACTTTGCCACATGCAACAGCAAAAATTGTTTCTATGCATTACGATGTCCTTGTGGAAAGTACTATGTAATGTGAGAAACCCAAGGGTGTTCTCCCAGGTATTCCTCAGGAGTCCCTTATTCTGGTAGCCAGGGAAGGCTTGTGCTCACAGATCTCAACCCTGGGGCTAGACGAGTGAGGGAGGGTTACCTGGGTAGGGGTGCCCAGGGGGTAGGGGGTGTTTGGGGAAATACATCGGGAGAGACGTGGTATTGTACCAAAGGAGGCGAGGAGGACGAGATACCTAAGGCCTTTACAGGGTGTAATACATCTACCTCCCTTCCTCCCATCAAACCTCTTGTACAACTAAAATAAATCTCCCCTGGACTCCAAACCCAGTCACATCTAGAAACCACCTCTCTCAATTCCTGCTTTTCCCCCGTTCTACCCGAGTACTCCCAGTTATTTTCTTCCCCTTCCCTCGGATTATCATTTCCTGTATTTCCAACCTGCTCAGACAAAACACTACCATTCCCACAATTCCCCCTGTTCCTTTCACAATACTAATCCCGGTCAGTTCCGTATGTTTCACAAACCCTATCCATCTCATCCTTAGAAGTTAACCAACCAACCCCAGTCTAGAATATCTTTTCCCCATTTTACCATGTAGGATACTCAGATACTCTAAACGCCCCCACCCCCTTTTTCGACACAAACTCTCTCACATACCACAGAAGACAACGGACAGAGTCCAAACCTGTTTACCAGACATGTCCCAAACCAAGGGCCAAGGCAGTCAGGCAATTGACCAGAATCACACACAGTACGGCCCTTTCTTTTCCTCACAGGGATAAAAAGTGCAGCACAAAAGACGAGCAAGGCAGATCACATGTCGTGAGAGCTAACTCAGCACGGCAGTTCAAGAGGAGTCGAAAGATGGCGAATACCGAGAGGGTGACAAGGAGAGATGTAGCCTTGCCCTTTCCGATCAAGGCCCGTAAAACCTCTGCAGACGGAAACATAAAACCGCGAACAAAGGCCAAGCGTGTGTTGCAGCAGATGTCAATGGTACACGAGACCCTCCTCTGTTGATTACCAAGCCGGGGAGAGACGCTTGCCTTAGTAGTACCAACCTTGACTCCAAGAAAAAGGAAAACCAAACGGTCCATCACAGCCAGTGAGTCAAGGGGAAGAGCCGATAAGAAACCAAACTGTGTTGAACAAAAGTAGCAAGGGCTAATTTGAACTACTTTGAAAGATATAGAAAGGAACTATTTAGAAAAGAAGGGAAAAACCAGCAAAAGGTGTCCGGCACCACGTGGGTGTTCACGCAGGAAACGCTGGCCAATTACCCAACGGTAGAGACTATTGTAACCAGAAGGCCTTGGGGAGAGGCAAAGAGGTCAAAGTGGTCATACAGGGGTCTTGTAAAATCCTCTGTACCATCTAAAGTCTTTGACTGACAGATGATTGTGAAGCCGAGAAAAATGAATCCCGCATGGTGAAATCAGTACATGACCAGTGGGTTTGTTAAATGTTGGCAAGAGTGAACCGGCGGAGGGATGCTAACAAAAAGGGGCGAAGTCAGAAGTCCCATACTGAACTGTTTGGTAAAAGTTGGCAAGCGTCAACGCGGCAGAGGGAAGTCAACACAAAGGGGCGAAGACTGAAGAACTGTTTAAAAAGACATTAAGACTTGTGAAAGTAAGAACTATTGGATGACCAGGCGAAGTCGATTGTCCCCGTTGTCAAGTGGGTCTGAGCCCGGTCGAGTGAGATCCAGGGGGTCAAAAGTCCATTTTGAAAGGAACTTTTTGTTTGTTGTGGAATACATCAGGCCCTCTAGGGCAAGAGACTTTTTAATAAAAACAGACTTTAACATCGAAGAACCTGATAGCTGGAACGGAACTGTCGGCTCATGTTGAGAAAGCTTGAGCATGTGCTGTGCTCCAAGATTCCACCTTGTCCTGGGCTGAAAACGGGGGGAAGGGAGATCCCTAGCAATCACATCCTGACTTATTATTTGGAACACCTTTCTTTATTGAAACCCTCTCCCACACTCTTTCTATAATTAGTTGTAAGGATTTGGCAATAAGTTTTCTTTAGTATAGGGCCTTTTATTAACACGATGCCACAATGACTGCTGCCTTTTCATTTGATGGCCGAAGCTTGCTCCCATCTTGGATTTAGGTTTAGATTAGACATTTACAGTTTAATAAACACCCATGAACTGTGATCAGTCTTTACTGTTGCCACCATGAGTCCCTTACGGTAGGACGGATAATATGGAAAGTTAAAGACAGATGAACGGAACACATGTCCAATATAACAAATGGCAAATGTCAAGCCACCTGTATACAGACACTGTCGTGTCAACCATCACACAATAGCACATGAATTGGTGCATCCACTCTCTAGAGGGAACGTGGCAAAGAAACGTGCACAACGTGAACTGCATTGGATTTATCACCTGGACGCTGTGGCCTCTAATTGGGTCCATACCTTTAGAAAATGAGAGTGCACAGTAGCTTTGAATTTGTGGTGAATATCTCACAGCAACTGTACTACTGGATATGCTTCGACATCACATAATTGAGTAGATTATAACTGGTAAAGGCGGTTAGATTGTACACTCTTAAGAGGTAGTCTTATACGACCTGGTAATGTCGAAAGGATTGTCATATGTATTGCGTTACTTCCAGACACCAGAATAGACACCCCTTTTATAAAGGGATTAGAACACCACCTACTGTATTATTGAGAAGTTTTTAACTGGCACAGACCACTAGATTGTACACTCTCAAGAGGTAGTCATAAATGATCTCGCAATGTCAAAAGGATTGTCTTATGTTTTGTGATACTACTTTACTACGATATGTACACCCTTTATAAGGGAGGAGTCCATATTAGCCAACCACATTGCACTACAAATACTTAATATAAGATTGCTCATCACGTCTCCCCATAATGGAGTATCTTGTTGGAACTTCTATTTAGCAATCAGAACCACCATGGTGTTACATTATCTTTTCCTTGCTATGACTACATAGTCTAATGAGAGCCTTCAAATATAAACAGGCAATTGTTTGCCCACATTGAGGGACTTATTAGTTGCCCCCAAAATGTTGTATCGTGTCGGAACTCTTATTCCGCAATTAGAACCGCCACGTTGAAACATTGTTTTCCCTGCATGAACGGTATTAAACTGATACAACCATGATTAGGGGTGTTTGCATTCGGCGGCCTGCGTTTGTTTACGTAGGACGTCATTATGGCATGACGTCATCACACTAAAGACACGCTGCTACATTAAGTGGCCATTTTATTCACATTTTAGAAAGACAGCCTAGGACCAACACAGGAGTCTGGAACTCCCACTTTTTGCAACTTGAGTTACACAACAGGTAAATGTTCACCTTAATTTTAGATAACTGGGTTTATCAGGAACTAGAGCAGGGTCTGATTTAGGATCCTTAGAGCACACCTAATTCTTAACATTTGTGCTTTACTTCATATGAGAAATATGAGGGGACTCCTCTAGGGGCTTGACCCCAACATCCATGTCTGGATATCCGATATACCTCTGTAGAGGTGAGTATTTATCTAATAAATATTTTTCTTTGTATAATAAGAAGGCTTTTAGTGGCACACTATAATGGCGAACGTTTGGCTTTTCAGATAGATGCTAAGTCTACCCGGAGTCTTCTTGAACTTGACAATCGTTGCAGCTACTACCTTTCAGTTTACAGCTTCACCTCCAAGAAGCGAGGCGAGTGCATATACATTAGAATTAATAGGGAACCCATTAGGTTACCTAAACCGTCTCTTTTGAGTGGCCTCATCTATACCTACAGTGACAATCTCATCACATAGGATTTTGAGTGTAGCTGTTTTTTGAATGAAAAGGTGAGTCTTTATGCCTATTTGTACATACTCTATGGTTATCCAATAGGTCTAGAAAATGAATTAGTTCACTTTATTACAATGTTTCAGGTTGCCAAACCAGTACGCCATACATGCGTACAAATTACTGTGTACAATGTAGGATTCTTCCTGAGTCCATAAGGGATGTGGACATATTGAAGGTACATATTCATACATACATATATGTCGAATGTCATAACAATGCTGTATTTGGTGTGTGGTTTGTAATTCTGATCAGAATCTTGTGAGAAACATTGACCTTATGTATCTATGGTTTATTACATACAAGCTATATTGCGATATACCTAAAATAATTTGGGAGAGTGTGTATGGAAATATTTTTTCAACATTACTGACAGAAGATTATTTTGTCTTTAATCATTTGTAGATTAAAACATCTCATCAAGACCCCTGATGAAGAGAAGATTTCTTGAAACGCATCACATTATCAATAAAATATATGTTTTTTAAGAAAACCAATGTCGATTGGGATATATGAATGTATATTGAAATAACGTATCAGGAAAAACTGATTTACATTGAATCTACACTGAAGTTAACAGATTAAGATTCACCTTTAAGAACCTGGCTATTTATTGGCCTGTGATAGTGTGCAGGCGACAGAAGTGCCCATATTAATCTTGGGAACTTTTCATATTTTCTGTCTATACTTGGTCCATGTGCCAGGACCAATTCTTTCTCCCATGCACCTCAAATCACAGTAATTTTGACTATTGCTTCACTTAAATCTGTCATTTGAAATTGAAACAGAAAAGGTGTGCACTGTGGACTAGGTATCCCCTGAAACCAACCTCAGGACAACTTTTAATCCACCATTCAAAAACTGATTGGCCACTCACAAGCTTAGCTTGAACGATGTTGAAACCAAACTTCTAATTGTGGGTCACCCTTACTCTTCCATCTCTATTGATTTGTATTTGTATTGCATTTAATTTATATAGTGCCTTAATCCAAAGTGCTTTGCAAGAGGAACAAGTGAATACAACAAGCAATACTTGACAATGAATCTAAACCAGAAAACAGTACAACAAACAATTTACATTTATGATGAGGCTAAGTACTAATAGAGGGACAGAAGGTAGGAGGAGAGGGTGGAGGTGGGTTAGGTGGTGAGAGAGGAAACAATTGGTGCTATGGGGGAGAGTGGAAGAGATAGGATTTTAGAGAAGTGCAAAATAAGGGATAGGAGGTGACGGAGCGGACGGGAAGAGGAAGGCTGTTCCAGTGGAAAGGAGCAAGAAGTTGGAAGGAACGGAAACAGAAGGGGATACAGGGGGGAGGTGGTGTAGAGAGACGGAAGAGATCTGCAGAACGGAGAGAACGAGAAGGAGTATAGAAAGAGAGAAGGGAGGAGAGGTACAGAGGGGCAAACCCATAGAGGGCTGGGAAGAATAGGCAGAGGAAGTTTCAATTTGAGCTGGGAGTGGAATGGGAGCCAGCCTAGTGAGTTAAGAGAAGAGGAGATGGAGTAGTGAGGTGAGAGGTGGCAGAGTGGTAGACAGATTTGAGGGGGGAGAGAGGAGGGTAGTCCAAAGAGAAGAGTAGAGCAGTAGAAAAGTCTGTGGAAGAGAAGGGAGGAGATTAGGAGTTTAGTAGCTTGGAAGGTTAGGAAAGGATGAATTTTGCGGATGTTGTACAGGTGGAAACTGCAAGATCTGGCAGTGAGGGAAATGTGATGAGAAAGAGGTGGGTGGTTGATGGTACCTCCATGCCAGTCCTTAGACACATTAAAACCCTCAGGGGCCTATTTGGATGCTGAACTTAACATGACCAAGCACCTCAACGCCTTGGTAGTACACTGCAAACCCCCCCCACCCGAGTAGACAATTCCTGTCCCCTACCAACTGTCTCACACTCGCAACAGCGATCATCATCAGCAAACTGGACTATTGCAACATCCTCCTCATGGGCACCTCTGCAACAAACCTATCAAAGCTGCAACTCCTCCAGAACCCAGCTCTCCCTGCAGCCCTGGGTATGCGCCTGTCTGACCACATTTCTGCCTCCAGGTATGAAGCCCACTGGCTACCCATTAAAGCTTGCATTGAGTTCGAAACTCTGACACTAGTGCATCACTGCATCTACAACGTTGGACCCCCCACCCCATCTACTTAAACAAGAGCATCACTCTCCGAAACTCCGCTCACATGCTCTCCGGTCCTCTAACAGCACAGTGCTTGCAACTCCAAGATTCGAAAGGGCCAGAGCTGGAGGTGTACATTTTGTTGTCAGTGCTCCCTCACTATGGAACTTGTGACCCCCATACAGAGACAAAACGTTCTACACCGTATTCAAGAATAGGACTAAAACTTGTCTCGTCAATAAATATTATCCTGCATATACTGTACAAACGCTGTGATACCACCTGCATCTGGGCGTTACAAAAATGTTATAAATGCATAAATAAAATTCCCATTTGTAAAGTGTGACATTCCTGATAGTCACAGGCCTAAAGCCATAGACGTTGTCAAAAGTAAAATATTCCCTACCTTATTGCTTCAGGAGCTTGAACAATGGGCTAGGGATTAAGATAGACCATCGATACAACAGGCTTTAGAAAGAGCTTGGAATAATTATAAAAATGCACTGATTTTGCAGTATGAGACATGTGGCCTCGACTTCAAAAAAGCCACAAAAATTGGGAGAATATTTGGACTGAAAAGCTTCCTTTGATGAATGAAAAATGAAATTAAAAAAAGACAAATAGGCTGGCGATCATTCGCTAAACGGGTGCTTATAGATGGCCTGCTTAAGGGAACCGTTTTGCGCCACAAAAACACAGATTAGAACGAGACTTCATCTAAATGGGTCCGTTTAACTAACCATGAAAATAGATAGAGGGTTTAAGCAAGACTGTGTTTTAGCCCCCATGCTATTAAACTAATACTTGGCAAATTAACCTTTCGCCAGGAATGGCCAACGAAAGTATAGTTCGACTTTCCTATGTTGATGATCTAATATTTTAGATCATGTTCCCATTGGCTTACAATTTTCCTTGAATGCAATAGAGGAATACATGGGTGCAACTAATTTGGATATAAATGTAAAGGTATCCAGAGTGATGTGTTACACACAAGAACATAAATGTATCTCCTCTTTTAATTGGTACCTATATAAAGGCAGCTCTATAGAAAGTAGTGGAGGTTATCCATCTTGGTTTTTTATTTAGTAGTAAAAAACTGAACATATGATCTACCAGCATATTCAATAGAAAATGCGACCTTTGATAGCAAAAACCAAGAGATTTTAAGTAAAATATGGTGGCTACTCCAGGATTCCAATGAAAACCATTTATACACCGCAATTGGTAACGGAAATCCTTTATGGATTGGAGTGTAATATCCATCGTTCATATAGCTAGTTAAACAGAGTGGAGAGTCAAATATGGAGGTTTTTATTGGATTTACCACAGTGTGATTTACCACAGTGTGTTTAAATTTAGAGGATACTTGTGTAATTAGCCCCGACTTCACTTTGTGCTAGTGCCATGTTTAAAAAGGATAACATTTTATCTTAAGGTCAAATTTGCCCAAAAGCAAACCATCTATGAAGTGTTAAAGGCAACTGAAAATTCTATGTGGAAATGTGGCTATGGGATAGTGATTTAAAACCATATGCTAACCCTAATTTGTTTCATGAGGATTTTAAGAGAGATTAAATGGGACTGGTGCAATAATGTAGATCACCTCATGAGTCTTGTATTGTAAAAATCAGTGGATTATGTTAATTAATTTGCTCAATTCCAAATCATTTTGCCATATACGTAGTTTCAATTTAATAACAATTAATGAGTTTTTAGGAATGCAAAAAAATCTTGCAAAGATTATGCATAAATGTCCTTTTCGTCTATTCAATGTTGCAGTAGAAATGTTGGAAAGTTTATATATATTTATAGATGGGTCAAAGAATACTACAACTCCCAGAGAAGGTACAAGGATTTTTATTAATTGATTCAACAGAACACTAGCGCCATCCCTCCCTCTCTTGTCATGGAGTAGCCTTTTCCACCCTATCCAAGAAGTCCCTAGTCCATGGGTTAATATATACAAAATATTGAGCCCTGCTGTTGAATCACTGGGCAAGCCGATTGGGATAGCCTAAAGGTAAATCACCATATCTATCTAGACTTCCTCGCAGACCTTCTTAGCTAGCCCTACACCACTTATTTTGTTAGTAGCTAATGGGCACTGGGGATGTGCCTTTCAGACACTGCCAGACTTGATCTCCTTGGTATCACCCCCTGATGTTCCTTTCCCATTCTCTGTATCGTATTCCCTCTCCACTCTCTTTCTCCCAGCTCTACCCACCTTTACTCCTACTCCCTGAATCTCTCTCATCTGCCCCTCTGATGTCTTCTCACTCTTACTACTGTCTCCTCCGTTCGATGTTACTAATCCTTCTCCATACTACTACTCCCTACTCCCTCCTCTACTCCACCTTCTTCCCTGTTACACTATCTCATGGT
This sequence comes from Ambystoma mexicanum, assembly GCF_040938575.1. Lineage (NCBI taxonomy): Eukaryota > Metazoa > Chordata > Amphibia > Caudata > Ambystomatidae > Ambystoma > Ambystoma mexicanum. The sequence continues at coordinate 922,827,455 of NC_090933.1, read as the reverse complement.
CACTTACACACACAATCAACAATCGGCACCACTTGCTCCAACCAACCAATTCCTCTCCTGCTCCATAAATCATCTTTATACTCCAATCCACCATCCTTCTTATGGCTAATCTCTTGGTGTGCACCTTCTCCTCCTGTGGCCTCAACTGAACAACCTACATATTCCGGGTTCCTGTTTCCTCTTTTCCTTTTCCCCCTCCTAGGATTGGTTTGCTGACCCTGGCTAATCTGGCTCAGTCTGCCCCACCCAGGAGAGGTTACATGCATAGGAAGTCACAAAGATTGGGTCAAGCCACACCCCCTTTACCGCACAGGACCACCGTGTTGCCACGATAGCAGCCCATGCTGCAAAGTGTCCATGTCAGGAGTCTATGGCTGGATACCCCCAAGTGAAGTATAGTTCTGTGGTGTTCTTCCCCGCTCCTTTGTTAGTCCCTGATGGCCTACCCTGGCCACACTAGTGCAGCAGATCTGCCCCAGGCGCTGGGAAGTGCTGCACGGCATCAAGGAAAGACGGATGGGCTCACTGGGTCATCAGTGCTAGTGCTTCTCCATTGTATCTGCTCATTGAGGCTGAGGAGTTTTGTGCTTCTGTCTGGAAAGTCAAATAGGCTTTCCTGTTCTACTGATTGATTCCATTTCTGATTAAGCAATATGTGGGGAACTGATGGGTTACTGTTCTGTGGGTGGTCCGTCTTGCTGCCGCTTCTCTGATAGTTTTAGAAGAAAGAAAGTACATGGACAGCATTTTCGTAAAGGGACATGGGGTGATGCAAGTTAGTATTGCTCAAGTGGGGTGGGGCAGGTGGAGTTTGGGCAGGAATTGGGGCCCACTCTACTGCCACTGTCCCTCTCAGCGTAAGACAATCTGGCTTCCACCTTGGTAGGCCTCCCACCCCAGGCTGGAAGGGGTTCCTATCCCCTTGTGACAATGTCATTTTACAATATAGAAAGCCTCGTTTTTAGTAGGCATGTATAGAATTAAGCTTTTTTTTTTTTTTTAAAATAGAGGATTTTTGGACGAGATTAACCCTTTAAGTGCCAGACTTCAATAATAGCCTGGCACTTTTAATGTATTGAGATTAAATATCTATTATAAATGCAATAAGTGTTTGGGGAATGGGATTATGAATGTAATGAGGTTTGATTGTTTAAACCAATTCACATAAATAAAAAATAAATCCAATATGAAAGCCCCACTTATAATCTAATGAGAAAATCAAGAAGAGCTCTGGGAATAATGAATAGGATTCAATAATGCAAACTGAAATGGGGACTAACCGATCAGGAAAGCAATTAGGAGTCAGGCCCCTTTCCAAGGAATATAAAAAGGTACTGGAAAATTTTACTAGAGAAGAGAATCACAGAGGAGTCAGAAAGCTCTACCCACATTCCCTTGATAAAAGGGAAGATTACTAAAGAAAGGACTCAGGAGAAAAGAGTTCTTTCTATAAGAAGGCAAAAAAAATCTGGAGGAGACTAGAAGTAGTTCAGGCATGGAGAGCCTGGAGAGAGAGAAGATAACCAGGGTGTTTGCTATTTCACAGCACTGGTAAGCAATAGACTGAAAGTACCCCGCACAGTATTCAGTGGAGTCCGGACTTTGGCAGTGGGCCCTGCTAACAAGGTAACAGCAGCAGCCCCGATGATGCCAACCATAAGACCCAGGGAGCAGAACTATTCCCTGCACCAAGGACTACTCCGGGCACAGATCTAGGAAAGGGGACCTCTCACTCTCTCTGGTACTGCCACGTCCCCCCGGAGGTGTGAATGTGCCTTGCCTACTGCGGACCTCCTTAAAGGGTAAATGAGTGTCCTACCCGGGTGCAAGGAAGGAAACCCCCTCTACGACAGTCGGTTGGATAGGGCATAAAGTGAGACACCCACCTCGAAAAGTAGTGGGAGCGAACTGGACCCCTGCCTTGACGACATAGGGAATCACATAGGGTCCATTAGGGAAAGGTGGCCGGTGGACATGATTCCACCTAGCAACACCCTACAGATGTCACGGAATAAACCTTAGGATCTTAAGGAAGGGGTCCGCACCCCCAGGTTGACAAAGAAGCAAGATGGAACTCTCCAGAAACTATGGTGGGAAGAAGGGGATGATCAGACTCAGATCGATCAGTCAGACCCGGGGGGAGGGGGGTTACCCGGATCAATTTAAGGGGCAGGCAGTCACCAGTGAAGTGCTTCAGCGATGCCTCAAAGCGTTTAGCGACCAGATGACAGAAACTTTGCAATCGCAGCTGGGTCTAATCAGAATGTAACTAGCCCAATCCCTACAAGAAGTCAAGGGAGATCTCGCGGAACTGGGGGACAGGTTTGACTCAGCTGAAAATGCCATTCAAGAACTGACCGAGGATACACGCAAGATTGATGCGTTAGCAGACCAGCAAGCAATAGCCACACAACCTTGACATTCAAGCCGAGGACCTTGAGAATCGTTCAAGGAGGGCTAAACTAAGGGTCAAAGGATTACCCGAAAACGTGAATGACAGAGACCATGGGCAGACAATTCAACAAGTGTTTGCGGACTTGCTGGAACGAGAGGCAGGGGGTGAGATACCCTTGGACAGAAAACATCAGGTGGGCCCAAAAAGAGATGGAGCAGGCGCCAGACCTAGGGTAGTAGTAATGGTACTACGAAGATATGACCAAGAAGAAGGGATCCTAACAAGCGGCAAAGAAAGCAACCCCTTATAAAATTTTATGGTACTGAAATTCAGCTATATCAAGACTTGGCCAAAACTACGCTGGCAAAAAGGAAGCGGATGGGCCCGGTGGTTGGGGCTTTATCCGAAGCCCAGATACGATACAGATCGACCTTTCCATTCAGGATGGTCTTCATGTGGGAGGGCCACCAGAATCGCAACACCACACTAAAATAAGGGCTCAGGATTCTGAACATCAAAGAGGAAGGGGGAGGGGAAGTCTCTTGGTTTGCGATCCAGGGGACACCCCTGCAAACGTCTAAAAGAGAAGCCCTGGGAATGGACAAGAGTACGAGACTCAACTGCAAAGAAAAAGTCTCCATGAGGCCCTGATGGACAAAGGTCCACGTCTCCTTCCCAAAAAAATACATATAGCAATAATGGGCCCTGGGTTATACATGGAAAGGGGTGGTGGTCCAGGGACATCATAAGCAATAGCCGAAGGGGTATCATTGGGTAAGGGGGGGTTGGCCAGGGAGGTCGGAAGGATGGTCCTGGTACTTGGAATCGGGGGAGGGCATGGGTATTGCTCGAACCTGCACTGTTGTACTCCAGGTGTTTAACGAGACTCAGCCCCCATGGTTGGCAATATGGGGTCAGGGGAGGAGGGTTGAGTTTAGCCAGAGGGGTACGGGTGTAGAGAAGGTCCCAGACATGACCTGCACCCCTGCCCCCCATGTTGAGCTACCAGGAAGGTACTCGCCAAGGTACGTGATGTATGAAGAGCAAATGAACCAACAGAGAGCTGCACTGGGACTCTGCCCAGTGTACATTAGAAGATCTGTGCCTGTTGAAGCGCCCATAACTAGACAACCCTGGGCAGCACGGTACCCTATCAGACAGCCATACCAGCCTCTGATACGAAATGAGGAGTGCCTTCATGCGATCCACGAAGAGACCCCAAAAGGCTTAATGGAAGGCCAGTAGAAATGACATAAGTGCCTGAACAGACTCGCAAATGAACAAAACAGCTAACGAAGATAACACGCCAGAGCAAGCAGTTGTGAAAATAGATGTAATGGACGCAGGAGAGAGACAATGCTAAAATGGAAGGAAACGTATTACAAGACAGAATGAAAGTAACCAACCCATCAAACGTGTGTAAATAGGCTTGGAGCGCAAGAAGCTAAGAAAACGATACTGCTTGCAATGCTTAGTAGAATAATAGAGGCGGCATGCGCCACATATATATCTACCTCAAGAAGCACATTATACAAGTGCGACTCCATTTTGTGAAGCAAAAATGTGCCCAGGCTGCCCCAGGCCTAACAGGCCCAGTTTCACAACCCAGCCAGAACAGAGAGGAAGAGCGGAATCGAAACTCAACAGAGAGCGGCTCATGCTTGGGAAATCGATGTCACCCAGAGAAGGGGAGGAGAGCGTCAACTCACAAGAATCAGGCTTCAGAGTGTACCAGCTCGCCCGTGAACGTCAAGATAAGAGGCCCACGCAGGTGGCAGAGCCGAGGCAGAGTTAAATACAATAAAAGCTGGAAACTGAAGCAGATTCATGGTGAACAGACACGTGACCAGCCAGGCGCGAAGAAGTACCACAGCCTGATGTCATCCAGAACCCGAGGATGCCATAACTTCTCCTGATAAGAGGCTACAGTTCCGAGGCCATACCCAGCCAACTAATTGACATAGCCCTAAGATACTGATTGATGGAAGGGAGGCAGGGTGAAACTTGGGACACCAGGCACCTGGGTGTCCACTCTGCATGCTGCTAATTAAAATGGGGATTTATGTCTAGGGGTGTAACCCACCCAATCACAACAGACCAAGTTATCTAGGGTCCTGTAGATCATAGAACCAATGGGACGTCGTAGTTATAGTGACATCCATCACGCATGATGTAGAAGGATGGGCATAGACGCCCACCCGATAAGAGTTAACCAATCCGCATGCTCTGTTACCATATACAGATATAGCACCTACACTTAAGTTACCTTTCCTAACCAATTATATTGCATGATGATTTTTTGTAGAATTAGACGTCAATGATGACGAGTTTTATGCATAAAAGTTACTGTTCGACTGAAGTTCGAGGAAGTCGGAGCGAGACAGGTGATCGCAATGCTGCTGATTTCCATTTTGTTTCTCCGTTTGATGTACTGGTCATTAAACGGACTTCCCTTTGCCAACTTACTGAGTCCTCTTTATTGAGTCGTGCTGGAGTATGTGTATCCTGCACCCCCCGTCCCACATGGTGCAGCTATCTTGTCTTACAAGTTCTAGAGGGTGAGCACTGACCTATGGGCCCGTCAGTAACTTCCTCTCCTCCTGAACACGGGGAAGGTGGGGGGACAGGGGTTGTGGAAGGAGGGGGGGCTCAGGGGTATAAAAACATATCCATCTTGCATTGTAATATTGGCCTAAGCACACACATTGAACCGCACCATCACGGTTTCCCAAAATCAACATCTTGGTTGTTTTGCTCTCATTTCTGTGTTCATTCTGAACACAGTAAAGATTCACCAAGTCACCGAGCCTTGAAGTACTGGCACAAATGTAGCTAATCTGTAAATTAGGTGCCTTCCTGGGCTCTCTTGCCTTTCTGCAGCCAATTGTGAATGTGCATCCAGACTATTGAATCGAAGCACAATTCATGGCATATGTTGTTCTGAAAGACCGAGCTACTGAGTAGAAATACAGACTGACCTTTTAGTCTAGAAACAACATAGATAAAGTAGCGCGAGGAATGTTACCTTGTGTTAGCAACATGATATTCTCCTACACCCCACTCCGTTCTGCTTCCCAGACAGTAAACTGTCTGCGAGATAGAACAGAGTGTTTCAACATGTGTTGCTATGGTAAAATGCCCACTTCTGTAGGGCATGAACCACCATCAAGTGATGGGTTAGCGTGAATTCACCATGATGTTGGAGTGTGTGAAGAATGCTCACTCCCCCCCCGCCCCTTGTCTTAGCTCACTTTCTCTACACCTGTATACATGCATTGACGAACCTGGGCCCGCTCGAGCGCTTATAAACTGTTGATTATATATTTGTTCCTAGTGACTGGTGTGTCTTCATTTCTTTGCAGTAACCTCACATTTTTGGACTAACAGAATGGTGCCCAGCGTAGGGCTCTTCCAATTATGACCCAACGCTTTGCGAGGACGGAGTGCACGGACCGAGATCAGTGAGTATCTGGGGCCCCTGCAACGCGAGACGTATTTCATCAGCAGACTGCTGCTTGCGATCTCCGTATGCCACACTTCGCCCAGACGTCATGACGGCAAGATACCCGGATTAGAGGCTTTTGGGAAGACAGCCAGCCACTATGAGAGTTTCAATTTGATGGGGGATCCCACTTTGATTGGAATCAGGCGAGCCTGTTTCAAACTGACAATGCCGGACTTTTAGTTTAGAAAATAATTTACTCGTAAAATATTGGCCTGGTAGAACTGCTTGTTTAGACATTCCAGGTTTCAGTAAGTTGCTATCTTGTTATGCAACGCTTTGCTGCAGGAGAAGAAAACCAAATGATTTGGAACATAGTCAACCGGCGCCACCTGCAGGGTCACCAGCATATTACATGTATTTGAAATATGGTTTAGGAGCTAATTTGTTCGATAGTATTTGGCATTGTCACGGGAGGATAGCTCAGTGGCAACGTGCTCGCCTTGGAAGCAAGACGACACGTAGCAACACAGGTTCGATCCCCGGGTCTGCGCTTAGATACCTCTGGGTATTTAAATGCATTATAAATACGCAACTAATACAAAAAAAATAAAACAATTACGCAGCTAAAAAAAACAATTCCTGTAACAGTGCCTCGATGCCCGCGGGCTGTGTGAGCGCTTTAAAAATGCAAAATAAATAAATCATCAAACCAGACATGAACCAGAACTTCAGTGGCCGAAATCGCGGGAATTGGGCAACGTGCTCGCCTTGGAAGCAAGACGACACGTAGCAACACAGGTTCGATCCCCGGGTCTGCGCTTAGAAACCTCTGGGTATTAAGCGCATTATAAATAACCTATCACATCATATATCATATAATTTGGAGACTGTATTGTTACGCAAGAAAGCGAGACCTGCTGCATTGGACGTTGTTAGGTATTGACGAAAGGAAGCCACCCAATGTCTCAAAAGCAAAGAGAATACGCACGTAAACACCTTCCAAAGGCTGGTAAAGCCTTAGCACATGATCAACAAAAGGAAGGAAGAAGAATTATGAGGAGTATGTATAGGGGGTTCCAATTAGAGGTGCAGAAAATATAACTATCAAAGGATTTACATGCATCTGATGAATTGATAAATAAACTGTTAAATGAAAGGAGAACGTTTCCTACTGCACCACCTCCATATGTACCGCCACAGCCACAAGCTCCACAAGCACAACCTTCATTACCGGCACCAGCTACACATCCTGATGATTTTCCTTTGCCTCCTAGTGTACACAACTTACTCTTACTTTCGTTACCAACTACTTCTGCTAGTCCACTTTTGACACATGACAATACTGCTAGCGATCAGAGAATTGTAAAACATAGCACAATACCGCCAACGCGTAAGAGGGAATGAAGAGATCGGGCAGACAAATATATAGAAGGGGGTGACGAAGCAGCAATTTCACATTCTCTATCAGACCATGGGGGTATTCCTGAACAGCAAATATTGATAGAACAGATGGCATTATATTTAGCTGAGATGTGGGGCGATTTAGCTGATTCGGCTGTACCTCAGGGATTGCAGGATTTGAATTTTGTGTACTGTACTAGAGATACCACACTAAAAGTGCGTGGTCATTTATCGAAATTATTTTTCTTTAAACATGAACTAAATTGTTTGCACCAAATAGCATTAGCATGGTACACGACAACCATCATATGTGCAGGAAAGATTTTTGCCTCCGTCAGAAACGGTTAGTGAGGAAATACACATATGTACAAGAGACGCTCTTAGATGTTTCTCGGATGGCTCCATTTCGCCTATCAAAGTTCATGACACGTTTAGCCAATATTCTCCGCCTATGCAGAGAAAGGTATTACAAGTTATGGTAGAATATTTGCATAATGAATGTTTGAAGAAGAAATTGTGTTGTCCTGCTGACATTATGGTAATTTACAAGTGCACATTTTCTGCTGACACCAACACTTACTTCATTATCACTCGATTTTAATAAAGGTTCAGAATTTCCCACTGTACTACTGTCCATGAGAGAGGTTCCTCCAACTCTTTTACCAAAGATAGAGATACCTGCTTTAGGGGGAGCACCTGCCACAATGATTCCAGCCCATTATATTTCACAGTTTGTTCATGTTCCGTTTTCACGGCAGGAAGTAAACACCCTTAAACAGTCTATTCCAGACATTAGAAACAATCCTACAGGATTCTACAAAGAAATAGAATCAGTTCTGAATTCATTGGTTTTCACTTTAGGTGACATCGACTTATTATTCCCTGTAATTTTACGAACAGACTTATGGAAGCAAATTAGGACGTAGATGATCAAAATGCAATCGGTGATACTTGAGTTGCTTTGTAACTAGCTGATAGTTTGAGAAAAGCTGGAGAAAAACCGCAGCAGAGCATATTAATGTTACCGAACCCCATAGTGACTAAGCTTAAAACATTAGTGCCGGAAAAGAGAACTATTTGGGATAAATTAACCACGTGCAAGCCAGGGGGAGCAACCACATTTTTCAATAGGTTTGAACAAGTGTTTTCAGATATTTGAGTACGAAACCTGGAAAGAGATGGTTGACAAATTTGTGTGAGGATTATTGCCAGACATTCAGTCGCAGATCACTGGTTCTGTAAGTGCATGGCAGGCTAAGTCACAATTTGAGGCGTTACACATGGCTCGGTATTACGAGAATAGAGTCAACAATGAGAAGGAGAAAATAGAGAAGAAAAAAGGAGATTTAAAAACTAGGGTACTTTTGCAACAAATAGTAAGGGGAGCATGAGGTGGGAATACACAGTCGAGAGGCCAGTTCACACCACAAACCGGGTCTGTGCATTTGAATCAATGTGCCAATTGCAGGCAAGAGGGTCACTGGAGGGCACAATGTCCGATCCTCCAGCAGAAAGCAGCGAATGTTACTATCGGCAGAAAATAAAGAGCATACAATGGCATGCCCGGTCCAAATAGGAATCAGTTTGCTCAGAATCAAACATCGGATAATAATGCGGGTAATCAGAGAGGTCAACAATAGAATACAGGTAATACAAACATTTTTGACACCAATTCACACTCTTATTTCACTGAAGATTTTACATCTGATGATGTTTTGTTTCGCTAGGACCGCCCGAAGCAGAGTCTGGAACCTATTCCTATTCCCGTAGATCAGAAAGGAGCCTATATAGAAATGAAAGTGGGGAATATGGTGCATGTTTTTGTGGTAGACACCGGAGCACAGAAATGCTCCATTGACCATCTGTGGGTTCCAGATATCCCACTGTCAGGGCAGAATAATGTCCAACAATTTTACTCACTATGCACTTCTATCTTTACTGGAAAAATCTACAGAGAAGATTAGATGTAGTTTGTGGCAAGTATGCTTTGTAGGAATTTAAGGTACGGGGGAGATAACAGTCAACCCTGGCATATGGGTTGTAAAACATATGAAACCAAAAATAAGTTCCTAATAGAGGAACTCCTGTCCCCTGCACATTTTTATTAGCTCAATAACGGAGCCAAACAGTTTGGGGTATATCAATTGGTTTACCTTCTACAATTATTCAATAAAACATTTTTCTGTTATTTCAAATTATACAACACAAAAAGATTTCTTAACATTTTCATTGTGCTTTAATGTTCATGGGGTCCAACGCGTTTCGAGAATGCTCTCTTCTTCAGGGTTTTGAAATTTCTCTTTAGATACTTTATGAATGTATACATTGACCCTGAAGAAGAGAGCATTCTCAAACCGTGTTTAATAGAACACAGACTCAGCATCTCACTTCTGCCAGACTCACTAGGTACGAGTTGATCCTATTTGCACCTTGCATCAAAATTAAGAGATGCTGTTCTTTGAATCTGGCTGAACTATTGCCTCCTCTAAACGAGAATTGCACTAATAATGCATCCCATGACTGCCTGTACGCTATTGAACAGAATACAAAAGGCAGAATCGATTTGAATGATACACCATTTCTCCAGATGGAGAGCTATTCTGTGATGGCTCTTGTTTTAAACTACTTGATGGCACGTTCACTGCTGCCTATGCAATTACCACTTTAGACAACATTATCAAGAGCAAGAGAATTCCATACAACTCTGCCCAAGCGGCGGAGATAGTTGCTTTGACTAGAGCTTATGAGATATCCCAAGGGCTTAGTGTAAATATTTATACTGATAGTCAATATGCCTTTGGAGTGGCTCACAACTTTGGAAGACTATGGGCTGAAAGGGGATTTTTAACATCTCCTGGTACAAAAATTCAGCATGGTCCCTTGATAGTGTAATTGTTATCGGCATTAGCCCGTCCCAAATAACTAGTTATAATGAAATGCGCAGCTCACCAGAGGGTGAATGACAACATAGGAAAAGGAAATGCCTTTGCTGACAAAATAGCTAAACAAACTGCAACCGACCTACACTCACAAATGTATGTGTTAGATTCTGCTAAGTGGGTTGCCAAAACTGGGATGATGGAGGAGGGAGTTAGTAGTGTGAAAGAGATTCAGGCTGAAGCTACAAAGTAAGAAAATGAATATTGGGCTTCTGTACCTGCAGGGTTGGATAGTGAGGGTTGTTGGGTTGACCGGAGAAACAGAGATGGATGCTGCCCAACGCATATGTAACAGCTGCAGTTACTATGGCACATGGGCCAGCACACATTAGTGCAAAGAGCATTTGTAAACACTTAGACACAGTCTGGTACAATAACATTCCCAAAATTGCAGAACGTGTAGTTCAGAACTGTAGGATTTGTCTGCAACACAACATTGGAAAGGGAACACCAGCACCCAAAGGTAGTTTTGGACCTCCCTCTATGCCATTTGAAGTGATTCACTTTGACTTCATCGAGATGGAGCGTTGCCCGAACTGCAAGTATGTGTCATAGTGTTATGTGCCTTTAGTAAATGGGTTGAAGCTTTCCCTTTGAGATATAACACTGCCATGTCAATTGCAAAACTAATGCTAAAAGAGTATTTCCCTAGATTTGGATTACCCAGAGTAATTTGGTCCGATAATGGACCACACCTTGTAGCAGTTATCATGCTACAGGTATGAGAGGCACTACAAATTGATAAGAAATTTCATTCAGCCAGGCAGCCGCAGAGTGCCGTTTTAGTGGAACGCCATAACGGTATCCTTAAGAATAAACTAGCAATGGTGTGTGCACATAGTAAACTGAAATGGCCCGACGCCTTACCATTAGCCTTACTGTCAATGAGGACAGCGGCTCGGTCTAGAACGGGACTTTCTCCCTATGAAATCGTCATGGGGAGACCTGCTAATATATGGAATGCACCTAGACCTCGGAAATTCTGTGAGATAGAGTACCCGTTATTAATGGACTACGGTGTTCAATCGACTCAAAACTTGTGTTTGATTCACCAACAGGTTTGAGCAGCTTTGCCCGAGAAAAATGTGAAGGACCTGGTCATCGCATTCGACCTGGGGACTTTGCCTTAATAAAAGGACTTGTGAGGAAGTCCTGCATTGTAGCTCGTTGGAAAGGACCCTATCAGGTGCTACTGGCTACTTAGACGGCTGTTCGAAACCTGAAACGAGTGCCCTTGCCTTTACCCTACGAAAAAAGTGTTAAGGAGGGGGCTGATGATCCCAATTGCAAAAGTGTGCCTTTGAATGAGGGCACCGATTCTGAACAGAATTGGGCCCAAGCAATTAGAGAATGCTTCACTTTCTTCAGATTCTGTTCCTTTGTTCACCGACCACTCTGTACCTGGAGTCATGAGGTACAACCTTCGACCACGGAAATAGTTAGGGAATTACATTTTTATAGACTAGTTAAATGCCGTTTGTATACTGCACCTACAAGAAACCAACAGCCTTCCCTCCAATCCCCCTAAAGATGGTTCAAGGCGTTCCAGAGGGGGGCAGGGCAAGAAGAAGACTACAAGCAAGAACGGCCACGTGGTCAAGCGCCACCTACGGATGAACCCATAAAGCCTGTTTAGGTGAGGCTTCTTAACGGACACTGAAAACTATGCCTATATTTGGGGTACGTAGAATCGAGGACATGGAGAGCATTGCCACTGGAAAGCCAATATCTAGAGTCTATGGTTAATGAAAGAGAAGCTGCTAATAATCACAATTGTAGCTTGTGTTGTGATCACATTAATACCTGTATTATGGTACGGAGAGTTCACATCCACTTAGTGTACTACTGTCGGCACTACTTTGCCTCCCCTCTATGTACACTCTCATGCTCTTCCTCCATTGGATCTGAAACAGAGAAGGCTATAAGGATATTCTAATAATACTCTCATACAGATAATGCATGCTACTCATGCAATCCTGAACAAAACTAACTTCTGGGTATGTTCTCATCTACCACAATACGGAGCGAAAGGTCTGGGATGGTACATCTATCCACTTCCACCATCGTCTTCTTACTATGCATCTTTTAGAGCCCTATTCAGTGCCACTTGTAACTTTGATGAAACAAACATCAATGAATTTGACCGACTAGTGTTACCTCTAGGTTGTTCCGTTTTACGAATAGAAGTACGACCAATACTGCCTCCACTAAAAATACTGATAATCATGCTAGACCCTAACCAAGCCATGATCTCATTTAGAATGTCACTAGTAGGAAACAGGGAAGCAATTCCTCCATCCTACACTATTAATCATGATCCAGACATAGTTCTATTTTGTTTGCGGAAAGAAGGTTCCTGGTATATGGGCGCGTATGATAAATGTGTGAACACTGCTGTTCTGGTGAGATTAGGCTCTTATACATAGAGGGATCCATTTACTTTATTTGTGGGAAAGAAGCCTATCCATGATTACCCAAAGATTGGAAGGAAACTTGTTATTTGGGGATACTACCGACAGGAGTTTATGTCACATCCACTGCAGACATACTAAAGCATTGCACTAGGAGGGGAATAGATGATGATACCCGCCTCCAGGTATTGGGAGATGTAGCAAAAGCCATGGTTCCTTTTGGGGCCAAATAATAAATTCACAGGATATTAGAAAGTTGGCTACAGTGTTAGAGAACACTATCAATGAAACTATTGACATACTGTTTAACATGATATTAGAACAAAGGTTAGTGGCTCTTCAGAATAGAATGGTTTTAGACTTCATGTTAGCCGAGCGTGGTGGTATATGCAAAATGCTCGGGTCCGCGTATACGTACCTGACTCCAACCGTACTGTGTTTCAAGCGATCAAAAGATTGCATATACTAAGTACTGAAGTTCATGTTCCCGAAGGAGATTGGGACATTGAAACATGGGCTTGTAACCTACTTAGAACTTGGGGTGGAAAATCTTCTCAGCACTCACTGTTATTATTGGGCTAATTCTTTTTTGCTGCAGCTGCATACAATGCTTGCCCATTATAGGTTCTGAATCTCTAACGAAGCTACAACCTGGTCCTCATCTTCCTGTAAATATGACTAATGCCTTTATCATGCATGATGTCGCTATCAACCAGTTTATGGCACTCAATATAGAAGACAGTGATGACTCTGGTTGTTCTGATGACGATGATACATGTCCCATGATACTAGCAATGTATTAGTTTAGGCCAAAAGGAGGGTTTGTAAAAACATATCCATTTTGCATTGTAATATTGGCCTAAGCGCACACACATTGAACTGCGCCATTGCGGTTTCCCAAAAACGCCATCTTGGTTGTTTTGCTCTCATTTCCGAGGTTTCATTCTGAACATGGTAAAGATTCACCAAGTCACTGCTTCAGAAGCTTCTCTAAACATGCTCCTGCACAGGAATGCTAAAAAGCTGAGCACATTATCTTTAACCGAGAGCCTTGAAGTACTGGCACAAAGATAGATAATCTGTAAATTAGGTGCCTTGCTGTCTTCCTGGGCCCTCTTGCCTTTTCGCAGCTAATTGTAAATGTGCATCCAGACTATTAAAGTGAAGCACAATTCATGCAATATGTTGTTCTGAAAGAACGAGCTACTGAGTAGAAATACAGACTGACCTTTTGGTCTAGAAAAAACATAGATAAAGTAGCGCAAGGAATGTTACCTTGTGTCAGGAACACAATATCCTCCTACACCCAACTCTGTTCTGCTTCCCAGAGAGTAAATTGTCTGTGAGCTGGCGTAGATTATTTCAACATGTGTTGCTATGGTAAAATGGCCACGTCTGTAGGTCATGAACCATCATCACGTGATGGGTTAGCACAAATTCACCATGATGTTGGAGTGTATAAAGAATGCTCACTCCCCCAGGTCTTAGCTCACTTTCTCTATGCCTGTATACATGCATTGACCAACCTGGGTCTGCTCGAGCGCTAATAAACCTTTGTTTATATTTGTTCCTCGTGATTGGTGTGTCTTCAATTCTTTGCAGTAGCCTCATATTTTTGGACTAACAGGGGGTGGCTGCATTTCATAAATATACAGGGTGCAAGGAGGTATGGCTAGTAAACAGGGATTTGCTTGCTTACGTTGAATGTCAGGGGGTTGAATTCACCAGTCAAAAGACGGAAGGTCGAGGGGTTCTTGCAAAAGGCAAAGCATGACATAGGGACTCTTCAGGAGCCTCTTATCTGTATAAAGGATAAGCACATATTGAGGATGAGAGAATGCCCCCATGTTTTGCAAGAAAATAATAGGGGTAAAACGGGAGGGTTCCTCATTGCTTTCAGGGATCTTGCTGACTTGAGGATAAAAGGGACGATGATTGATAAAGAAGGTAGATTCCTCTTCGCTCATATCCAATGGGGAAGAAAACCGTTTACAATTTCCACTGTGTACACCCCTAACATGGGACATTTTTGGACTAACAGAATGGTGCCCAGCGTAGGGCTCTTCCAATTATGACCCAACGCTTTGCGAGGACGGAGTACATGGACCGAGATCAGTGAGTATCTCTGGCCCCTGCAACGCTGGTGGGTGTTGGAGAAGTTGGAGAAATACATGACAGGACAGCTCATTGTCACAGGGGATTTTAAAATTGCATGGAACCCAAAGGAAGATAGAAGCGCTAGCACGGCCCCCACAGTTAAGTGCCCGACTTAACAGCTACGTGCCTGTATGACCCGGTTAACAATAGTAGACACCTGGTATGAATCGCAAGGGGGGTTAATCGTTCTACTCCCATGTACATAGATCATTCTCTAGGATTGACTATATATGGGTCTCCGCCACGCTACTGGGTCAGGTACGGAATATGGAACTGCAGCCCATAACTCTGTCTGATCATGTTCCCTTGTCACAAGAACTTCAGTTGGGGGGGAGGGTATCTGGGATGTGGCTTTGGCAGGTCCTTAGACATCTGCTGCAGGACACAATGAATTGCGGGACTCAATTCGAGAATTATTTGATAGAAACTAGACTCCGGCAATGCAGGAACACGTAGTATTGGATGCTTTTAAAGCAACTATATGGGGGGAACCTATAGCAAGGAAAGCACTACGGGATAAACAGACAAAGGCTTTACAAGAAGATTTGAAACAACGCTTAATGGGGGCGATGGCTAGAATGGAAATAGATAAGGGGACATCCCTCCGAAAGGAATATAGGCATCCCAAAGGTCAAATTAACGTTATACAAATGGAACAGGTAGAAAGATCACTACTATTCTAGAGGCAGTGATATTACGTACAAGCGAATAAAGCCGATCGCCGCCTAGCTCATCAAGTGAAGAAAAAAGAAGCAACTAGAGTGATCCTTATTAAAACGACCCATGGAACATTCACTTCTTCATCGGAGGAGATCCTCCAGACCTTTTAAGGAGTATTACTCAGCCTTACACTCTTCGGACTCCCCAAACAAGGAATGCCAGAAGGCATACCAGAGATCGCGCCCATTCAACAAAATAGATCAATGTGAGAGGGTGAGTTCAGAGAGCGAGATCATGGTGAACGAGGTTCGGCCCGCAATCCGATCCCTACCGTGGAATAAGGCCCTGGGTCCGAATGGGCTGGCGGCTATGTTCTATAAAACAGACATTTCAAGACACTATGGCCCCGATGAGGGCATTTTTCTTTAATTCCTTCTCTACTTCGGGGCACATTTCCCGGACCATGGAGGAGGCGAAAGTGGTTTTATTCCCCAAGCCTAATAAGGATAAAACGCAGTGTGGTTCGTATCAACCCATTGTGCTAATAAATTTAGATGCAAACATTTTCACTAAAATACTAGTGTCTAGGCTGGACAATATAATCCCTAGATTGGATGCACCCAGATCAGGCAGGCTTTGCTAGGGGGAGACAAACATTTGACAACATGAGGCGAATATGTCACCTCAAGGTAAAAGTAAATAAGATTGGCCTCTGCACGGGGGTATTGGCTTTGGATGCGGAAAAGGCCTTCGACCAAGTACAGTGGTCATTTTTGTTTTTCACTATGGAGGTCATTGGGTTTGGTCCGGGTTTTCTCTGCTTGGTCAAGGCCAACTATGGGTCACCAGTGTTGAGGCTTGCCATTAATGGTCATATCTCACAGAAAATGTGGGTGCCCCGGGACACCAAACAGGGTTGCCTGCTATCCCCGGTATTGTATGCAATATATCTAGGACAGCCCTTAAACAGGAACAGACAAGAGTCAGAGATCAAAAAGGTATTGCATTCGATGGGGAGGAACACAAAATGATGGCCTTCTCTGAGGATCTAATGGTGACACCATCGGATTTCAACACCTCACTGCCAGCGTTGTTGACACAGTTGGGGTAATTTGGTAGGGTAGTGGGCTTGAAGATCAACACCCAAAAATCTGAACTGATGGTCCTACAGGGGCAAGGGGTGCCAACTACTCACTCATTTCATATAAGGCAGTATGTGAGGTCAGATAGAGGTCTCTGATATTTGGGGGTATGGATAACCAAGTCTCTAGACAACATGTAGCAGGCAAATTATTCCCCCTGCTAGATTTGATAAAGAAATGACTGAGGGAACATGGCCCACTCAATATTTCATGGATGGGCCTTATTAACGTCATCAAGATGATAGTTCTCCCCAGAGTATTGTACTATTTTCAAGCCCTCCGCTTTGGGGTTCCTCAGAAGTTTTTTTAGGACCCTGAACAACATGGTGGGAAACTTTATCTGGTAAGGGAAGAGGCCACGGGTGGCATGGAAGGTCCCGACAGCACCTACATTGTGTGGCGGGATGGGGGCTCCAAACTTCCAAATATATTTCCAAACAGCCAGTTAAGGGTCATACAAAAGAATGGCTTAGTGGGAACCCAGATAAGATTTGGCAACGGATGGACAAAGCGGTGGTAGACAGACCCTTGGATGAATTTTTGTGGTATCCAAAAGGTGGATAGACACCCCCCCAACATCTATAGAAGTCGGATAACGGCCTTCGTAGGTGATACATGTGATGCCATGGTTAAGAAAACAGGTATCACAACCTTCCTGTCCCCGTTTAGCCCCTTACTTCACAACCCCTAATTTCCTCTAGGGTTGGAGAATGGTGCATTTGCCAGGTGGGAAGAAGCAGGCTGTCGGAGGGCGTGTGACATGATGGTGGGTCATGAGATCATGTCATTTCAGCAATGGAAACAATCTACCGGCTGCGGGAAGACGATCGGCTTCGATATGCACAGCTAAGACATTGGTTACTGTCCCTGGGTATGAAACAACTTATATCTAGGGAACTCACACCCTTAGAAAAACATTTGCTTACAAACTAAGGAGATAAGATAAGTAAGATTTATAAAATATTTTCTCTCCCCGCAACCCAGGCGCAATGGAACTATATGAAACTGTGGGCAAATGTGCTACCCTGTCCAATTTCTGAAGAGCAATGGTGGAAAGTTTGGCAGAGGATTCCAAAGTTAATGAGTAATGCAGATCTGTGAAATGTGGATGAGGGTTTTGGTGCAGTGGCATCTAACTCCAGTGAAACTGCATAAATTCTACCCCACGGTGTTCCGTGCATGCTGGCGGGGCTGCAGGGATGACAGTACTTGGGTACACACCTGGTGGGCGTGCGGGGCCTTGAAACCGTTCTGGTACTCTGTCAACGGTGCAATGAAATCCATTTTTGGCTCCTAAATCCAAAGGGAATGTAGGGAATCCATGTTGGGTCTGGGCGATGTGTTGGATGTCCTCCCGTCTAAACCTCAAAGGAAAGCATATATGATTTTGAGTGTTGCCGCTCTGTCTTTGATTGCTCAGAAGTTCAAACAAACTGTGGTTCCCACTGAACACGAATGGATAGCGAAAATCTGGCACTATGTATCATAGAATGGGTGACATAACGATCCAGGGGGATCACGTCAAATTTAAGGACGTTTGGGACTTGGTTTTGGACTTTCTCCACAAGGACTATCGAGAACAATGGTGTCCACAAAGAATCCGCCTGTTGGATGTGTTGTAAAGTTAGGTGCTTATATGTACAATATTTTGAAGACTTTAACCGGTAAGTTTTATGTTTTGCAGCTTTCTGGGGGACGGGTGAGGTGGGGAGGGATGAAGGTGGAGGCTAGTTGGGGGGGAGGGGGTGACTGTTGGTGCTAAGAAATGTTTAAATACTAATAAAAATACTTTAAAAAAAATACAGTTGATAAGGCCTAACATTCTCTATACTAAGGTGGGATTTCCCTACCTAAATAAACTAAGGCTAGTGTTTGTCAAGTCCAAAGTAAATGTCTGTCTGCATGCAAAACCTATACTTGCCCTCTCATCTAAATGTATACAATGTGTAGGGATGTCAGCAACAAAATAAACAGTGTTCAAAGCAAAGTTCAGAGCATCTTCCAGCCCTTGGATTGGGATAAGCATCCCTTCCCCAAGTTCACAATAGTTCAAAAGACACAGGGGGTTCCCTTCCCCATGAGTTCAAATCTCCCAGCATTCTCAATACCACAATTCCCTGCGACACTTCTTAGCTCTTAGGATATTGTCACTTTTCACCAGTCACAGACAGTTCAGCTTTGTAGCTTGAAATCCACACAAGAGGTTGTTGCAAAACACAGGCTTTGTTTTAGGTGTTAAAAGTAACTAGAGGGAAATCAGGTATATCAATGGGTTACAAGGGAGCAAACCTGACATATCTTGTAACAAAACACAACAAAAAAAGCTCCCGCACCTAGTATAGGTTTAGACACACAATTCACTGGATGATTGGAAATTGTCGCACTGAAAAGTTCTAGACGGTAATGTGTAGAAGTTCATGGAAAATACAACCTGACTTCAATATTTATACTGTTAAAATGATATTTAATGTAAAACAAAACAACGTTAAAAGCTTATACATAAAAGCTAATGCATACAAAACTGACAAAGTGACAAAGTGACAAAGTGACTAGTGCTTCCTCAAAAGTGCTATGTGCTAGTCACCAAAAGGCGAATAAAGTGGAAAATACGCAATTAGACCTTATATCTTCCTTGGATACAAAAAGTATTCAAGTATGCATGTAAACAAATATACAATAGTACAATCTTCAAGTAAATTCAACCTTAAAGGCATGGTCTAGTAAAAATGTTTATTGTCCCTATGGGTCGGTCATGTTTCATTCCATTAAACACACGCGAAAACAAGAACCAGGGAGCCGCCATTTTCTGATAATCCTATCTTTTCCCCCCATCGCCCTGGCTGACCTGCTTTTGCGGCACTAAATCAATTCCCCCGCCCCTGAGCCTGTCATCAGCAGACTCGTACCACCCATTTCCCAACGCCAAAGCACGTCTCGTGTCAACATTCGCTGCGCTTCAGCTAATGACGTGTCGCCATGGAAATGGCAGGACGCCTCTTTCCTTAATAAGTATAAACAGACCGTTTCACAACACACAGCAGCAGATTTTCGATTCCATTCCTCTCTCTGTGTTACTTTGAGTATTCTGTGACTCGTTTCTGTGCTCTGGTCAGCTACCTTCGCTGCTTGTAGCCCGTGTGAACAGATACCAGTACCACCGCTATAAATTATTTTAGTTTGTTTAACACACAATGGCTACAATAATGCCCTACATGTACGAGCCCGAGTATACCGAGGAGGAACTACTGGAAAGGGAAGCATGTGAAAACGATGGGGATTCGGACGGCAGTTGGCAGGACGAATCAACAGATGAAGAGCCTGGGCCTAGTCGAATGGATGGCGTCTCCACCTGGTGCACATGCAATCGGTGCAAGCTAATGCCGACCGAGGAGATCTGCTGCTGCCGAGAAAACTCGGGATGCCTGGCCTACATTTCGGAAGGCGAGCCACGACCGCAATGCATCACCGAGCTGCCAGACTTCAGGGCAGCCTGCCTCACACGGGCCGGGTTGAGAATAATGATGGTGCTTATGCACGAACTTCGCGCAACTGTTCGTCCTCGTAATCCGAGTAACGAGTAAGTATACTCTGCTTGTCATGCCACTCCTATTTCATGGTCTTCTACTATATCCAAAATTACATATACATATCATTGTAACGCATGTAAGCCGTTCAATAGTGTGCATTGTCTAGATATCATTTGTCCGTTGTAGGGGAGGACTGGCCGCGAGGCCCTCCTCACCTGCAGCCTTCTCCCCAGGTGAGGACCATGACTCGGTGGGCGTCCCCTCATGCCACCCGGGCCCAGGTGGAGAAGGGTTCACCCGCCGACGACATTGCCCACACGTATCTGTTCCCTGCATATACAAAAATTCAGTTAGGCCTAGAAGCCATCCTGTCTAGCAAAGATGGCGTGAGTTCAGCACACTGTAGCGCGGCCCCCACCTTTGGAGGGCTTTCCAAGCATCCCTGCCGCCGCAGCACCATGGTAGATCCACTGCGAGCGCGTTCCCATGAGAAAGCCGGGTATGAGCTAACCCGAGATGCTAACACTGTAACACTTCGTCGTTCACAATGTAATACTGCATCCCGTGTGACCTGGTCCGCGAGGCCAGGGCGACGCAGAAATGAATTCAAGTGGTGATATTAGTGAACTGCTTTTCTTAAACAGAATCTGCAAACTATGAATTAGCCATAAAAGTGAAATGTTTATATGACTTCACATTGTGACTGTACTAATGCTGCTAGATCACAGAGGGAGTGTCTTTAAGTCATATGTATACACATGAACCCCTATATGTCGTCTTAAGTCACCCATAGTGGCAACCGTCAATCTCTGTGGTCCATAACATAGTTCTACCTCATGTACCGTCGAATGTATATAAATACTTAAACACTGTAGTAGATATAATACCATGTAATGAAAAGGTACTCGGACCGAATGTATTGAAGAAATGTGTAACAAAATTGAAATATAAATGTGTGTTTGAATAAGATCAAAATAAGGCAAAACATTATAAAAGTTCTGCATTCAAAAGTCAGCAACGCACGAGGAAAAAACCTTTGTGAATATATGCAAGGCCATTCTCCCTCCCACCCTACGAAGCCTGCCAGATGAAGAAGCTAAGGCATGTGCCGCGCTCCCTCTCCTCCCCCAACCAAGCTGGAGCCGCTTCAGAGAATCAGAGGCCCCAGTACCGCACCCAAGGCCACAGCCCGCCACCTGTGTTATTTACAGCACGGTAATAAACCCACGTCTGAATCCACAGATCTACCAGCACCCTCTCGTAAATCCCATAACCCCCCCTAGACCACCCCAAGAATCATGACCCCGTGCAAAGACGACCCCCAACGCCGGGACAAGACACAGAGACCCATTTATATAATAACTTCTAACGCAGACAGACATGTATCATTCGGCCCAGGCCCCAGAGCCCAGCCCCTCGACCTGAAATACCAGACGTCAGAACACCGGTAAATCCAATAGATGACCACCAGACCCCTCACAAGGTGCATTCCTCCTGTGTTGTATTTCATTGATTGAAAGATTTACTGTAGAAGTTAGATATGGGGTTTTAAGTAACTGCAATGTGCATGATCTAGGGCACCCAAGTCAGGGAAGGTATTCATCTTTGTCACAGGCTGCCCCAGCGAACCAACACCGCCCGGATGACCTCAAGCCGGCCTGCCAGGCCCAACCCTACCCACGAGGCTGACCAGTGACGTCCTCCCACCCGGACCAACCAAGCTGCAGCAACACCTATAGTTAGTCGACGCCACCCAATCCCAATTAACTTGTGCCCCCTATAGTGTGTAGGTTCTGATGACGTTTTTTGTATTAGAAATACGCCTGTCTTTGCTATTGTCAGACAGAGCGCTCTCGGAGGTTGCAGAGTTCTTTGCATGCCATATTCTTTTGATAAACTCCCACTTACGCTCACCCGCACTCTGTCTTGGCCTTATTCCCATTACGGGAGTGTCCATTATTGTCTCCCATTGCGGGGAGGATCGTGCTAACTTGGGGGCGCTTCCTTTCACCGTGCAGAATGGCATTAGTTACAAGAATTGTCATTGACAACAAACGTTTATTAAACTTATCTTGGTCATTTAAAAACAGTTTGTTTCATTCCTTTTCACAGGTGGTACAGGCTGGTGGCCTATCGTTCCTTTACATGGTGGCTCCACGGGAGGCTTGGGCACCGCGTTCGAAGAGTGATACCCGCCTGTGCCGTTCGTGCCATTAGAGAAACGTTCCAGAGTGACAGCGGTCAGTACAGGGGATTTTCTCTCGCTGTGCTGCAACCTGAACTGTACAATGTTTAAAGTCTTGGATTTTTGTGTCATCAAAATAAGATACAAAATAAAACACTGCATATATTTTAACAACGGTTGTTTCGATTTTTTAAATGAATCAAGTGCGTCTCCATTCAAGGATGGACGTCAGACATCTGTGCTCCGAATGGGTGAAGGTCTGCTCGCTGTGAAGCAGGGTGGTCACTATCTATCTAAGCTAACATAACATATTCTCGATAATGCATACACTAAATAACACTTGTTCAAAGTGTTTCAGTGGGTTATGTCTCTATAAAAGCCATACATAAGTCTATACTAACAATTACCATTGGATTATACAGGCCTTGGGTCTTGACCACTATAATACACCGGTTGAAGTGTGGGTCTGTGCTCACAAGAATCTCTGGTATGTGGCATGTGTTATTGATAAGCAACGATATGCTATCATTGATTTAAAGACGATATACTATATATTGATATAAAGGCGGTTCGCGCCAGTGGATGCGCGCTGTCAGGGGCGCGAAAGGCCAAGGTGCCAAACTACATGTACACTTCAAAAGGTGTCCCACGCCAGGGGCCATCGGTCACATGGCCTCCTCAGACCCCGTGTCTCCAGCCAGGCCTCACCTTGAAGCAGGCCGCCCCCCCTAAGACTACGACATACATACGTCATTCATTCACAAACACACCCCTGTTTCTAATACTTTATAAACCACTTGATATGTCTCATGAATAATCTTTGTGCTTTGCAAGTCAACTCCTGAACGTGTTACCTGGCAACCACTGAGATCTACGCTAATCTGCTTGTCGTCGTGCTATCCGTGAACATCTGTGACCGCTTAGAGCAAACCCATCAGTGTGCTACCTGTGGCCACCCACCTATTCTCCTGCAACATACTGCTCCGCTTGCTGAATCCAACTGTTTGTTGGTCAAGGTAAGGCCATGTATCCTAGTCATATTTCGCAGATTTTTAAATTTCTATCTATTTGCGAGTTGAGTACACAATAGTGCTAGGTTCATTGGTCTCATTGCTATTGACTTGAGTTTCCATTGCTATGCTATCAATAGATCTATTTATTTTCATCTGTGTCTATTGTCATCGAATTGCACCCTTCGGGGGTCCAGTCTATAATATAAGCATGTTTCCTTCTCGTGCAATACAGAACATCCAAGGGATGAGTCACATGTTCAATTTTTAGTCACATCATTTATACATTTCTGCAACTTATGCAAATACTAAGCCGCACATAATGAACTGGTATAGTTCCTGCGACCAAAACAAACCTCGCATTGATCATTGTATGATTCATTTACTTTTGTATCAAATCTTCATTCTTGAAGATTGTATAATAATGTCGATATTTACTTTTCAGATTTATTAACAATGCCTGCCTGTTCGATTAGCGGTTGCCCTTCGAAGACCCATGCTAAATCTGAAGGCACTACAACGCATGTATTCCAGAAAACTGTTGATCGAATAAGAGAATGGGTCAGACATTGCGGATATCCACTGGATGAGCTGGAAAGTAGAGTCCAACAAGTCTTACAGGACAAGAGGGGTGATCGATACCGCATCTGCAGCCGGCACTTTTCCTTGGACATGTACACAACATCTTGGGTAACAAAGAAGAATAAACGGCGAACGACACGGAAATTGCTCGAAAACGCTATTCCCACTCTATTCGTCCACATTCCGCCACCGGTGAGTCAAGTGTCCGGATTTAGCTTTAGGCCTTGCGGTAGTGTGTAGGTATCCGAACGGATTAATTGATATTGTAGGTGTTCTATCCCTTGTAATAATTTCGATATTGATATGAGTGTATAGTTTTTTGAATAATGACATTTACCAATATATTCTTTTTCGATTTCATAACCCACAAACGCAATGTATATATATGGGAACAGGGAACTGTGCTGTTTTGAGCATTTTACAAGTATTCTGTCGCCTTACATGGCTATTTTTAATATTGGCATTTCATTATCAATCATTAATTTACCTTTACAACTTCTTGACTATCCCTTGAATCTGAAGCAAGAACATTCTACATCCTTGACGTGGTCGCAGTTATCAACCACTTCTAGCGCGTATCAGGTAATCTTACTAGGCTAATCCGCTACAGACCTGTTTTATGCATGTCAAGTAATATTTTTATTTTATCGTGTAATCATTTTACTGAATGTTTGGTTAGTGCTTTCCAATTGATATACACCTTAGTTATCGTCCACTGGTGTTTGTTTTCAATTATAATTAGTGTTATCCATACTAATGCAAGTACTGTCTTTCAGGGAGATGCTGAAGCATCCGCCACATCTACAACATTTCTAGATGTTCTTCAACAGCAGGAGGTATGGATACTGACAGCTCCATCGAGCGTCATCATCAGAGCTGGAATTCTTGCCGTTTGATTGTTCTACACAATGTTTCATTCGTAGTTAGTCGTTGATATGTACCTGTGCTGTCGACCCCAAGTGTGTGTTATGTTTCCAATATTGAAAACCATACTAATCCAAGTACTATGTTTCAGGGAGACGACGGAGCTTCCACCACAATCACATCATCTCATTTAGATGATGCAGATGTAAAGGAATCGTTGAAATAAGTCGATGAAATGTGATCATATTTGGATTTTCCTTGATTCTTTTGGACAATGCATCATTTGTGGTTATCTCTTTATATGTACCTGTGCCGTCGACCCCAAGTGTGTGTTGGGTTTTCAATATTGAAAAGCATACTAATGCAAGTACTGTGTTTCAGGGAGATGCGGATGCCTCCTCTCCAATACAACCATTCATGGCAGTCCATGCAGAGCCAGAGGTATGGATACTGACAGTTCCATTGAAATAGATCATCACTGGTCGAATACTTGTTGTTTGATTGTTGCACACAATGTTTAAATCGTGTTTGGCTATTGAGATGTACCTGTGTGTTCGTCCTCACGTGTGTTTTATGCTAACAATATTTTGATACATAGTAATGAAAGTACTATGTTTCAGGGAGACGATGGAGCCTCATTCCGTGCTGTCTATGCGGATACAGAAAATATAGTCGTTGCAGCGCAAGAGGAAGGGAGGAAATGCGGAAACGAATTGGAGCTACAGCGTGAAGATGTTGAAGGTCGAGTCAAAAAAGTTGCAAAGAAAAAAAAACAAAAAAAGGTTAGTTACAAACAGTTCATAACTTTAAAAAAATGTTTGTGCTGGGGACCATTTAATGTTTTTTTCCAGTCAATTCTACTACACTCCATCTTGTGTTTAAACTGAACATCCCTTTTCCAATCTCTCCTCCAGTTACCCGTGGGTGTCAGAACTATACATACACAGACAGTGAAGCGAATGAGAGATGTGGCTTGCCAGACCGTGTACACTATGGAGGAACTATTAATTGAGGTGAGGCGTGTTCAGGCTTGAGATGCTCATGTCCAATGGCCAGAACATGAATTAACTGTGTTTGGAGACTACAGCAAAGTTGCATTGGACCATAGCTACAGTGCAACCGCACCACCACAAGAAGATGTTATTGAATGTATTGAAGATAGCTCTGAAGTAGTTGCATATCAATTTACACAATCTAAACCCGCCAAAAATTTGCCACCAAAAAACCTGTCGACATTGTTGTGTTCTCCCATCAATGTCGAAGTAATAGATGTCGAAATGACAGAGAATGAACCAGCCGCAGCATCCATAGACGCATCAGAACTTGATATCAGCGATATTACTTTCCAATGTGTTGAAATCTCCACAATGTCACAGGCCGAAACAACGTTGACGCAGGATGACAGTCTAATGAAAGAGAGCAAATACATTGTATTCGACAGCTGTTTGATGGAAATTATAAGTATGCTGAAATGTGTGCATTCCATTAGAGTGGAAGTATGTGGGAAGCCATTGATTAATGTGACTCGTCAAATAAAAGGCAGTAACGTCAAAATAAATGCCGCCTGTACATTAAATCATAGGTTCTCATGGTCTGCGCAACAGATGCTGGGGAAACTGCCAGCAGGCAATCTACTGTGTGCAGCTGCATCACTTTTTAGTGGCTCCAGTTTTAGAAAGTTAGAGGTTTTCTTTCAGTTTGTGGGACTCCATTTCATTTCTAAAGCGCTGTACTACATATACCAACGTGATTACCTGTTTCCGGCCATTAGTGATGCTTGGAAAATTGAACAATTGTCTCTAGCAAGTACATTCGAAGGCAAACGATTCAGGCTAGCCGGCGATGGACAGTGCGACAGCCCTGGATTTTCTGCCAAGTACTGCACCTACCACTTTCAGGACATGGATAGTAAGAAAATTGTGAGTTCGGTGGTCGTGCAGGTAACACAATGTACATCGTCAGTGGCCATGGAGAAACTAGGATTTATAAAATCAGTGGAATATCTACAATCAAGGGGAATGCACATCGACCTCATAGCCACGGATAGACACGTTTCAATTGCCAAGACAAAGAGAGCAGTTCCCACATATTAAACATCAATTTGACGTATGGCATCTTGCTAAATCAATCAATAAGAAAATCTCGGCTGCAGAGAAAAAAAAAGGTTTTGAAAGTATTTTGCAGTGGTCACATTCTATCACCAACCATCTTTGGTGGAGCTCAAAAACTTGTGAGGGGTCAGTGGAAATACTACTTGAAAAATGGCGGTCACTGATGCACCACTGTACCAACGTTCACCGCTGGACAGCAAATGAACATTTCCACCAATGTGAACATGGCCCTTTGTCCCCAGAGGAGGCACGGAAGAGGAAGTGGTTGATTCCATCTTCACCGACACACAAAGCCAGCTTTCGGGGCATGAAACATCGCACTCTAATAGTGGTCTTGGCCCATAACAGCAATGTCGGACGTGAACAATCTAGGACTAGGGGTAAAGTAAGGATGCCTCGCTACACTAAGGTGTTTTCAAAACGAAGTAAGCAATGGGTGATCAAACCAGTCTATGATGAAATGCAGTTCGATTTTGTGAAAGGCCTTATTGTTGCTGTGTTAGAGAAGCACAGATATGGAATTTTGGACGTTTCTGTGCAGAGCAGTGATCCATTGCCACCGAACATTGTGACTGTGCCATGCCCACCCGAAGCACAGCTGATTGTGAAGTACAAATCCCGGTTTAAATAATTGCAATACGATTGTCTTTTTGTAAATAAATGTTATTGTACAGTGTACCTGTAATCCTAACCCCTATCTCCACCATCATGGGTGGCGAACAAGCTAGGTGTCATCTTTGAATTCTCTCTATTCACCTCACATATGTGTATGTATATATTTTTCTCATGTCTCATCTCATGTAAATGCTGTGCACTGTTAACGGAGGGGTGGCTTGCGTATTGCAAATAATAGAACAAACAAACAATAAATCTCACTTTTAACTCAACTCCTATGGTACTTTATACTTTCCCTGACCTTCCGCAAAAAAATTAAATGTCTCAATTTGGGCTGCAAAGCTCACAGACAACGGGGACAAAATTGGGGCACTTAGAACGCGCCAGCCAAGCGGGCCGTGGCATTTGGGAGAGAAGCCAGTTCGCATTTGCACATTGAGGCGCACTACATAGACTGATTCTAAACTTCAAGTTCTCACAGATGCCTATACTACTTGATGTTGCAAATAAAGAATGCGAAGGACAGCGCCCAGATGAGGCCCACAAGTCGCACTGGAAGTATAAGGGTCTTTTGTTTTTTGACCTTGAGACAGGGACCATGCCGAAAGAACTACATTTGAAGGGAGTGCGCAATAACATAAGAGACGATAAGGCAGAAAATTCAGAAACTAGACCGAGTTTCATTTTAGTTCAGTATACGAAAAATCATTGTCAAGAGCACGGTCCGTTTTACAGACTGCATTACGAAGAGACACAATGGAAATTTCAAATATAATGTAAGTAAATCTTTACACGCTTTTATACCGGAATGAAGATTTAATGAATGGATGCATGAATAAATGAATGAATGAAGAGCTAGGAAAAGCAAGTAAAACGTGTTCGTAGTGGGCACATGGGCATGCAGGTCCACTGGTCTCACCGATCTCGGTCCTTGCCCCCGCCACTTTTCCCTGCACTGCCTACCTGCACTACGGGACTGTCTCTGTATCCTTCAGCCCCTTCTCCCGGCATTTACCTTGCACTTGCCACCAGCTGGCCCTATTATTTAATTTGTATTCAACTAACCATGTACAGCCCCTCCCCATGCGCGATCAGAAAGACACCTGGCCTAGTAGGATCATTGTCTGTCTGCCCTTGTTCCCCACCTGCCTCGTCACGCCTAGAAACACTTGAGTATAGGCGCGTTACAAATGCCATATCATATATCATATTATTCCTCACGCATGTAGACTAACTGTCGTTTATCATTGTGTGTTGGCCTCGATTTATCTCGATAATTTTCGCATTGATTTTTAGAGACGAACATACTCCATTGAACTATCCTTGCAAGCAAATAGTTTCTGATCGGCCGTAATAAATGAAATGAGCAATATTAATGAAGTTCGGCTAGCGAGACTAATTATAATTTTTTTGTTTTTATAACAGGTATTTGATCCCATTCTGCCACTGCCATCTGTTTGAGACACCGGCGGATGGATTCTTCAGCAGACACCTGCAGCTTCGTGTCAACAACTGGAGCACGATCACCATATTATGGGACGATCGCCAAGGGTCCACATGCCCTTACGCTGTACTAGTGGCTAGAAGCAACATATCAACCTTTACGCTGGCCTAGTGCCTACTTGATGGAACAGCCTTGTGGTTCACCGTGCTTTCAAAGTGATTCTTTTTACGAAAATATACACCCTGTGTACCATAAAGGAACAGCGCGCGACTCAAGATGATACGGAACAGTTATTGCAGATACAGATAAAAGAAAATAAATGGCTTTCGGAGTTCATATGGCAATTGCTGAATATTCTCTAAACATTTAATGTCAAATAAATGTACTTTACCAAATGTACCGTGTTGCTGTTTCATTTTAAAGTACAGTTTCATATTCCGAATTGTGGCGCGCTGTGTTGTGAGTTGATCTGTGTTGGTTTCTGGGTTCTGTGTGGAGTCGCGCAGAAGACGACTGGGCGCGTTTGCCTACGCAGCACAGTAACGTTACGGAGAGAGGCGGGGAATATGAATGTTTTGATAATGTCAGGCTCAGGGGCGGGGGAATCGATTTAGTGCCACAAAAGCAGGTCAGCCAGGGCGATGGGGGGAAAAGATAGGATTATCAGAAAATGGCGGCTCCCTGGTGCTTGTTTTCGCGTGCGTTTAATGGACAAAAACTCGGGTAAGGTCAATAGGAAAGTTTTCTAAAATCGAGCCACTTAGGCTTAAAAAAACATGGCCGACCCGTAGGGACAATAAACATTTTTACTAGACCATGCCTTTAAACTTTTAGTAGGCAAAAACCACACAAAATATAAAGGATGAGACCTTCATTATTATTAAATGTCTCTAAGCAGGGTGTCTTGGTCAAAACATACCTAAAAAGTACACCAAAGAAGTTTTCAATCCTGAATCAAATACTTTACATTAATATTTGTAGTAGCCCTATACCCCAGGGCTACTACAGATACTAATGTATGTTTTGACCAAGACACCCTACTTAGAGACATTTAATTATAATAAAGGTCTCAATCAAGATTAAGGAAACAAATACAAGGAAATCTCTCCTGAAGAACCAGAGCTAAAGCTATGGGGAAACACGTATTGGGAGATAAAATGATACTATAAGGATGAAGTAAAAGACTTGAATGTATGGATCAAATACATGGAATAAAATTAATTACTTGTAAAATTGACTGCAATTCTTTTCTGGGGATCTCACCTTCCAGGAGTACCAACTTTATTATTGTACACATTACTGTCTAGAACTTTTCAGTGTGACAATTTCCAATCGTCGAGTGAATTGTGTGTCTAAACCTATAGTAGGTGCGGGAGCCTTTTTTGTTGTGTTTTGGTATAGGTGCTGCCAGTGGCTTTTCCAAACAGGGGCATTCGATCTAGGCACAGTTGTCAGACCACACTGTCCACCCACCACAGGTCACGCAACCAATACCACTTCTTGGCTGCTTTTCCATCCACTCTATGCCACTGCTTCAACTTGGGAGTAATACTTGGTTCATTCACCTATGTCAGACTCTTCCAACACTGTGTCGTGACCTTTTTGGCCACAATGTGGTTACCACACTTTCTTGCCTTCTCCCAGCTTGTGCAAATACTTGTTTCCTTATGATATACAGTTCCTTGAACTCTTGGCTGTTGCAAATGCTTGTTTTCTCATATAATGCACAGTTCCTTTTATCAGGCAGATTCCCCAAAGCTCTTTCACTCTGCGCAATGTTTGAATTCTCAGCGCTTGCATCCGCTCTGTTTTAAAATAAAATGCTCATGTTTACTTTTCCCCCTTCTTTCGGAATTCAAAGTACTCATCATTGCTTTCAGTTCATTCGTTATTCAAAAGTGCACATCATGTTTTTCAATTCACTCAGTATTTCAAAAGTACTTATTATGGGTTTCACTTTGCTTTAAATCAATGTTCCTTGCTTGCTTTTTATATGCGCCTGCCAGCCCAGTGTTCCCCTTCATGATTCACTCACCGGTTGGATCTTAAAGCTCTTTGTGAGGTCCTCGACCACCACAGGTTTTCACCTTACCGCGTGGTACCTTGCTCTCTCTCCCAGTGATGCTCCACTTGCAGCTTGGGCGTTCTACAACTGCTTTGCTCGGTCGTGCTGGCTTCCCTCCAGCGTCCTCCAGTTTCGCTTCATGCTGCCTCAACTCTGCATCCCAGAATGGGTCTCTAACGCTCTGCTTGCCACACCGCCGATCCGAAGAGGTCTGCCTGCACCCTGCAGTCTGTGATCCTTCCTCCACAACGGCTGACTATTTCCAAATGGATGTCGGGCTTTAAAGTTCCCGCCACCATAACGAGTCCAGAAAAGACTACAAGGCTCCCCATCAGAACGCTAGTCATGCCTCAATCATGCTGTCCTCCTCCTCGTCCCAGGTGTCTATATTAAAAAAGTGAGGATGTGTCTTCTTAGTTGGTCTCTTCCTCGTCCTAGTCCTAGTATCGAGGTGGTGTCTCTTGGGTTATATTTCAAGGGAAGAACAGGGAACGGGGTGACAATAGCCTAGAAAGGCTTGCGGGACAGAGGGTTCATTCTGAAAGCTAAATGGGGATACCAGGTCTCATCCAAGGACATCCTCTCCCCACTCCAAGTCTCCTCCACCCAGGTGATCCTTCCTCGCATCTACCCCCAGGGTCAGGATCCAAAAGCGATACCCTTTCCCTGGCCACCCGAGGCAGATGATACAGGGAGAAAAGGAGTGAAGATGCCCTCAGGTTCCTCACACAAGCAATTCTCAAACGTGGAGGTACTTGGAAGGTCAAGGCATCAGGCCATCCACCAGAGACACAAATTTAAAAGGAAAGACTGAACCTGTGGCAGGAGGTGAAATAACGTTGGCTGCGTGATAAGGAGCCTAATGAATGGGGGTTAGAGGAAATATCCATTACTAGTGTTGAGAAACCTGAGAAATTCAAGGTCCAGGAGGGATCCATTGAGAATCCTAAGGGTTGCAAGAAATCTAAAGTCAAGGGCTTGGAGAAGCCCTCACATTATTGTGGCAATGTTGAAGGGAGCCTAAAGGAGAAAGATATAGGAAACCTGAATCCACGCTATGTCCTGGAGAAGCAAGGTGAAAGCAGAGAGGCTTTAAAGAGATGCAACACAGTTTCCTGCTTTTCAATGAGATTTAGCAGTATGGGTGCCCAAGGGGCTATTGACCGGCCCCCTCACCCAAACTCCAGGATTGTCACCATGGAGAGCTTTATGGGGATCCCCATGAGTACCACACTGCTGCCCTCTCACATAGCAAGGAGCATGTCACATGGGCATTACAATTTCCATAATCCTTTTAGGCAGATGGGAAAAGATGCCACTACTACCCTCAGTGATTTTGCTCACCGGCCAGCTCATTGACAAAAGATAATTTCAACAATACCCTGTGCCCCAGTGGAACAAGTAGGTGGGCCACTTTAAGGAAGTCAAGGAGCAGTGGGCCCAGGGACCTAGCAGCACCTATGCGCTTGGGTCCCCTCATGCAGGTACAGAAACTACTTGTAATTCTGCAAAGAGTTGTGAGTGCAACACAGTTTCCTGCTTTTCAATGAGATTTAGCAGTATGGGTGCCCAAGGGGCTATTGACCGGCCCCCTCACCCAAACTCCAGGATTGTCACCATGGAGAGCTTTATGGGGATCCCCACGAGTACCACACTGCTGCCCTCTCACATAGCAAGGAGCATGTCACATGGGCATTACAATTTCCATAATCCTTTTAGGCAGATGGGAAAAGATGCCACTACTACCCTCAGTGATTTTGCTCACCGGCCAGCTCATTGACAAATGATAATTTCAACAATACCCTGTGCCCCAGTGGAACAAGTAGGTGGGCCACTTTAAGGAAGTCAAGGAGCAGTGGGCCCAGGGACCTAGCAGCACCTATGCGCTTGGGTCCCCTCATGCAGGTACAGAAACTACTTGTAATTCTGCAAAGAGTTGTGAGTGAGACCAATGAATTTGGGAGGCATTCAACCAGACCCATGCCACACCCAAGGTTTTAAGCCACCATCATGGAAGGGGCCTACCAACCAACAAATGCACCAGCTGCCTGAAGAGACACATCCTTATTCTCTTTACCAAGGGAGGGGCAGGAAGGAAGTAAGGACTGCACGTGGCAGACAGAGAGCACCGCCCAAGGGGAGGGGCAGGCACAATTCAAGTAAAAACACACCTGAATCTACTTTCCCCAAAGAGGTTGGACAGTGGGGTCAAGGCCAGAAAAATATCCAAGACCTCAGTCAGTCATTGTTGGAGCTTAAAAGATAGAGGGCAGTGGTTGGAACAGGAAGGAGTTGGGAGAGAGCTGAAGGAAGAAATACAGACTGAGTTGGGGAGAGAGGTTGGAGCTAGGAGAGGAGCTGGAAGGCCAGAGGGGGCACCAACCCTTCTGGAGCATACTAACCAGCATACTAAGAGTAAGGGAGTGGAGGGTAAAAGCTATATTGGAGGAGAGGGTGAGAAAATCATCAGTCTTGGTGAGGTTGGATAGAAAAGTAGCAAAAAGATAAAGTATAGGTGACAGGAGAATCGAAGGAAGATGCTGAAGCATGTCAAGAGCAGGGCTCAAGTCGAGGGGCCACGCTGGTGAATGAAGTCCTCCCACTTTTTTCAGAGGGCAGTCAATGTCCCCCCTGTTTTCAAAGAATTACAAAATTAAGCATTTTTGTTTACACACACAGTGTAGCTACGTGGCTGGAACTAGAACCTGGGTCGCGAGATTGAAAGGCGACCTGCTTAGCCACAAGACCAGATGAAGTCTGTAGTAAAGCATCATTAAATGCTTCCTCTGCTCCTGCTTTTATCGTATGCAGCATTCCACAGGGGTCTTGCATCGCACCGATGCTGTCCCACATCTATATGATCCCCCTTCCTTCTCTTGCTCCTCGGCCTGGGTGTGCTGGTAGCTAACTATGCTAAGGAGACACAAATCGCCATCACACTCTCAGGCTCATATTCTGCGAGTACTATCTACAGGTCCATCCACGTCTGGATGGCTGTAAACTCACTGGTACTTAATGCAAGTAAAACGGAGCTTCTTATTGTTGCCTCAAGCTACAAGCTGAGATCCCCCGCCAGGAGAGTACACCAAGTTCATAATCATAGAGACGCCAATTGAAGTACAAAAAAAAGTAAAAACACTTGGAGTGATTCTTGATGCTGAACTCTCCATGAGTCAACATGTGGCTGCTGTCAGTTCTGCTTGTGGCTTGATAAACAAGCTGCTACACAACATACAACCCTTTCTCACTCAAGAGAACCTGACGAATTTAGCCGCAGTTCTCGTGAACATGCGGTTGGATTACTGCAACAGCTTGCTTACTGGTTGTGCTGTCTTTGTTGCCAGACGTTCTCATGTCACCATGGCTAGAAGGGCGTTACACTGGCTACCAGTGAAACACTGTATTATACACAAAATTCTAACACTAACTCATAAATGTGTGGTTAATGCTGCCCCGGAATATCCGACAACGCGCATTCAGTCATACACCCCAAGTCGTCCACTCAGATCATAACATCTGAGATTAAGCTAACCTAGGGTCAAGCTGGCAAAGGCAGGTGGGCACAGCTTTAATTCTCAAGGTCCTTGTGCCTGGAATGCACTGCCACCTAGCATCGGACTGATTGATACACCGTTATTTAAGAAGGACTTGAAAACTTACCTCTTCAATCTCTTATCTGATTAGTATTATTTTATTTCCTCCGGTCTGCTTTCCCGATTCCCCGAGCCTGGTCTCGGTTTCCCCAGAACTCTGCTTGCTTTTTACTGTTTAGGATTATGTTTGTTTTTCGTTGTTGTTTGCGCGCCCTGAGCCTACCGGCTTGTGGTGCGATGGACTAA
This sequence comes from Ambystoma mexicanum, assembly GCF_040938575.1. NCBI lineage: Eukaryota > Metazoa > Chordata > Amphibia > Caudata > Ambystomatidae > Ambystoma > Ambystoma mexicanum. The sequence goes on along the minus strand of NC_090933.1, from coordinate 922,792,663 downwards.
ACATTTTAAATAAATGTCTCCTCGTTCACTTCATGTGACGTCATTTCCAAATGCATGCATCACTGCCCCAAACCCCCCGCACCCCTCACCGCTCCCTCCACTTTCTTATTTGGGACTCAAGCCCTGATCAAGAGGTTGCTTGTGGCAAGAGATACACAAGGCACCCTGGGTAGGTTTGGGGGTGGCTATGATGATATAAAGGAACAGGCAAGCGCATACAGCAGGAGGGTTGTTAGGCAGAATCATATGTAGTACCCTTTGAGAACACCACACACAATTAAGACTGACTAAAAGTGACAGTACAAATTCACCTTTGGTACAAGCCTGTACTACACAGTAAAGTGGTAGGGATGGCTGAGCAGCCAGACTTCTCAAGAGTTAAGTGAGCAGTATCAGAAGTTACACAAAGAACAGCAATTGCTATGGTTCAAACAAATACTGACTCAAGGTTTCTGCGTAAAAGAATATACATTTATTTACACTATCATTTGTAAAACAGTTCACTAAGTAAAGAAGCAGAAAATCACAATCTTAATACACTACACTACACACCACCCAATGAATTCTGGACAAGTTAAGCTCAAAATGAAGTGTGAGCAAAATGGCACTCCAGCAATTTAAAAAGGGAAGGAAAGACAAGGTTATTCAAAATCAAGCAGCACCAACAAGTAAGTAGGCAGAGCAATCTAGAAAAGGCTTACTACAATGAGGATTCAAATCAATAGGCCTGGGCCAATGTTAATGGATCAGAGTCTTTGCAGAGGATCACACAGTTCAGAGTAGTTCGCGGTTAAGTCTTTGCCAAGAGTTTGAAACGAAGTTGGTCGGAAGTAAAGTTACTTAAGAGTAGAGAAGGACAAGCCCTCGGATTGGCGAAAGATTTAAAACACTTTCACCGCGGTCGGACGAAACGAACAACCGGGTTTGAACAGTACCTTTAGAAGAAAAAGAAAGCTGTAGCTGAGGCAGATCCTGCAGGCTCACGGTTCCTGAAGCGACTGTCGGACTGACACGAAGGAGGAAGACTGGAGGGTCCTGCACTGCCCAGGGAAGAAACCAGCAGCAGAGCAAAGCAACAAATAAAAGGTGCGCTCCTTAAACCCCAAACAGGGTCCGGTCCTCGTGGCTATCCGGTTTACTGCAGCTATGCACAGCAAACTCGACCAGGGGAGGGAGGCCTTGCTTGGCGTTTGGTGAACTGGTTGGTCCTAGCAGCTCAAGGGAAGAAGGTTCCTTGCAGATCTTTTCTGTGGTCGAAGTTTAGGAGATTCGGACCTGCAGCAGGGCTTCACCGCGAGGTTCAGTAGTTGCAGCAGTCCTCTTCCTTCAGCTTCTCTTCGGTTCTCTCGATCCAGTGGCGACTCTGCATTCCAAGTCCCAGAGACCTGCTTTTTATGCAGTTTTCCCCCACTCACACAGCCTGGCTGTCAATCACACAGCAGGGTGGCTGTCCTGGCAGGACAGCCACCTACCCAATCAAACAAGAGTGTGACTTGGGTCTCCAAGGAGACCCTGTGCAGGGGTCCTAAAACCCCTCCCTCATATCCTGTCTACCTAGACTCTCAGGCGCCTAAGGAGGGCTTCTGTGCAGAAGCCTGCCAAAAGACGGCAAACAAAGGAACCAAACCTGGTTTGGCGTGCAGAGTAAAACATGAAAGACCTTTACAAAAAGAAATGGCAAATAAACCCAGCTGGAAACCACATAAAATTAAATGGGGTCCAGCAGATTAAAGTTTGAGACTACCAACTAAGCCCAAAACAGTACCAAGCCTATTTTCATAGACCGCGGTAGGAAAAATATGGTAGATGCCACTGCCACCAGCCAAATCTTAAAGAAAGGGGAACAAAATATTGTTCCATGAGAAACAGACAAAAAGGGATAACTATTAACCCTTTCCAGTACTCTATGGAAGATAGTTTGTACGGGTCTGTGAATTTAAAAAGACTAATAAAGTCAATGGAAACTTTACATGGTCTGGGAGACAGTAGTCAGTCCCAGAAAATGGAGTGTAAAGTGGGAAGTCTGAAAAAGACAACTTTGTGTCACTGCACTAAAGGTGCTGTGTGAGACACAGTAAAAAGATGATGCCTATAGAGTAGGTGAGGCTCCACAGTCTATGAACACAAAAATGTAAAAAACACACAGCAAAACACATGTAAGAGTGGGAAAAAAGGCTCATACTCTCAGGTGAAACAAAAATCCTAGCAATCCAGCAAAGCTGCTGAGGGACTTAGTAGGTAAGGGAAATTAGGCATTCTGGAGAATTCGTCCTAACAAGGAAGAATAACAGACAAGGTCAATCGAACAGGAAGAAAAGGTAGATCTTGATTAACAAGACGGAATATGGACCATGTACTGAACAAACAATGAGGAATACCACTAGGGGCGTACACCGGTTAGACTGAAGACTACTCACAGAAATAAGGGAAGCTCAATGCATATGTGCAAGTCACTGTTACAGGCTCCACACCCTGAAAGCTCATGCAAGGGGGCAGCAAGAGTGGCTTCTATGTCTGGACCCAAAGGCACAAACAAGGAGTGTACTTGCACAAGACATGCCTGTGTTAGTCCAGCCAGAAACGGAGTGGATGCCTTCTGTGGGAAAAAAACGCAAGACACTGTTACATGAAATACACTATAGACTACAGGTAGAACAGGACAAAGGAAGGGGCAGTGTTTGTTCCTGGGGTATAGGAACCAATCTCTGTACAAAGGAATACACAGAGCACGGGGTGCAGCCACCAAAAAACACTTGCCAGATGCTAAGAACCCCAAAAAGGAAACAATGCAGAAAACTGTAGCACATAACTGTTACAAGGTAACAGAGACAAGCAGCTGCCACAGGGTAACCACAGCAAGGAGCTTGAACGCAGTAACCACAGCAAGGTGCTGCCATAAAGTAGCTGAGTAGGGTACTGGTACAAGGTAACAAAAGCAGGCTGGAAAACTAGACTGGAAACACAAACTATACAAGGCAAGACTGTGGAAAGCAGGACTAGAACTTAAGTAAAAGGACAAATAGAGGCAAGGAAAACAATGTCTAGCTAAGTTTGAGACTAAATGGATTTGAAAAAGCAAGAGAAGGTAGAGCAGAGAACAGAGAGACAACACAATTAACAGAGGCTGCTAGCTTCAGGGACACAACAATAGACAGGGGCTGGGATCTGGAGAAACATCAGCAAAAGAAACCAGGGATAATGGCTACAGGGACACAGCACAAAGAAAGGAAAGAAATACACTGGCAGCAGGTGGAGTGAGGAAAACTGAACCAGCAAGAAAAGGCTGTGGAAATTAGAACAAGGCGACTCAGTAGCAGAGACCGGTCACAAGCAAAGCACAATGCAGAATGAGTGATTCCAAAAGAGTTGTAGCTGCACAAGGTTCTGAATTCAATACAAGAACATGGAGTTTGAATGCATAGCATCTTATAAGCAGTGCTACAGGGACCTGTAAGGAACTCATGGTGGCAACAGTAAAGACAGACAAAAGCGATCACAGTTCAAGGGTATGCAGGTTGGAAAAAATGCCTAATCTAAATCTAAGATGGGAGCAAGCGTCGCCAATCAAATGAAAAGAAGCCAATCCTTGTGGCATCTTGTCAAATAAAAAGGGCCTATACCAAGAAACCTATTGCCAAACCTTACAACTAATACAAAAAGTGTGTGAGATGGTTTTCAAGAAAAGAAAGAAGTGTTCACAAATAATATCTCAGGATGCAGTAGCTTGGGTCTCCCTTCCCCACGTTTTGAGCACAGGGTAAAGTGGGATCTTGGAGCAAAGCACACACTTGAGCTTTCTCAGCACAAGTCGACAGTTCTGTTCCAGTCTATCAGGAGCTTCGATGGCCAAGTTGTTTCCCTTGAAAGTCTCTTGCCTTCGAAGGCCCGATGTCTTCAAGCAACAAAAACAAAAAGGTTTCTTCAACAAAATGAAAGTTTGTTTCCACAGTTCACATTGGGCGATGGCTTCTCCCCTGGGTCCCCCTCTTCCGGGCGCTGACCCGACACAAATCGTTTGCCATAAATCACTAATAGTTCCTTCTCTTAATGGACTTTGGGTGAGGGCTTCACCCCTGGCTCTCCCTCGTCCGGGCCGAAATCCCTGGCAAATGTTTGCCTCACTCCACTGCGTTCATTATCGTTTCTCGACTTTGGATGAGGGCTTCACCCATGGATCTCCATCGTTTGGGCTCAGATCCCTATTGGGTGATGGCTTCATCCCTGGGTCCCCCTCTTCCAGACGCTGACCCCCCCTTTACTTTCAGCCTCACTCCTCCGGGTTCACTATGGCTTGTCTTTTCACTTACAAATCTTAATGTCTTTTTACACAGTTCCAGTGAACATCCCTCGGTCGGGTTCACCTTTGTCAACACACTGTTTTTTGGGAGTTTAGACTTTGCCCCTTTCTCGTCAGCATCCCTCTTCCAGATTTACTCTTGGCATCTTGACCTTCACATTTACTTTCAATGTTTACGGGATTCACTTCCCTTGCTTTCTCATGTGGCGGGACTTACTTTTCTTGCTTTCCTTATAGTTCTTAGGTCAACGGCTTTTGACTGTACAGGGATTTTGCTTGGCCTCCTGTAGGACCACTTTAACCTATCTTGCCGGCTCTCCTATGGCTTTCTGGTATCTGTAGTTTCATTCAGACGGGGATCGACCAGAGTCTCTCGAGTTAGCACCCAGTGGTGCTGGTTCACTCTGCAGCTGGTCTCCCCCCTTTAATATTTTTACAGTTCTTTGTACTTGGTTCACGTTGCCACTTTGCGACAGTCATGTACCAGAGCCCGGCTCTTATCAGTTCTCCCCACGGAAGCAGGAGTCTTCCTCGCTCCCGCTCATCAGCGTTGACACACTCGGTGTACCGTTGACATCTGTTGCAGCACACTTGGGCTATTGCCCTCGGTTTTAGGATTCCCTCTGCGGAGGTTTTCGCGCGTCTGTGTTGAAAAGGGGAAGGTTGTGTCTCTCCTTGTCAGCCTCTCGATATTTGCCACCTTTCTACTCCTCTTGAACTGACGGGCCTGGATAGCTGTCTTGTCGTGCGGTCTGCCTTGCTCGTTTTGTGCTCTCCTGCTCCACCTTTTATCCCTGTGGGGAAAAGGAGGGGTGTCAGGTGTGTGCAATTTAAGTCAATTGCCTGACTTTGCCTGACCCTTGTGTTGGGACATGCCAGGTAAACAGTTTTAATGTTGGCACCTTCTCGATCACTGTGCGAGCAAATGTTTGTGTCGGGAAGAAAGGGTTTGCCATGTGAAATTATATTATTTGTCCTAGGGGTGTTGATAAAGTCAGAAGGGTAAGATTGATAGGGTTTGGAAAACAAACGGGAGTGACCGGAATTAATATCAGAAAATAAAGAAAGGGGATTGTGGGAACAGTAGTGTTTCATCTGCTTAAATGGGGTGTCCGGGAAAGAATAACCAGAGGGATGGGGAAAGCAACAACTGGGAGTGTTCGGGCAGGGAACAGGGTAACAGGGATTCTGGGAGAGATGGTTTCTGGGTACAATGGGGCTTGGGTTCCAGGGGGATTTGCTGGATATGGAGGGATCATTAGAGTGGGGAATATCGGAGAAAGGAGGATTCTCAGAGTTCGGGTGTTTGAGGTTTGGAATCCTAGTAGCTTGGCTATATACGGAGAGATCGTTGGATCCCGGCCGCAGGGATTCACTAAGAGGAAGGGAGGTAGATGTCATATAGCCTATAAAGGCTTCAGAGGTCTCGGTTTCCTCTCCCTCAGTATAGTACCGTGCCTCAGCTGGGGTCTTTCCCCGAGTACAACATCGGGTTCCCCTTTCCAGGAGATATTTTCTCTGCCGTCGACCCCTGGTGTTTTTGTCTGAGAGCATTGGCCCTTCCCAAGCCACATGAATAAGGGATTATGGGGGCTGGCTATGGGGAATACCCTCAGGTTTCTCACAGAGCAAAGCCAGGTTGGAGATGTAGGGTTGGGCATCACAGAAGCAGTCACATTTGTAGTGAACAGAAATCCCTGACATGGACTTTTGGCGAGGATCCAGTGCTGACAAAACTCCAGGAATTCTTGTATAAAAACAAAAGCACAATAATCGCTGTGGTGTTTTGAAAGTTGCAGTCCATTCAAATGAGTGTCTACGTCCATAGAGGCGTCTAGTATTGGGAGGGTAGATCAGAAGGGAGGCTAGGGAAGATGGAACAGAAGGACAAATAAGGAGTACGTTGGAGACAGAAGAACCACAGACCTTTAGGCAGAGGATGAGGACAATTATCAGATACCTGAAAGATGGTGGGAGAAAGTAGAGAGCAGGATAACTGCAACAGGTAGATAAAAGTAGTAGTTATGGAAAACAGAATACCAAAATAGCGTCAGGAGGAATGTGGGGATACGACTGACCCTAGGCAGACCTATTTAGTGTGGTGGGGAGAGAGTGAGCCAGTGGCAGAGTGGCAAGGAGGAAAGTTACCACAGAGAGGCGACTGGGTAGATTAGAACCATGGAAAATTTAAGAACAAAAGTTGCTAAACCAGCATTCCCAGCCTAAGCCAGTCCCCTCTTCAAAAGAAGCTCCAACGCTCCCTAGAAAGAATTCATAAACAACGGAGTTGGACCTTTAGAGAAACCGTATGTTTGGGCACTCTAGAAACGATTCTTACATGATGCAAAGGGGCTCTCCTAGAATTTGCTTGTAGGCCTTGTTTTCATTCTCCTCTCTGATCAAATCCATGGTCAATCTCTCCCGAATGGAATGTGGGCATTTTACTTGCTTCAGTACAGCACTGCTGGACACCGCCTGGGATTTACAGTGGATTTCCTGCACACTTATCAGTCCAATCCGCACCTTCACCTTTGATCTTGTGCAGGAAAAGTTAACCTACCCAATGGACGACTCCAGGTCTGGGTAAGAGCTCATTTCTGTCAACGGACAAGGACCTTGCCACGTCACATAATGGTTTGCAGCCACTTACAGAACTCTCAGCTTGGTTTCCATTTTCTTTGTGATCTCAGTGTGTTCTGGAAGACATTTCCGGTCAAAGGGATTGGGCGAATTACTGGGGTGGAAATTTAGATTCCTCCCACAGAGGGTCCCATCTCAGTTCAGAAGCTCAAACCCAAAAAGGCAATTACAGGTCATGATCACTGAAGGGTCAATAAAAAGAATGTGAATTTATCTGGGGTCCCTCTTTGAAAACAAAATAAGCGTTCATCATGATCTTGAAAAGGCAATACATTTGGCGTGTGCTGCTTGCTTAGCCAGGAACTGCACAAAGGAAACACCTTCTGTTCATACGTGGAAATGTATTCCTCTTGTAAATCTGCTAATTTCTGTGTGTCAGAGAGTCATGTGTGCCTCCCTACTGTCTTCCCCCTGTTCTGCCCCCCCCACATGCTTGCCCCTCCAAATTCCCTCCCTCTTTCCCCCTATACCCACTTTGGTGCTCTCCGTCTCACCTATCTAACTGCTACTCTATCAACTATCCTATCCCTCTCACTAAGTCTGGCAGGAAGTAGTTCAAAAGGGACATCCACGACTCCAAACCAGGCCTCCCCATCGCTGATACCTACACCAGTGCTTCCTCCAGACAGACCCTCACCTACACCCTCTTTGTTGTTCAATCTCCAGGCCTATGGACCCCCATACGTCTGGTCTCTGTACTCTCTCCTTTTTCCTCTTCTCCTATTAATGGTGGCACCTGTTGGGAGGACATCCTGGTTCCCTTCCACTCACCCAAGACCATCATTAATGTCTATCTAAATGGCACCGTCTTGGTCCAGGGCCCTCAGGCTAATCTCCTTTTTGAAAGATGCTTCCCGCGCTTTATAAACTTAGTTTCTTCTCCTGCTATCCCCACTTACCCCTCTTGGCTCCTCTGCTGCCTCCTTCCTCCGCCACCTCTCCGACTACCCTGCCTTCTAGCGTATATATCTCTCTATCTCTCTCCCTCTTCCTCTCTCTCCCTCCCTCCCTCACAGGGACTTATGACACAGATGTTGAGCACATCTGTGCAGTTTACAATGAGTTACAAAATTGGATGGCCCTTAACTCACTTGCATTGAACAACAACAACAAAAAGAGCTGCTTATACTGCCATCGGGTCAGTGAATCAAAAACTTGATCCAAGGTACGCCCATTTAAATATTTTGGCTGTCTGATTCCAGTAAATTCTAAGGTTAAAACTTTGAGGGTTATGTTCGACCTTGTAACATGTTGTTTTGGTGAGGTCCTCTTGTGGATACATTGCGAGGCTCATCCACCAAATCAGACCCTTTGTTTCTTTCTAAAACAGAGCTTTACTGGCTACTGCATCAATTAATTCCCAATTAGACTATTGCAATAGCTTACTCACAGGCTCTTCACAGATGAATATTAACCTTCTCCAGATCTCTCCGAACAGGGCAGTTAGAGCTGTATTTGGTCTTTCAAGAACGGATCAAGTGTCTGAAATTAGGCAAAAACTGCACTGGTTGCCTGTGAAGCAACGGATCAGACATTTAAAAGTCTGAATTCAGCTGCCCCTCATTATCTGATCGGATTTCTCCTCCGACAAAAATGAGAACATTGCAATCTTATCATTCTCAGACTCTTCAGCAACCCCGCTTTAAACTAAAGTGCTTTAAGGGTTCTAGTTTTGATGTGCAAACCCCTCAAGAATGGAATCCGGTTGCCCTCAGAACTGGTACATCGTTAATCAAGTTCAAGAATGCCATCAAGATCCTGTTCAATCTGCCCGTTTAAATCCTGGTCACCTCTGCTGATTGCTGATTCGTCCGGACTATCTTCAGGATTTATGTTGTCTAGTTGATTGTGCGCTCTGAAGCCCCTGGGCGAGTAGCACGTGACAAGAAATAGAAATAAAATAAATAATCTTCCTTCTGTCCTCATTCTCCTCGAACCATTCTCTGCTTTTGATACAGTCAACGATGCCATCCTGCTCAATCGCCTCTGTGAAAACCTGGGTATCAGTGGTCAGGCCCTGTCCTGGTTGACCTTCTTTCTCACTGATCGACCCTCCCAGGTCCAACTGGGGTCTTTCCTCTCTTCTATCTCTCTCTCTACTTGTGGCATTCCCCAGGGTCTAACCTTTCTCCCTGGCTATTCAGCCACTACCTGGCACCTCTGGCCCACCGCATCGTAACCTTCTGCTCTAATTTTCAGTGTTATGCGGATGACACTCAGCTTTCCTTCAGGCTCCCCTCAGCCACCTCTGCTCCTTCTCTTATACCAGACTGTCTGGCCACAATTCAGGAATGGTGTGCTGCCAATGATCTCTGCCTTAATGCCAGTAAGACTGAGATCCTCCTCATCGGGACACCCGTTCCCTCCTTTCCTCCCTCTCTCTCTGGCATCCCACCCTGGGCCTTCTTCCTGCTCCTTCCTGTGAGGCTAAGAACCTTGGTGTCATCTTCAACTCCACCCTCTCCTTACATCTCTAAGAAGTCACACTTTCAGCTGCACCACCTCAGAGGTATCCTGCCTTTTCTCACGTTCTCCCAGAAGTCTCTAGAGCCAAGGTCCTCTCCAAGCTGGACTATTGCAACAGCCCCTTTCTAAATCTGCCAGTCTCTACTCTTCGACCTTTACAACTGATCCAGAACAGGACTGCAGAAATCTCTGCACTGGCTCCCTGTGGCTGCAAGAATCAAATTCAAGACCCTTTGCATCATCCACGAGGTTTTCTGGGGCCTGGCACTGCATTACCTCCAATGTTCTCTTCCTAAACATCTTCCTTCTCGAGCTCTCCGTTCATCCACCACCAATTCTCAGAGGGTCAGATTATTTTCGAAGCAGAGAATGGGGGGGCCGATCTCTTTCCTTGGTTGGGGCCTCTCTCTGGAACAGCCTCCCTGCCTCTCTCAAACTTGATCAGAACCACCTCTGTTTCCGGAAGCAACTCAAGACCTTCCTTTTCACTTCTGCTTTCGCTCTTCCTCTCCCCTGCTAATGTCCCTGATAGCTCCGCACACTGGTCACCTGGCCACCCCTCAGCTCGGGCCCAGGCGCACTGCCTCCGGGATCCCTCGGCACTTAAG